>NC_091440.1:1568138-1868138 GCF_964237555.1 Oryctolagus cuniculus
GAGGAAGAGGAGGAGGAGGAGGAGGAAAAAGAAGGAGGAGGGAGGAGAAGGAACACGGTGGACTCTCGCACAGGTCTCCACCTGCCAAGCCCTGGGTGCCCGGGGAGGGGGAGGGGGGAGGGGGGAGGAGGAGGAGGAGCACAGTGGACTCTCACGCAGGTCTCCACCCGCCAAGCCCTGGGTGCCCGGGGAGGGGGAGGGGGGAGGAGGAGGAGGAGGAGGAGCACAGTGGACTCTCACGCAGGTCTCCACCCGCCAAGCCCTGGGTGCCCGGGGCCCGTCGGCCTCCTGCTGACATCCTAGAAGACGCTCAGGGCCAGAGCCGGTCCTGCGCTGCTCTTCCCACACTTCTTACTTAGGAAAACCAATGAGACATCACGAGGAACACGTGTGGTGTGGGGCTGAGTCGGGGCTGAGATGGAGGGGGAGGCGGGCAGCAGGGGGCCCCCCGAACTCACGCCGGCTTCCTGGGCTTCCCAGCACCACGGCCATCCCACTGCACCTGCGGCCCGGCCCTGCAGAGGGGGGTGGGCAGACACTGGACCCTGCTGGCTGCAGGGGTCTCTCTCCAGCCACCAGAGTGAGAGGTTGGGCAGGGGGCTCTTGAAATGGGCCAAGAACTGCACGCAAATGTGCAAACAGAGGTGCCGTGTGGCGGGTTCTGACACGCTCGCTCCTGTCCTCAGTCGCAGATTCCACGTCCCGGCTGGGTCTCTGGGGACTCACGTGCTGGAAAGCTGAGCTAAGCTGGGGTGGACGTCTGGCCCCCAACCAGCCCTGGGGCACCCTGTGCCCTTGGCAGTCCTTGAGCGCTCCTGCGGCCGGCGTCGTCACCCCACAGGCTGCCCGGGCAGCCATGAGCACAGTTTATGTAGAAGCCCAAGTGTGCGGCAGGAGGTCCCGGACCTGCGGGCATGGTGTCATGGCGCAGAGCCTCTGCCCAAGCACAGAGAGTGAGAAAATACCCCGAGGCTTTCACTGAGAAAAGGAGCGTTTTATTCTCAAATTACTCACGCCGGCAGCAAGGTGCTTCGCAGAAATTACGGCTCAATTTCCCGGCTGTTTTCCCACCGCGCGGCTGTGGGCCTCGCTCCTCATCATGCCCGGGGGGATGGGCAGAACCACAGCACCGGCCTGCTGCGGCATGGGTCGGCGCGCGCTCCAGCTCCGCACAGGGTGGGGTCACAGGAGAGGAGGACGGGAGAAGGGACACAGAGGTGTAGAAGACATGGACGAGGCCCTCAAGCAGTCGGACAACTGGTGCGCAGGGGGCAATGAACACTTCGAGTGTGGGAACGGAAGAACCAAGCCTTGGGCTCAGCTCTGCCCCGTGCCCTTCCTGGAGCCCCTCCCCACAGGGTCTCCTCTGCCCCCACTGGAAGACCCCCCACTCTGATCCCAGGCCCTGCCCTGTGCCCTTCCTGGAGCCCCCCTACCCCCAGGGTCCCTCTGCCCCCACTGGAAGACCCTCCACTCTGAACCCAGACTCTGCCCCATGCCCTTCCTGGAGCTCCCCTCCCCCCAGGGTCTCCCCTGCCCCCATTGGAAGACCCCCACCTCCCCCCGCTCTGAACCCAGGCTCTTCCCCGTGCCCTTCCTGGAGCCTCTCTTCCCCCAGGGTCTCCTCTGCCCCCACTGGAAGACCCCCCACTCTGAGCCCAGGCTCTGCCCTGTGCCCTTCTTGGAGCCCCTCCCCCCAGGGTCTCCTCTGCTCCAGGCCCTTCCTGGAGCCCCCCTCCCCCCAGGGTCTCCTCTGCCCCCACTGGAAGACCCCCCCACTCTGAGCCCAGGCTCTGCCCCGTGCCCTTCCTGGAGCCCCTCCCCCCAGGGTCTCCTCTGCCCTCACCGGAAGCCTCCCCGCTCTGGCTATGCTGCACCCGAGTCTGCCAGGGCACTTCACGCACTGTGGCAAAGGCATGCGGCGGCTCTGGGCTGCACATGGTGGCCCACTGCCTCTGGCCTCGTGCATTTGCCGAGGGATCAGGAGCTGCTCCCCTGGTGCGGCACTGAGGGAGTGGCAGGTGCGGAAGCCACACGGGGTCCTCTTGTCCTGATCTCATTTTGGTCAGCACTGTCCCAACCTCCTGCGCACACACTGGGCCCTTCCCGTTTGAGGTTCATTAACTTGACAAGCTTCACCGAAGCTGACTAGATCCCAGCTACTGTGCTCAGGGCGGACCCCACCTGCCTGACAGGTGGTCCAAGAGCAGGTCCTCCACAGGGACGCTGGAACAAGGACTCCAGAGGGGGACAAATGCCAAGTGCTCCTGGGCGGAGCCGGCAGCAGCGTGGGGCAGGGAGGTGCTGCAGGGCCAGCTGTGATCAACAGGCACAGGCCAGAGAGGGCCCCAAGAGCCAGGGAGGCCAGACCTGCGGGTAACCCGGTGAGGGGCAGGGGACTGGGCATTCACCCCCCACACGGCGGTATGCAGGGGCAGAGGTACAGGACAGGAGCGCAAGGCCCACAGCACCTGCCACACACGTGTCAAAGGCAGGAGTGGGAGGGAACATGAGTGTAGGGAGGACAGCTTCCCAGATCGAGCTAGGGGCGGCTCTGCAGAGAATGCGGGGCACGGTCATGCAGGAAAGGCAGGGTGGAGGGAGGGGAACTCAGTGCCCGGCCAGGAGGAACAGGAGGCAGAGAGTGAGGGGAGGGAGGTCACACAGGAGGACAAGAGGAGGAAGAGAGCAGGAGGTGAGGACAGGGGTGAGGTCACACAGGAGGAGAAGGTGAGGACAGGGGTGAGGTCACACAGGAGGAGGAGGGGAGGACAGGGGTGAGGTCACACAGGAGGACAAGAGGAGGACAGGGGTGAGGTCACACAGGAGGAGGAGGTGAGGACAGGAGTGAGGTCACACAGGAGGAGGTGAGGACAGGGGTGAGGTGACAGGAGGAGGAGGTGAGGACAGGGGTGAGGTCACACAGGAGGAGGATGGGAGGACAGGGGTGAGGTCACACAGGGGGAGGTGAGGACAGGAGGGAGGTCACACAAGAGAACAAGAGGAAGACAGGAGTGAGGTCACACAGGAGGAGGAGGGGAGGACAGGGGTGAAGTCACACAGGAGGAGGTGAGGACAGGGGTGAGGTCACCCCTGAGGTCACACAGGAGCAGGAGGTGAGGTCACACAGGGGGAGGGGAGGACAGGGGTGAGGACACACAGGAGGAGGGGATGAGGACAGGAGTGAGGTCACACAGTAGGAGGGGAGGATAGGGGTGAGGTCACACAGGGGGAGGAGGAGAGGACAGGGGTGAGGACACAGAGGAGGAGGTGAGGACAGGGGTGAGGTCACACAGGAGGAGGTGAGGACAGGGGTGAGGACACACAGGAGGAGGTGAGGACAGGGGTGAGGTCACCCCTGAGGTCACACAGGAGCAGGAGGTGAGGTCACACAGGGGGAGGGGAGGACAGGGGTGAGGACACACAGGAGGAGGGGATGAGGACAGGAGTGAGGTCATACAGTAGGAGGGGAGGATAGGGGTGAGGTCACACAGGGGGAGGAGGTGAGGACAGGGGTGAGGACACAGAGGAGGAGGTGAGGACAGGGGTGAGGTCACACAGGAGGAGGTGAGGACAGGGGTGAGGACACACAGGAGGAGGTGAGGACAGGGGTGAGGTCATACAGGAGGAGGAGAGGACAGGGGTGAGGACATACAGGAGGAGGTGAGGACAGGGGTGAGGTCACACAGGAGGAGGGTAGGGCAGGGGTGAGGTCACACAGGAGGAGATGAGGACAGGAGTAAGGTGACAGGAGGAGGAGGTGAGGACAGGGGTGAGGACACAGAGGAGGAGGTGAGGACAGGGGTGAGGTCACACAGGAGGAGGATGGGAGGACAGGGGTGAGATCACACAGGGGGAGGTGAGGACAGGGGTGAGGTCACACAGGAGGAGGAGGGGAGGACAGGGGTGAGGTCACACAGGAGGACAAGAGGAGGACAGGAGTGAGGTCACACAGGAGGAGGAGGTGAGGACAGGAGTGAGGTCACACAGGAGGAGATGAGGACAGGGGTGAGGTGACAGGAGGAGGAGGTGAGGACAGGGGTGAGGTGACAGGAGGAGGAGGTGAGGACAGGGGTGAGGTCACACAGGAGGAGGATGGGAGGACAGGGGTGAGGTCACACAGGGGGAGGTGAGGACAGGAGGGAGGCCACACAGGAGGAGGAGGGGAAGACAGGGGTGAAGTCACACAGGAGGAGGTGAGGACAGGGGTGAGGTCACCCCTGAGGTCACACAGGAGCAGGAGGTGAGGTCACACAGGGGGAGGGGAGGACAGGGGTGAGGACACACAGGAGGAGGGGATGAGGACAGGAGTGAGGTCACACAGTAGGAGGGGAGGATAGGGGTGAGGTCACACAGGGGGAGGAGGAGAGGACAGGGGTGAGGACACAGAGGAGGAGGTGAGGACAGGGGTGAGGTCACATAGGAGGAGGTGAGGACAGGGGTGAGGACACACAGGAGGAGGTGAGGACAGGGGTGAGGTCACCCCTGAGGTCACACAGGAGCAGGAGGTGAGGTCACACAGGGGGAGGGGAGGACAGGGGTGAGGACACACAGGAGGAGGGGATGAGGACAGGAGTGAGGTCATACAGTAGGAGGGGAGGATAGGGGTGAGGTCACACAGGGGGAGGAGGTGAGGACAGGGGTGAGGACACAGAGGAGGAGGTGAGGACAGGGGTGAGGTCACACAGGAGGAGGTGAGGACAGGGGTGAGGACACACAGGAGGAAGTGAGGACAGGGGTGAGGTCATACAGGAGGAGGAGAGGACAGGGGTGAGGACACACAGGAGGAGGTGAGGACAGGGGTGAGGTCACACAGGAGGAGGGTAGGGCAGGGGTGAGGTCACACAGGTGGAGGTGAGGACAGGGGTGAGGTCACACAGGAGGAGGGGAGGACAGGAGGCTGTGCCCATACATTTCCAGACCTTTAGGCTCTCAGTAGACAGCCCGTGCTCTCCTCCCGCACAGTGCAGCACTGATCCAGGAGTCGGGGTGGGCCTGACGCCCCAGGAGGCACAGCTGTGCAACGAGGTGGTGCGTGCGCTGTCGTCCTGCAGGAAATGTACGCGGGGAGCTGTGGATTCCACAGGACAGTCGTGCCCCCGTGTCTGCTCCGGCTGGTTCAGGACTCCCACGGACACCAAAATCCCAGGACGCTCAGGCCGGAGCCACAGGCCTGGGCTCTGGTCACCGTGGCCGGTCTACACCGTGGCCGGTCTCTCCCGGAGAATCACGGGAGGGCCGTGTGTCACCCTCGGGAATGGGTCTCCTGCAGCTCTGGGGCACGAGGGGACCGCAGCCGAGTGCGTTCTGCGGGATGCGTGGTTTCCTGCTCCTGGCCTGGCTGTGGGCCCCAGACAAGCGTGTGAAATCCCAGCCTGTGAGAAGGCGGGGCACCTGGGGCCCTGCGGCCCCACCGCCTGCCCTCAGCTCCTGCTCCGGCTGGTGGTGACGTCCAGGGACCTGGGGGCTGACGATCAGGCCCCAGGGAGCTGCGCCCCAGCTGCGACAGGCTCGCTTCTCTGGTGCGCTGGGTGCTCTCTGCCAGCTGGCCCTGACCGGGCAGGTGCTGGGGTGCTGGTCTGGCTCGCACACCCTTTTCTGTCCCCCCTTTCTGGGGCACTAGCACCCATCAGTCCACTTGGCTAAGTCCTACTTAGGGGTGACTGATTCCAGCCACGCAGAATTCAAACAGCCGGTGAACCAGACCTCACCGCATCTACCACAGTGCTCGCATGTGGTCCAGAACTCTGGCTTCCCAGTCATGGAGTGCTGAGACGCTCCAACCAGAGACAGCATCCCTGGGAGAGGACCGTCCCGGGGGGCCAGGTGAGGTCCCCCGGCCTCACGTGGCTTTGCTCCGGCAAGCCCCGTCCTCAGAGGGGGGCCCTGCTGCCTGCATGGCTCCCACAGCGCCTGCAGCTGAGCTGTCCCTACACCGCCAGCGTCCCAGTCTCCCCCAGGTTCAGGCTGTTCAGAGCCTGGTGCAGACAGGGGAAGGGGCTGCCTTCCCCCCCTCGCTGAGACCCCCATGCTGATCTGTAGTTTCTGGCCCAGGAGCCGCCCCCTCGACGTGACTGGCCGTGCGGGCGCCCCTCCCCATGGGGGCAGCTCCTCTCCTCAGCCCAGCCCAGCAGCATGGCCGCCCGCCCGTCCATCGGACGGAGCTCAGGGGCTCACTGCCGCAACCCTCAGCAGGCCTGGGGTCAGGAGCCCAGCGCTGCAGCACCACTGTGGTGGCTGTACTGGAGGCAGTAACCAGTGTTTAGAGAGCACCAGCTGTATGCACTGTGCTGGGTCCGCGGACGATGGTGATGGCTGTCATCCTGGGAGCTTCCAGGCACAGGAGCAGACCCAGGGAATTAACGATGGTGCAATCCAGATCCGGGACGCCTGGGTCCTAGCAGGTGCTGTAGGCAGACGGAGGAGTCAACGCATTGAGTGGGCAGGATGGGGTGGGCAACCGGGAGACAAGGAGAGCTCCAGGGAGACCCACGAAGAGGGGACAGGACTGCCGGGTCTTCAAAGTGAGTGAGATTCTGTCCTGGGGCCATGGTCAAAAGCAAATCTGTTTGCAAGGAATTTCTTCCCTACCCAGCGCAGGGCTCGGGACACGGCGGAGCCAACGAGGGATCTTCAGCGCTTGCCGTGCCCAGGCAGAGGGCAGACAGCGGGGCACTGCTTCTCTCACGAGCTCAGACGCACCCCACCTGCCGGGCCACAGGTGGACATCATGGCCCAAACCCACTGCGGCACAGGTGAGCGGTGAGCCTGGGTGCACGGGCCCCTGAACGCTGGGCAGAGTGTCCCCTCCTTACCCTCAACATCCCCTACACGGTCCTGGAACGCTCTCCGCAATGTCAATGTCAAGTGATGGAAATGCTGGGGTTGTGAGCACAGCTGCCACCACGGGACCTGCGCACCAGGCATGCGCGGACAGAACAGCCGTGGAGAAGGGAGGCAGACGAGGCGCTCAGCAGAAGCCAGGCTGCCCCGTGCTGGCCACCACCCCCACCGCTCGGGACCCTCCCTGGTCATGGAGGGTTGACCGAGAAGTGACGAGTGGACACTGCAGAGTGGCCGCAGGAGCCAGGATCCGCATGGCTGACCCCTGGTGCGTCTGCCTCTTGAGCGCTTCCAGGATTCAGCAACACATTCCCGCGCCGGGCTGTGCCGGGCTGTGCCAGGCTGCACCAGGCTGCACCAGGGCACAGGGCATCCACAGCGGGATCTCCCCACTGCTCCTGCAGCAAACTGGCAAAGCGATGGGCAGGACGGAGGCAGGGGGGCAGAAGAAAGCACTAGAAACACTCACAGGGGTGGGGGTGGGGGAAGCAGGGCAAGCCAATTAGCCCAGGGGAGGCCTGGGGGCCCAGGGCTGCCACAGAGAACAATGGCCAGGCAGGATGGGGCAGGGTCTGAGGACTGTGGGCGGGAGCAGGACGGTCGTGGCCTGGATTTTGTTGTCACACAGACACACGTGGTGGCGTCATTTCCAAATGCCAGGGCAAACACGGCTCAAGCGAGAGGCGCGGGCGGCTTCTGCAGAAACAGCCGGGGGCGGGAGCGCTGTGGATGACTGTGGTCTCGAGATGGGGGCACGGGACTCACGCCAGGGTGAGGTGTCCGCACCCCACTTCAGGATATTCCAGCTGCCTGCTGAAGCAGACCCCGGGAGGCAGCAGGCGACGGCCCAAGTACTTGGGTCCCTGCTGCACCCGTGTGAGGCCCGGAGGGAGTTCCCAGCCCCTGGAGGCATCTGAGGAGCGAACCAGCGGATGAGGGCTCCCCGTGAATCAAATAAAGGACGACATCTAAGCAGCAGCTCTGTGTGATCCCCCACGCGGTCCCCGTGTCGTTTCCGTCTCCGTCACGCCTTTATCACTGTTCCCAGGCAGCCACTACCTCCTCAACCCTTCACCCAGACAGTGCAGGGCTCAGTGCCAAAACCCACCATGCCCAGTCCTGGCCCCCTCAGCGCCAGCCCTCTCCCCTCCCCTCCCGCCCCTCACCACGTCCTGATGTGCCCTGGAGGCTCCTCCTTGGTCTCTGTAGCGACCTTAAGGACTTGGGTCCTGCCCCCTACGTGGGAGACCCAGACGGAGCCCAGGCTCCGGGTGCTGGCCTGGCCCAGCCCTGGCTGCCCCTGGCTGCTGCAGCATTTGGGGAGTGAACCAGCAGATGGAAGACCTCCGCCTGTCTCTCTCCAGCGGATCTGATTTATTTATTCTTTAAGAAATGCAGAGGCACATGGGTGGAGCCGCAAGTGCTGGTGACATCCCGAGCCTGGATGGCCTCGGGGGCGGTGGGGGGGCGGTGAGCCGCTGTCCCTGCTGGGCCCCTGGGTTTCCCTTGGGCTGTGCCGGATGCCCGGGCTCGGTCTACTTGTTGGTTTTCCCTCGATGCTTCTCGCAACGGGCAGATGCGTAAGTGGAGCCTTAGCTCGCGAGTGCCCGCGGATGCGCCTTAACCCACGGGGCTGCTCAGCACAGCCGCCGCGGCGCTATCTGCTCCATCTTGAACCGTTTATTACAGCCCTGGAGAACCTGATATTAAGCTGCTCTCCGAGTCTGATCCTCGCATAATGTGCTGCTCGGCTGAAAGGCTGGCATGGGGAAGGATGCGGAGGGCATAATCATGCCATCAGCCAGGCCATCAGCGCAGCCAAGCCTGCACCTCCACAGTCGGCGGCAGCAGCTCCGGGAAAAGGCGCGACTAGGAGCCAGCCTGGCCCTGGAGGCGCAAGGCGCCCACGTGGAAGCTGTGAGGGGACACTGTCAGCTCCGCTGTACAGAGGGCAACTTCTCAGGGCACATGGACACCGGCACCGGGGAGCCGCCGCCTGTCACTGTCCGGGCCGTGCTGCCTGGCCCCATGGACGGGGTGCGTCCCCTCGTGCCTCCTGCCTTGTCCCCCTCCCGGGGCTGGTGATTGAGCCCAGTCACCAGGAGAGTGCAGCTGACGTACCTGATGCGTGTCTGTCTCAGCTGTCTGTGTTGCCCCGGGGGCTGGTGCCAGGGAGCGAGACAGGACCTGCTGCCCCTCTGGCAGCTCCTCTCACGCTCGGAGCCCTGCTGGGCCTCCCCTCCCGTGCCCTGCGGGCCACAGCAGGCTCTGGCCATGAGGTCTGCTCACGTCTGGGGTGAGTGTCTGGCTTAGTTGGTGGAGAAGATACTGGCTAAGATGCCAAGGACCTGACCCCGGCCCCCTGCTCACGCACACCCCAGGAGTCAGCAGTGACAGCTCAAGTATTTGGGTCCCTGGCATCCTGGCGAGAGGCCTGGATTGGATTCTTGGTGCCTGGCTTTGGCCCCAGCTCTTGTGGGCCTTTGAAGAGCAAACCAGAAGATGGGAGCACTTTCTCTGCTTCTCCAACAAACAAACAAACAAACAAACAAACAATTTAAAGCTCCCATTTCCTTAGGAGACTCTCTCAAGGACTTTGTCACACAGCTGTGCAACATCTAGCTATCAATTTAGGATGACCTGGCCTCGGCCAAACCCAAAGCCCACCTCTCGGTGGAGCGAAAGCATCGGCTGGGCCGGGGCCGGTGTTGTGAAGGAGAGACAGCCAGCGGTGCTGCACAGCCGACCCCACCGGAGCACCGCCGTCACCTCCCTCATCTGCGGCCATCAAGACGCGCACCCCGCCCCCTTCTGCCCAGAGCCATGGGGCAGCGTCGAGTCACGTCCCTCTACCTCCCTGTGGCTGCAACCAAAGCCTCTCTCTTCTCGGAAGCCAGTGGGGTGGACGTGGCCTTGCTCGCTAACAGGAGCAGCCCTCCCGGCTGCGCACCTGCACCTCCCTGGGGAACCTCGACAGAAACCCTGAAACAGAGACGTGGAGAGACAGGGACCACCAGCACCGGCTCCGGCACGGTTGTGTGTTCCTCACCCGAGGAGCCGGGACACAGCCCGGCAGCCCGCGTGGTACGCCGCCGCCGCCTCCTGGGAGCCCCCGGGAGTCTGGTCCTTGGCTGAGCCTCCACTCACCCCAGAGGCGCAGCACGGAGCTGAGTGTGGAGGACCAGGCTCCGGGAGCAGGGCTGTGATGGAAAGGGGCTTTGCCCAAGGCAGGGACGTTGTCTCTAAGCACCTGCCTGCGGGGCTCTGAGCGCCGGCCGACGCAGGGGTCAGAGAAGGCGTGTTTCTGAATAAAGCAACAGAGGAGGGCGGGATCAAAGACCCAGCCCTCACAGCAGCTGTGGATTTAGCCAATTAAGAGAGCAAACCCTTCATAGTGACGGCCGACCACGTGGATGGAGAAATCAACAGGAAGGCAGGCCCTGGCGGTGATTATCCTGGCCAGACGCGGCTGGGGAGGCTCGGGTGGGAGCTAATGGACTCCATTATGTGCCGAGCTGTCCTTGACCCCACACTGCATCTCGCGTGCATGACATCCATGCTCTCTTCCCTTCTCCCCTCCCTGTGGGATGAAGCAGGAGCCTTCCAACGCCTCTGTCTGCCTGACAGCGGCGCTGGGGCAGATCTGCCCGCATGGACGGCCACCCCAGGGACGCAGGCCAGCCTGAGGGCCAGCCTGTTTCCCAGCATCCCGGATACAGGGGCGAGCACAGATCTTTCTCCGATCATCAGGTCACAGGGTGCAGCAGCCCCAGGCCAAGCACAGAGGAAGCCCCACAGGCCATGGCTGTGCAGTGGCCACGTGCACCAGGAACGCGTCCAGCTCAGCTCCTCTCGTGAGCCCCCCACCTGCCCCATCTTAAATGGCACAGGTTTGGTTCTGATCCAACAACCTGGGCTAAGGCAATCATTTTTGTTTCTCTATGCCTGTCTGGCTTTTGTGATGCACTGCTTATGTCACTTAGAACTTGGCATCTGGAAGACGCACCCAGTGCTTGAGATTTCAGACACGACTGAAGGAGCGGCGTCTGCCTCCACGCGTGGATCAGCACCAGGCTCCAGGCCCCCTGCACCCTGCAGCAGCCCACACATGTCTCACGTGGGTCCCCCAGGTGCACCCTGTCGCTCCCCCTCTTCACGGAGGAACGACACTAGACCCTGCGCTGTTCTTTTGTCTGCTCGGCCCTTCCCGGGTTTGCTGCTGGTTCTTCCCGGGTTGGCTGCCATCCCTCCACCTCCGTGGAAGGGTGGTTCCCCCTGCCACTTTCCCCACTTCCGCGGGGGAGCGGCACACCGCCGGCCGGCTCTCTCGGGGGCTGCTCAGATGTTATCCTCTTAGATGTTCCTGGTGCATGTTGTCTCTCTCCTCCTTTATAGTCCTCTTCCACCAATCCCAACTCTGCTACCCACACGCCGAGTACGCTGCTCTCCTCCAATCAGGAGCAGGATCAGCTCCTGCAGGTCATCACTCAAGTTGGCGAGAGGCAGCTGCATAAAAGTTGTTTACCCCTCTCCCAGCGCCATATTGTGGGAGAGCAGATGCATAGAATAAGTCTTAATTCCAGTAACTTAGTCTAGTCCGAGTTGCTCCCCACAGCACCCCGACCCCTGCTCCTGCACTCCCTTCCCTCAGAAACCCTGCACGGGTTCACCCAGGTCTCCTGTCCACACGACCTCATGCCCTCCCCAGAACCCATTTAAAAATGCAAAGGCCACGGCGTCCACCTTCTCTTTAATGCTCCCAGTGGTTCAGTGCAACCTGAACCCACCGCTCAGCCCCACCTGGAATCCATCCCCACGGGTACCAATGGGTGACAGATGCGAGACCCCTTCGGAACTCTTGCTTTCAAAGGTGCTCACTTATCACCTCTCCACCCGACGGCGGCTGAAATGCGGGGAGGGTGTCATGGAGTTGCATGAAGGACAGAGGAGGAGGAGCAGCCAAGGAAGGCGCTGGGCGGCCAGGCGAGAAGCTGTGGCCAGCCAGGTCCACTGCTTCCCTCCCAGGGCAGCTGCTGCAGTGTGGGAGCCACACACGGCCGGCAAGGGGACGCGGTCAGCAGGCCTGGTGAGAGGGCCGGGGGCACTGTGCCTGGGGGCCTCTGGGTTGTGACGGGAGGGCTGGGATGCTGGCACCGCTGCTGAGCAGGCATGGGGCTGCAGGCCATGCAGGAGGGGGCAGAGCGGAATCCTAGCGGCTCTGGCATTCCCACAAGGCCAGAGGGCTGATGGAGCGTTGGCAGCCCACGTGGCCTGTGTCTGTCCTCTGTGCTCGTGACCAAATGACCAGCCGGGGGCCCAGCTCTGAGTGCTCTGGGTCAGGGCCCATGGAGGCTCCCGAGGGCAGAGGCCTCTGAGGTCTGAGGGCTTTGTGCACCCGGCTCCCAGGCTGTGGGCGGGGGGGGGGGGGGGGGGGAGAAGGGCTCGGCTGTGTGGCTCTAGGCCCTGTCAGTCTCACTGTCCACTGCTGGCTGGGTCTACAGTTGTGGCAAAGTTTGGCAGCAGGGCCAGAGTGTGGGAGGGGCCTGTGGAAGTGGAGGGCAGGAGCACAAAGGCTCAGGGGCAGAGGTGTGAAGAATGTGGGGGGACAGGGAGTGCCCACGCAGCTTCTCACAGAACAGGAACCCCCAGCCCATGCATAGCAGCCTGCCGGGACCCCATGATGGCCCCCCGGCCCAGTACACAGACTGGAACCTGAGTCAGCGGGTGGGTCACCCAGGCTGGCCGGGCTCTGGCTAAACCACACGGAGAGCAGGCAACAGACCTGCAGAGCTACTGCGGGGATCTGGGGAAACGCAGAGGGGCCGAGCTGGGGCGCCAGGGTGGGGAGGGGCCCCTCACTGACCGGCATCCCCCAACCACTCCGCTTCCCCACGTGCTATCCCCAGAGTCCAATCCCCCAAACCATGGAGCTGCGAACCTCCCAGCTTTCTCCAGTAACATGAAAATCTACCAGGAATCCAAACTGCATTGTTTCTGAAATCCAGGGCTGCCTCCCACCTGTCTCCTCTGGCTCTGTGTGCACCACACACACGTATGCACGTAGCTAAAGGCGTGTGTGTACACATGCATATATAGGCTCATGTATACTTCAAAAGCTCATCAAAACCTGCAATAAAAATATGCAGTTTTTTTGTGTATGAAAAGCATAGAAATGCACACACACCCTTCGTCATGGGCATCCTGTGAACTTGGTGCCTCTGTTATGTCAGCACATGGACATGCACACACGGGTCTCTCACTCATCATAGGATGTCCACACACAGGTCGTTCAGCACACCTGTGTGCATATGTGGTCTCAGCACAGGACGGGCACACGCAGGTCTCTCACGCAGCACAGGACAGGCACACGTGGGTCTCTCACGCAGCACAGGACGGGCACACGCGGGTCTCTCACGCAGCACAGGACAGGCACACGCGGGTCTCTCACTCAGCACAGGATGGGCACACGCGGGTCTCTCACGCGGCACAGGACGTGCACACGTGGGTCTCTCACGCAGCACAGGATGGGCACACGCAGGTCTCTCACGCAGCACAGGGTGTGCACACGGGAATCTCTGAGCACACATGTGCACACACGCGGTCTCTCAGCACTGGTCCGTGTACATGTGTTCTGGGGATGTGCCCGCCAGCAGGCTGCCCCCCGCCCAGTGCTCCTCTGAAGTCGTGCACACCCCCCAGGATGGCTCTGACTGCTCCTCCAGCCTCTGGGCCCTCCTGTTCCACCCTGCCCCCAGCAGCCACGGCCACAGTTCTCTCACCTCTCGCTGGCCCCACAAACCACTCAGGCCTGGCCCCCTGTCCCGCTGCGCATACTGGCCCTGCCTGGAGGCAGGTGAGCACCCTGAGGAAGGGTCAGCCCCCACCCACACTGGGGCCAGCTGCTGGGGCTCTGGTCCCTGCCGGCCTCAATCTGTGTGGGTGCTGCTCCCCCACACTGATGCTGCAGCCCAACCCCTGACTGAGCGTTAACCCCAACCTGCTCCCCGGGCGGGCAGACTCCTCCCACCTCCACAAGGCCGCCCACAGTGCTCGCGGTACCAGCAACCCCCTGTGGTCGACAGTTCCCAGAACCATAGCTCTGGGAGCCTGCACCTGCCCCCTGCATGCTTCCATGCAACGCCTCGAGGCTTCCCAGGGTGCCTAGCTCGGCACCTCTGAACCTGGCCCACACAAGGCCACGCTGTCTCCCTCCCTCATCGCCTTCTTCCAGCCAGTCACCAAGACATGGACCTGAGCTCCTGAACCGCTCTCCATGGCAGCTCCCCAAGCACCCGGTGGGGCCCCAGGAGGCGGGGCCACAGCCTCCCAGTGGCCTCTGGCTGGGCTCGGTCCCTTGGCACAGACCTCTCGGGGCCAGCATGTCTGTCCAGGCAGTGGGCATCCTCTGGCTCTTTGACGGTTGTCAGAAAGCGAGCCAGTTCCCCAACAGCACAACTGTGTAGGAATCTGGTCCCCTTGCTGACGCGGCTAAAAATAATGTGCCTCGTTAGCACATTCAACACAGTGGCACGAAATTACACAGGACAAGCTGAAGGCCGCGTTGGCGGCTCGGCATGGGGTCGCTTCCCTCCCCTGCCGCGCCATGGGAATTCTGAGCCGCGCTGCCTCCCAGCCCACAGCGCCGGGTTCTCACCCTAATTACGCGGGTAATTAGAGCTCCGGTCTTTGAACTTCAACCAAGTACGGTCCCTCCCCCAGAGAGACAGGGGAGGAGGGCCTGGCCTGAAGTTCACGGCTGGCTCGAGGCTGCCGCGGCTGGGAAGAGCCCACAAAAACCAACCACGCGCAGCTGTGTTCGCTTCTCTGCTTGCCATGGAGTTGGTGTCCAAATCTCTGTTTTGTGTCCTGTGTGTACTGAAGCGAGGGGGGAGGCCTCCGCCTCGCTTTCACCATCTGGGGCTCGTGGCAAGCAGGCGGGGCCGGGGCCGGAGGCAGCGGTACAGTCGGGTGAGGTCTGCGGCTGGGCCTGCCTTGGGAAGGGGGATCTGAGGTTCCCCGGGGGTCCTTGTGTGTGGGGATTTTCAGAACTCAACAGGGCTGAATCAGGCTGATTTAAAAAGCGGTCTGGAAAGTGAGTTACAGCCTTAGCTAATCGCCAGGCCGAGTCCTCCCAAGCCTGGCAAACAGGATGAGGATGAATGAGTCCACTCTGAGGAGTGAGGCTAAACGGACACGCAGGCTCAACACGAGGGGAAAACCTGGGCAAACGGTCAGAAAACGGCCCGAGTGCGGCCTGTGGGTGACAGACAGAGGCAACCACTTCCCTAGACCCTGGGCTGGCCGGTCAGGAAGGGCACAGTGCACACGTGTGTGCGAGGACTGGCGGGAAACCGTGGCAGCTGCAGGGGGCAGTGCCCACCCTGGCCCGCAGGCAGCATGGAAGTCTCCAGACTTGCTGGCTCTCAGATGGTGACCTCCCACGCCAGGCTGAGTGACTTCCTGGCCCAGGCCCAGTGACTTCCTGCTCCAGGCTCAGTGACTTCCTGCTCCAGACCCAGTGACTTCCTGCCCCTGGCTGAGTGACTTCCTGCTCTAGGCTGAGTAACTTCCTGCTCTAGGCTGAGTAACTTCCTGCTCCAAGCCCAGTAACTTCCTGCTCCAGGCCCAGTGACTTCTGCTCCTGATCCGGGGACTTCCTGCTCCAGGCCCGGTGACTTCCTGCTCCTGATCCGGGGACTTCCTGTTCCAGGCTGGGTGACTTCCTGCCCCTGGCCGAGTGACTTCCTGTGCCTGGGCGAGTGACTTCCTGTTCCAGGCCGGGTGACTTCCTTCCCCTGGCCAAGTGACTTCCTGCCCCTGGCCGAGTGACTTCCTGCTCCTGATCCGGGGACTTCAGACAGCCACACTGTCTGTTACTTATTACACTAAAAGTGTTATTTTTTTAACTTTTATTTAATAAATATAAATTTCCAAAGTACAGTTTATGGATTACAATGGCTTCCTCCCCCCCATAACTTCCCTCCCACTTGCACTCCTCCGCTCTCCTGCTCCCTCTCCCATTCCATTCACATCAAGATTCATTTTTAATTATCTTTATATATAGGAGATTGATTTAGTATATATTAAGTAAAGATTTCATCCGTTTGCACCCACACAGAAACACAAAGTGTAAAATACTGTTTCAGTACTTCCCATTGGACAACACATTAAGGACAGAGATCCCACATAAGGAGTAAGTACACAGTGACTCCTGTTGTTGACTTAACAATTTGACACTCTTGTTTATGGCATCAGTAATCACCCTAGGCTCTAGTCATGAGCTGCCAAGGCTATGGAAGCCTTTTGAGTTTGCCGACTTCGATCTTATTCAGACAGGGTCATGGTCAAAGTGGAAGTTCTCTCCTCCTTTCAGGGAAAGGTACCTCCTTCTTTGATGGCCCTGTTCTTTCCACTGGGATCTCACTTGCAGAGATCTTTCATTTAGTTGTTTTTTTTTGTTTGTTTGTTTTTTTGTTTGTTTGTTTGTTTTTGTTTTTTTGCCAGAGTGTCTTGGCTTTCCATGCCTAAAATACTCTCATGGGCTCCTCAGCCAGATCCAAGTGCCTTAAGGGCTGATTCTGAGGCCAGAGTGCTATTTAGGACATCTGCCATTCTATGAGTCTGCTGTGTATTCCGCTTCCCATGTTGGATCGTTCTCTCCCTTCTTTATTCTATCAGTTAGTATTAGCAGACACTAGACTTGTTTGTGTGATCCCTTTGACTCTTAGACCTATCAGTGTGATCAACTGTGAACTGAAATTGATCACTTGGACTAGAGAGATGGCATTGGTACATGCCACCTTGATGGGATTGTATTGGAATCCCCTGGCATGTTTCTAACTCCACCATTTGGGTCAAGTCCTATTGAGCATGTCTCAAATTGTTCATCTCCTCCCTCTCTTATTCCCACTGTTATATTTAACAGGGATCACTTTTCAGTTAAATTTAAACACCTAAGAACAATTGTGTGTTAATTACAGAGTTCAACCAATGGTATTAAGTAGAACAAAAAAAATACTAAAATGGATAAAGTATTACATTGCACATCAACAGTCAGGACAAGAGCTGATCAAGTCACTGTTTCTCATAGTGTCCATTTCACTTCAACAGGTTTCCCCTTTGGTGCTCAGTTAGTTGTCGCTGATCAGGGAGAATATATGATATTTGTCCCTTTGGGATTGGCTTAATTCACTCAGCATGATGTTTTCCAGATTCCTCCATTTTGTTACAAATGACTGGATTACATTGTTTTTAATTGCTGTATAGTATTCTATAGAGTACATGTGCCGTAATTTCTTTATCCAGTCTACTGTTGATGGGCATTTGGGTTGGTTCCAGGTCTTAGCTATTGTGAATTGAGCTGCAATAAACATTAATGTGCAGACAGCTTGTTTGTTTGCCAATTTCATTTCCTTTGGGTAAATTCCAAGGAGTGGGATGGCTAGGTTGTATGGTAGGGTTATATTCAGGTTTCTGAGGAATCTCCAGACTGACTTCCATAGTGGCTTGACCAGTTTGCATTCCCACCCACAGTGGGTTAGTGTCCCTTTTTCCCCACATCCTCTCCAGGATCTATTGTTGGTAGATTTCTGAATGTGAGCCATTCTAACCGGGGTGAGGTGAAACCTCATTGTGGTTTTGATTTGCATTTCCCTGATTGCTAGTGATCTTGAACATTTTTTCATGTGTCTTTAGGCCATTTGGATTTCCTCTTTTGAAAAATGTCTATTGAGGTCCTTGGCCTATCTCTTAAGTGGGTTGTTTGTTTTGATGTTGTGCAGTTTCTTGATTTCTTTGCAGATTCTGTTTATCAACCCTTTGTTGCATAGTTTGCAAATATTTTTTCCCATTCTGAGGGTTGCCTCTTCACTTTCCTGACTGTTTCTTTTGAAGCACAGAAACTTCTCAATTTGATGCAATCCCAAATGTTAATTTTGGCTTTGACTGTCTGTGCCTCCGGGGTCTTTTCCAAGAAGTCTTTGCCGGTACCTATATCTTGCAGGGTTTCTCCAATGTTCTCTAATAATTTGATGGTGTTGGGTCGTAGATTTAAGTCTTTAATCCATGTTGAGTGGATTTTTGTGTAAGGTGGAAGGTAGGGGTCTTGCTTCATGATTCTGCACGTGGAAATCCAATTTTCCCAGCACCATTTATTGAATAGACAGTCCTTACTCCAGGGATTGGTTTTGGATCCTTGATCAAATATGAGTTGGCTGTAGATGTTTGGGTTGATTTCTGGTCTTTCTGTTCTGTTCCATTGGTCTTTCCATCTGTTTCTGTACCAATACCATGCTGTTTTGATAACAACTGCTCTGTAATGTGTCCTGAAATCTGGTATTGTGCTGCCTCCGGCTTTGTGTTTGTTGTACAAGATTGTAAAAGTGTTATTGTTTACAAAATGGCTTTCTACTCACTTCCTGTCCGAGCTGAGCTATATAAAGTTTTGTGGCCAAACCTTTTAAAAGAAACAAAAGCTTCCCAGACGCTTCTTCACTGAAGGAATGAACAGTGACAACTGTGAACGTCGTCCCTGAACTCGGAAGCAGCAGGCACAGATCGGTGAGAGGCAGCGACCGCGAGAACCTGGACGGCCCTTACTGCCCTGGTCGTGGGCTGGGGAGCTTCCTCCAGGCAGCTTGTGTTTAACCATCGCATAATGAACAGGCTAACGAGCGCCGAAATCGCCATAGACAATCCCGGACGCAAGCACCAAAGGGAAGGAAGGGAAAACACAGACTGGATAGGATTGGCTCTGGAAAATCCCTAAAGTGAACGAGAAATGAGTAGCAGCTACACAAACAAGGGCCACAGAAATTAACTCTGGAGGGAGGAGTGCATGGCTTCCAGAGTTGGAGTATGACTTCCTCTAAATTTATAAAGGGCTCAGTTTCAACAACAAAACCACTCCCTCTGAGCCATGCGGAGAAACCAGAGAGCGTGGCCCTGACACGAAGAAGGAACTCCACAGCCAGGAAGACAGCGCTCCTTCTGGCGACACGTGGACACTGCGCTTTGCAGACGAGGTCTTGAAGTCAGCAATGTTAAAGACGTTCAGAGAACTAACGGAAAGTGAGATCAACACACACAGTCAGACCTTACAGCAGAGGGGCTGGCCCCGGGCACGGCGGCCTAGCTGCTCCTGCGAGTCACAACCCGTACTGAAGTCTTGTACTTGTATTCAAGTCCTGGCTCCGCTTATGACCCCAGCTTCCTGCCAGTGCACCGCTGGGAGGCAGCAGGTGATGGGTCCCTGCCACCCCTGTGGGAGGCCCAGCCTGGCCCAGCCCCAGTGTTGTGGTCTTTCGGGGGAGTGCATCAGCAGGTGCAGGATCTCTGTCTATGCCTTTCAAATTCAATGAAAATAAACATATTTTTAAATTATAAAAAAGCAAATAGAAATTCTGCAGCCAAACCCTATAAAAACAGGAACAAAAATCCACAAGAGGGCCGGCATTGTGCAGAGGGTTGAGGCGTGGTCTGAAAAGCCGCATCCTGTACTGGAGCTCCAGTTCAAGTCCCAGCTCCTCTGCTTCTCATCCGGCTTCCTGCTAATGTCCTGGGAAGGCGGAGAAGATGCCCAAGTATCTGCGCCCCTCTGGGAGACAGTTCCTGGCTCTTGGCTTTGGCCTGGCTGAGACCTGACTGTTGTAGCCATCTGGGGAGTGAACCAACAGATGGAAAAATCTCTTTATCTCCCTCTCTCTCTCTCTCTGTTGCTCTGACTTTCAAATAAATAAATATATTTTAAATAATTCCTAGAAGGACCCAACAACAGACTCAAGCAGTGAACGCAAAGGGCACATCAGTTGATGTCTGAGGAAGAAGGAAGACAAGGAGCAGCAAGCAGTGTGGCCTGAGAGACCATGGGAGAGCATCCAGGCGTCCCGGGACGGGAAGAGCGCCAGGAGGGCGGGAGAGCGTGGGGAGGAGCGCTGGCAAGAGCCGTCCCGACTGCGGTGAGACAAGTCCCTGTGCCCACGCAGCTGACCGCACTCCAAGCTGAACAAACGCACACTGAGATCCATTCCCAGGCAATCACCAAGCTGGGCGGAGCCTGCCAGCGACGCTCCGCAGACTGGCAGCGGTCTCTCCCCAGCAGCCAGCCAGGCCGGCAGCAGTGCGCCGCCACCTTCAGAACACGGGAGCGAAAGCCCTGTGTGTGCCCGCGAGACCACGCTTCGGAAGCCAAGGAGGCGTGGAGGTCTCCCGGATCAACAGAAGCTGAGAGGATCTCTCATTGCCAGACCTGCTCTACAGGCGGTACCACTCTTTGGATCCAAAGGATGAAGTTAAAAATATACAACCAGCAACACAAACGTGAAAGATATTATATATTTTTCTCTAACTTTTTCTCCTGCCCAACTAAAGAGAAAATGCAGAAAGCAATAATTATGAACTTGCCGTGATGACCACATAATCTGTGTGACAGTAACAGCATGGGGGGTGACAGAGGGATAGTAAACAGAAGCCAAAACCACCCAGAATTCAGCCGAACTCATCTGAACTAGTTCTGAGTACTAACAGTAACCCTCATCAGTGTACACTAGAACTATATATTTAACACAGAGGAAAGCGTTAGGGGCTGGCGTTGTGGCACAGTGGGTTGGGCTGCCATCTGGATGCCAGCATCCCATATGGCCGCTGATTTGAGATGTGGCTGCTCCGTTTCCGATCCAGCTCCCTCCTAATGCGCCTGGGAGGGCACGGAGGATGGCCCAAGTGCTTGGGCCCCTGCACCCACGTGGGAGACCTGGAAGATGCTCCTGGCTTTGGCTTGGCACTTCCCAGCCACCTGGGAAGTGAGCCAGTAGATGGAAGAACTCTCTCTCTCTGTGTGTGTGTGTGTGTGTGTGTGTGTGTGTCTTCCTCTGCCTTTCAAACAAATACAAATGAATGTTTTTTAAACCTGAAAGCATTAATGGGGGGTGGGGGAAGGACTGGAAAAGGCATGAAAACAAGGAGCAGAATGCAGATGCACACGCTGTCCGTCCAGCAATCACAGAAAACACGACAAATCGGTTGCTCCACTCGCCAAGGCAGAGATGGGCAGAACGAGTAAAAATGCCACGATGCAGCTCTGCCGCCTAGCGTGACACATTTCCTCTCCACAGACACGGAGGTTCAAGTAGAAGGGGGAGCCAGGACTGCAGGACAGCCACCAAGACCCAGAGGCGGGGCTGGGTGTTTCACAAGGGAGGTTGTCTGTCAAGAAGATAAACACTTACAAATGGTTCACACAGGAAAGCAAAGCCCAGGACAGAGAGGCGAGGACCGGCAGACTGAAGGCAGGAGTGGGTAGTAACAGAGGTCGGCGCTTCAACACCTCCCTCCCAGAGATGGACAAACACGCACAGACACCAGACCCATCAGCAAGCAGACGTGAAAAGCACTACAAGCCAACTGGAGTTAGCAGAACACACACCCACCGATGGAACACACACACCCTTCTCCAGGGAACATGGGCCGCTCCCCGCAGAAGACTAAACAGGCCACAGAGCAGTCTCAGCAAGTTTAACACGATTAAAACAACAGGGGCCAGTGCTGTGGCGAAGCGGATAAAGCCGTCGCCTGTGGTGCCTGCATCCCATGTGGACGCCAGTTCAAGGCCCAGCTGCTCCACTTCTGATCCAGCTCTCTGCTCTGGCCTGGGAAGGCAGTAGAGGATGGCCCAAGTCCTTGAGCCCCTGAACCCACGTAGGAGACCTGGAAGAAGCTCCTTGCTCCTGGCTTTGGATGAGCACAGCTCTGGCCATTTGGGGAATCAACCAGTGAATGGAAGACCTTTCTCTCTCTGCCTCTGCCTCTAACTCTTTCAAATAAATAAATAAATATTAAAAAATAGAAAGTATATATTCTGATGACAAAAGGATGAATTTAGAAATCAATACAGAAGGGAATTTGGGAAAAATGGCAAAAATGTGGGAGTTAATGTACAGCCCTGCTCCCCCCAGATAACCAAGGGATCAGAGGAGGAGGCCAGGGAAGGCAAGGAGTACCTGGACCGGCCAAGACCACCACAGCCCACCAAGCGGATGGGCCCCGCAGGCAGGTGCCTCAAGCCGGGGGCGGGTGAAGCGGAAGTCTCCTCCATCAGAAAAGAAGAAATATCTCAACTCAAAAAGCCTAACCCCCTCCCTAAGCTAACCTAACCTTGTCTCTAAGCTAACGTCTCCCCTAGCCTAACCTCGTCTCTAAGCAAACGTGAGAACAGAAATAAGTGAAATCAAGAATAAAAACAATAAAGGAAAATCAATGAAAGCAAAGTTGCTTCTTGTAGAAGACCAATGAAACTGATGAACTTTAGATTACCAAGAAAAAAATAGAGAAAAAACCAAACTGCCAATGAACAACCTAAAAATGGAATTCAAAATCAGTTACACTTGGTTTATTTTTTTATTTTTTTTATTTTATTTTATTTTATTTTTTGACAGGCAGAGTGGACAGTGAGAGAGAGAGACAGAGAGAAAGGTCTTCCTTTGCCATTGGTTCACCCTCCAATGGCCGCCGCGGCCAGCGCACCACGCTGATCCGAAGGCAGGAGCCAGGAGCCAGGAGCCAGGTGCTTTTCCTGGTCTCCCATGGGGTGCAGGGCCCAAGCACCTGGGCCATCCTCCACTGCACTCCCTGGCCACAGCAGAGAGCTGGCCTGGAAGAGGGGCAACCGGGACAGAATCCGGCGCCCCGACTGGGACTAGAACCTGGTGTGCCGGCGCCGCTAGGCGGAGGATTAGCCTAGTGAGCCGCGGTGCCGGCCCAATCAGTTACACTTGTACAGCACTAAAGATCTAGAATACTTTGGAATACATTTAACAAAGTAACTGCAAAGCCTATACACTAAACACTGTGAGACATCACTGAGAGAAAGGAAAGGAAAGGTACCCCATGCTTATGGACTGGAAGAATTAACAGTGTTATGATGGGCACTTAAGGCAAAACCTTACTGGCTTCTCTGTGGACATTTCAAAGTGATCCTAAAATGCATATGAAAATGCTAGGGGCCATAATAGCCAAGAAAAGGAAGAACAGAGATGGAAGACTCATTGCTTGATTTCAAAACTTATTACAGAGTGGAAGTAAACAAGACGGCACCATACGGGCCCAAGAACAGACTCACAAAAGAATGGAAGCCAGTGAGAGTCCAGAATAAAACAGGACACTTAATGTCCACTTATTTTCAGCCATGGCGCCAAGACAGTTCAGTGGGGGAAAGATCTTTTTTCCCACCAACGGAGCTGGGATAACTGGACGTCCACTTGCAAATGAATAAAGTTGGATCCCTACCTCACACCATATTCGAAACCACGGTTAACTCAAAATTCATCAAAGCCTAAATGTAACAACTAAATCTGTAAAACTCTTAGAAGAAAGCTTAGGCAATTAATCTTCCTGACCCCGATCAGGCAGTGGCTTCACAAAAACAAATGAAAGAGAATTAAGTAGATATTTATCAAATTATAAACTTTTGAGCTTCACAGGATACCACCAAGAAAAAGATAAGATGACCTACATCATGGGCGAAAAGGTCTTCAAATTAAGAATCTGAGCAGGGAATAGACAAAGAGCTCTCAGATCACTTCCAGAAGTCACAAACCGTGAAAGATCTGAACAGACATTTTACAACTAAGCACTGGACACCATCCGTCCCAAGAGAAATGCAGAATAAAACCACCACCCAGTCTTCAGAATGTCTAACAAGGAAACAAGCAAACTCACTGCGTGAGCGGCCGGGGTGCCCATCTGCTGCTGCTGGGGACGTCAAAGGGGACAGCCACACTGCACAGAAGCTGCTGTGGTGACACACTGAGGTAACAACGTGCTTGCACAAAGACCTTCACACCCACCTTCACGGTCGTTCTAGCTGTGGTCACCCAAAACAGTCCTGAACTGAGAACGGGTGCACAAGTGGACATCCCATAACAGGACGCTCCAAGCACTGAGCAAGGCGACATGGCCGATGGCGAGTATGTCAGAGAGAGAGAGAGACGTCGCATAGGAGGGTACTGGCCACGTTCCTCCGCGTGTGGCACTCTGGAAAGCAGCAGACCCCTGGCGGTGCTGAGACCAGAACTGTGAGTGCGGTGCTGGTCACTTACACAACTCCATACCCCTGAGAGAGTGAACCTCGCTATCTGCACATTGAAAATGACTGTGAAACTAAGGGTGAAACAGTGCTGAGGGGTGAAGAGCCGCGTCCCGCAGGGCTGCCGCACTCCGTGTCGGCTCCTCGGCGGCAGTGAGGAGCTCCTGTCTGTCTCTGAAAGCCTGAATCTGGTGCTGGCTGACTCACGGCGGCGACACCAAGCTCACTCAGTCGGCTGAGTCTGTGCCCCTCCCCGCCATGGCTGCAGAGAGCATGCTTCCGTCATGATGAGCCTCTATACATGGGAGATCTGTACACATCTTAAACTCACGACAATAACGTCAGCGTCATCCTACTGCCACTTCCAACTCTCTGCTTCGAGTCCCATTATTATTATTATATTATTATTATTATTATTATTGCTGTTACACATAACCTCGCGAGTCTTTGTCAGGGTGCACGTCTGTCTTTATTGAATACACTCTGATTGGCACCCTAGCCCTTCTGGGTGTTGTCTGAATTTGAGGGGGTCTGGCAGTCATGTGACTCTTGGTTGCACTCATTAGAGATCGCACGACGCCACCACAGGTACACTGGAGCGCGATGAGCTGCACTTCAAACACACAAGTACGCACCGCTGAGCGAGCTGTCGAGCTGTCGAGCTGTTACCCGACACGTCACGGCTCGGCCTGTCTTCACCAGGGTGGGAGACCCTCGGACAAACACCTCGGCTGGTTCTCATGGGCAGCGGCATTCCATGCTGTGCGGGTCTCCAGTCCCACAGGGAAGTACCCGGATGGACTGCCCTTCCACGAAGGGACCGCGCCCTTCCTCCCCTGGCCCACAGGGAACTTCTGCGTCAGTGGCACAGAACCAACACCCACTGGGAGCTGGCGTCTGGGTCCACTTCCCGGGAGCTACAAGGCAAGCATGGCTCCCGGAGCTCCACCACGCGCAGACCAGCCCCTCTCTCGGCCGGGACGGGACACGAGTGTGTGTGGGACCCCTCCAAGCACAGAGCACTCCCGTGGCAGTCACTGCTCCCCATCGCCACAGCGCCCACCACCAGGAAGTGCCACGTCTCCAGGAGCTCAGATGTGCAGCAGACGGGCAGCCCCCCAGGACAGAGGCGCTCACCGTCACGCAGCCCCCTGGGGACGGAGGCGCCCACCCTCACACAGCCCCACGGGACAGAGGCGCTCACCCTCACGCAGCCCCCCAGGACGGAAGTGCCCACCCTCATGCAGCCCCCTGGGGATGGAGGCACCCACCCTCACACAGCCCCCTGGGACGGAGGCGCCCACCCTCCACAGCCCCCCGGGACGGAGGCGCCCACCCTCACGCAGCCCCCCGGGACGGAGGCGCCCACCCTCCACAGCCCCCCGGGACGGAGGCGCTCACCGTCACGCAGCCCCCTGGGGACGGAGGCGCCCACCCTCACGCAGCCCCCCGGGACGGAAGCACCCACCCTCCGCAGCCCCCCGGGACGGAGGCGCCCACCTCAGGAACAGCGACCGTCCTCCAGAAGCCGTGACTTTGCTCGGGGCCCTGACCCTCTCACCGCCCCGCCCTGGTGCGTCCACTTCTTTTACAGTCTGGCTCCAGACCCTGAGCCCCTCCTCCCGGGAGTGACCACAAACGTTCCCAGAGCCCAGTTCTCGGCTGGCTGGCAGCTGCCCGCTGGACGTGGCCGGATGAGCTGAAATCTTCATCCTCCCCCGGATGGAGCCCCTCTTGTGTGTGAGGGCACCGAGAGCCTTATCTTCGGTTCTCAGTCCAACCCCTCTCCCTAGCCTCCCGTGCTCAGCCGACGACTGTGAATTTCGCTTCGTGAAACAGACAGGCCCCCCCCCCCTCGGAATTCCAGGTCCTGTGATCGCGTGCTGTGCCTACTCCGAAGCCTTTGCAGCATGTGTTGTCATGTGTGTGCATGTGTCCATCTCCTGGTTCACGCTCCAAGCGGCCATGATGGCTTGGAACTCCTTCTGGGTCTCCCACGAGGGTGGGTGGCAGCCACTGGTTTCCCAGGTTACAGCAGGGAGCTGGATCGGAAGCGGAGCAGCTGGAACTTGATTGGTGCTCAAACCGGACGCTGACGTCGCTGGTGGCGGTTTAACCTGCTGTATCTCTGCGTGACCAGTTCCAGGTTAGGCAGACTACCAGAAGCATCTGTGTCGGCACTTCCGCATCCCTTCCCCCCCGCAAACCTGATTCACCCTCCTGTGGGGGGGGCGTGAGGCACCCCCACCCACAGCAGTCTCAGCGCACGGAAGGGAGGAAATGCGTCTGTCTCCAACAGCCAGGTGTGAGCCCACCGGTCAGCCAGGAAACTCAAGGCCAACTGTGTGAGCCGAAGAGGCCAGCGGAGCCAACGCGAAGCTGGCGGCAGGCACGGCAGGCAACAAGGCTCTACAGTGGTGATCCTGTGCTCCTCTCCCATGATGCCTTGCAGAGGCTTCTAGAAAAATTGTGGCTTCAAAGGAGCTAGCTTTTGGGATGTCTCTGATTTTCTGGCTCTACTTCTAATCTGGCCCAGAGCGTGTGATGTAAGAAGAACCTGGAGATGCGACTCTGGCCTCACCCAGCCCAGGAGGTGTGGTGGGGAGAACCAGCGCTTGGTGCCCATGGACAGCCACATGTGGGATGTGACGTGAGGCGTGGAAACCAGCGTCCCCCACGGACAGCCACAAGTAGGATGGGATGTGCGACGTGGAGTCCAGCGTCCCTCACAGCCAGCCATGCATGGGGTGTGACGTGAGGCGTGCCTTTTGGGTGCCTGATCTGCCATCGGCACACAAAGCCAGATAAAGCAAGCGCCGTGGCCTGGCTCAGCCACTCGTGATGGACTGCCCGTCATCATAATTATCTGGTTAAAACACCATGAACAATTAATGACATACATCATGGCGCTCATTGAGCCCATTAAAGACTAATTTACTGGCTATAAAAATATGGCATTAGGAATCTATGGGTCATTACTTCTCATCCTGGGATGAAAGATTGCCCACGGAAACTCTCAGAAGAGGCGGAAAACAATCACTCATCACGGGCTCATGGAATCAGGTGATACGGCTTCGCCGGAGGAAGAGGGGACTCCGGGGGAAGTTTGGAAACGTTTTTTGAGAAGCACTAACTTCACACGATGCCGAGCGGATAACGATATTTTCAAACAAGACTAAGATCTACAAGGAAAAAGTTCAAACAAAGTAATTTTCATGTGCAAATCTTCTTTTTGGGAAAAAATGCATTAGATTGTGACTGATAAAAATTCTGATCATGATTAATCACCGCTAGGTATATTTTTGAGCTCTATTAAGGAGAGTGTAACAATGTTAAAATTAATTAACTGATTCGTCTAAAGGGTTTTAAAATATAATGTGATGGAACAGCTGTTGTCACTGTATCTGTGATTATTTCTTTTCCACCTGGCAAAGTGGAAATTTGTCAGTCAGAAATCAACCTAATTTCATTGCAATTTCCGGTTTATTGCTTGGTAATGGGATCAGTTTAACTGTGAGGAGTCCCGTGTGCTCAGGGACCGTAGGCGCCGGAGTGAACTCCAGAGCCGGCGGCATCTGGACGGGCCTCCTGCTCCCAGGTGGGAACAGTGCCGGAGCGCTGGCTCAGGGCTCTGGGGGCTGGGGACAGGCAGGGGCATTCTGCACTCGGGCGTGGGCCAGGCACGGTTAGCCCAGACCACTGCGGTTTCTGTGTGGAGCCCAGAACACATGATTTTTTTTTTTTTTTAATTACGGAAACATGAATTGCAAAACTGCAGAGCCTGCGAAGATCAAGGCCAGACTTCTCGCTCGGCAGAGGAAGGGACCGAGCCACAGAAGCTGCGCCACTGCCCAAGGCCACTCAGCCTTCAGGGGCAGCCGCAGAACAGAACCCGCTCTCCCGAGCCCTGGTCAGCGTTTCCGGCGGCAGCACTGCTGGCTCTGGCTCTGCCGAGAAGCTGGTGCAGCCGTGTCCCGCGGCCCAGAGGGGCCTTGGGATGCTCCGAAAGGGGCCACACCAAGCACCAGTCCACACGAGAGGCACTGGCACAGCGGCCTCTCCTCACGCCCGCCCTTACCGCCCCGAGCCGCAGGAGTCTCCTTCAGGGGGACTTCACCCTTCGCAGAGGTCACAGGTCTGCCCAGGTCCCCGAGAACTGCTTCCCGCCAGCTTCCAGACCACGTCACAAGGCATGAAACTGCCACCTAGTGTGCTGCTGGTTGCTGACAGTGACCCGGGGGCCCAGCCAGGCTGGCAGCGTCAGTGGACGGTCCCGAGAGCACGGCTGCTGGCGCTGGCTCCGGCCCAGCTGGCTGCGAGCAGCCCGTTAATGCTTCTGGACGCGAGCGGTGGCGTGCGCAGCCGGCGCGCGGCCTCGTGTAGCCGGGGCCCCGCATTCTCTCCTGTTGTTCAGGGCTGCACACGACTCCTGATTCCTGCAGACTCTGTGCCAACCCGACTCCAAAGAGGCAGATTTTCTTCCAAAGATGGAGCCATTTGTTTTCATTCCACTTCTGTTTCTCCTAAACCCAACTGTAATTATTAATACACCTTCTTGCCTTGGCGCTCACCTCCTAATTGCTGAACCAAACAGGTGTCAAATAATAGAAACCACCCAGTAAATAAAAATCATGAATGAACAGGCATCCCGAGAAGAAGGATCGGTGCCGCGGATTCCACGGCAGAACGTGCCCACGGCTGATTCAGGCCCAGGTCACCACTAACCGCGGACTCCACGGCAGAACGCGCCCACGGCTGATTCAGGCCCAGGTCACCGCTAACCGCGGATTCCACAGCAGAACGTGCCCACGGCTGATTCAGGCCCAGGTCACCGCTAACCGCGGACTCCACGGCAGAACGCGCCCACGGCTGATTCAGGCCCAGGTCACTGCTAACCGCGGATTCCACAGCAGAACGCGCCCACGGCTGATTCAGGCCCAGGTCACCACTAACCGCGGACTCCACGGCAGAACGCGCCCACGGCTGATTCAGGCCCAGGTCACTGCTAACCGCGGATTCCACAGCAGAACGTGCCCACGGCTGATTCAGGCCCAGGTCACCGCTAACCGCGGATTCCACGGCAGAACGCGCCCACGGCTGATTCAGGCCCAGGTCACCGCTAACCGCGGACTCCACGGCAGAACGCGCCCACGGCTGATTCAGGCCCAGGTCACCGCTAACCGCGGATTCCACGGCAGAACGTGCCCACGGCTGATTCAGGCCCAGGGCACTGCTAACCGCGGATTCCACGGCAGAACGTGCCCACGGCTGATTCAGGCCCAGGTCACCGCTAACCGCAGATTCCACGGCAGAACGTGCCCACAGCTGATTCAGGCCCGGAGCACCGCTAACCGCGGATTCCACGGCAGAACGTGCCCACGGCTCATTCAGGCCCGGAGCACCGCTAACCGCAGACTCCACGGCAGAACACGCCGATGGCTGATCCAGGCCCAGGGCACTGCTAACCGCAGATTCCACGGCAGAACGTGCCCACGGCTGATCCAGGCCCAGGGCACCGCTAACTGCGGATTCCACGGCAGAACGCGCCCACGGCTGATTCAGGCCCAGGGCACTGCTAACCGTGGATTCCACGCAGAACGTGCCCACGGCTGATTCAGGCCCAGGGCACCGCTAACCGCGGATTCCACGGCAGAACGCGCCCACGGCTGATTCAGGCCCAGGGCACCGCTAACCGCGGATTCCACGGCAGAACGCGCCCACGGCTGATTCAGGCCCGGAGCACCGCTAACCGCACTAGAGCGGGGATTCTGATTCCACAGGGAAGACACCTCATCAGGTCGTACTGCTGGGGCGGCTTCAGAACGCAGCCCACGTGCTGCCCCGCGCGAGGGGCTGTTCTGTGCAGGCGGCGGAGTTAGGGGACACAAACACTGCAGGAACAAGCGTTCACCTCCAAACTCAGGTGTGAGCCGGGCGCGTGGCCAGCCGGCCAGCGTCGAACAGCTGTGTGGCACCCTCACGCCGCGGAGTCTTTTCATTTTCTTGCGCTCTGGAGAGAGCAAGGCAGTAGGCCTGGACACTTGGGAGGGCACTTCCAGGATTTCACCCCCAGTTTCTCAAATGCCACTGGACTGTCACAGTTTTTTTTTTTTTTTTTTTTTTTTTTTTTTTTTTTTTTAAGATTTACTTAATTTGAAAGAGTTACACAGAGAGAGGAGAGGCAGAGAGAGAGAGAGAGGTCTTTCTCCGCTGGTTCACTCCCCAGATGGCCGCAACGGCCAAAGCTGGGCTGATCCAAAGCCAGGAAACAGGAGCTTCCTCTGGGTCTCCCATGCAGGTGCAGGGGCCCAAGGACCTAGACCATCCTCCACTGCTTTCCCAGGCCATAGCAGAGAGCCGGATCAGAAGTGGAGCAGCCAGGACTCGAACCAGAGACTACATGGGATGCCGGCACTGCAGGCGGAGGCTTTACCCGCTAGGCCACAGCACTACCCCCGTCAGACTTTGAAAGGGGAAATGGCTCCTTGTAACTTTAAACGTGAAGGCAGCCGGTCAGAGCGCTGTGTGGAGCTGTGGTCTGGGTGAGCGCTCTCCTCTCCGACCGCCCACGCCAGCAGGAGGCGTCCCTCCCAGGTACACAGTCATGAGAAAGAGGAGCGACGTTCTCACAGTTGGCTGTGGAAGCAGCGGTGGCCAACAGGGCTGCTGATGGGAGTGTGGGGAGGCCCCTGGGCCCCACTGACCGTGGGCCTCAGCCCTGCTCGTGCCTTCCAATACCACAGTACTTGAGACTCAGATCCCCACCTCCACAGAATGCAGCTGCTGTCCACCACTCAGAACCCTTCGCAGGTCTGTAAGAAAGGCCCCTAACTCCCGACTTAGCCACACCCTGCTCGCATGGATGAAGTTGGTCCGAGAGCCGCCCGCCAGCTGCGAGCGCCTGTCACTCTTCTCTTTCTTTCTCTTCAAGATGTATTTATTTATTTGAAACGTAGAGCTATCGAGAAGGACAGAGAGAGAGAGATATCTTTCATCCACTGGTTCACTTCCCAAATGACCACAACAGCCAGGGCTGGGCCAAGCTGAAGCCAGGAGCCAGGAGCCTCTTCTGGGTCTCCCCTATGGGTGCAGGGCCCAAGGACTTGGTCATCTTCCACTGCTTCCATTAACAGGGGGCTGGATGGGAAGTGGAGCAGCTGGGACTTGAACAGGCACGCATACAGGATGCCAGCGTTGTAGGCGGTGGCTTTACCTGCTGTGACACAGCACAGCGCCAGCCCCAAGGGGTCGTGTTTCTTTGCCTGCCTGGCCCTCTTTCAGAGGGTTCTGTGGTTTGAGTACCTGTCCCCAGGTGTTTGGGCGCCGAGGTCTTAGGTTAATGGTGCTGAACTGTGCAGGCAGAGCTGAGGCCTTAGGGAAGTGGTCAGAGTGGGCAAGGCCATCGGGGTGGGAGCCCCGTGGTTGGATCCTGGTGGCTTTCTAAGGGGTGGGGGAGGGATGGACACACACCTTCTACCTGTGACACAGTCCAGAGTGGCCCTGGCCACAACCTCCGCCATGGAATCAGACTTTGGATCTCTGGGCCCTGAGCCAGAGGCATCCTTTCTGGGAGTTCGGCCACCCCAGGCACTGCCTGATAGCAACAGCAGCTGACCGGGGCTCACGGGGTCTCCCTCTGCTCCCAGCTCCGTGCTCGTGGTGACGCTGGAGCCTGCCCAAGACTCCCAGGCAGTGCCTGCTCCACGGTGAGTCCCAAGGACCGGATCAGAACCTTCTCAAGTGAGGAAAACATCCAAAGAACGGCATGGTGGGTAAAACATAAGAGATCAATACAGCATGCGGGACACGTAAATGGAAACAGGGCAAGCTGTTAGGACAAAAACTCTTAAGAACTTCTCTTTTCTTCACCCTGCCCCATTGTCCCTAATTCCAGCAGTTTAATCACCTGTGATGGCTTTGCCCAGAAAGACATTACACGCATTCATCTCTGTCGCTGGTCTCTGAACAATTCATCACTGTACAATTAACGCAAATCCTATCTGGCTTTTAACATCTCTGCTCATAAACCATAAATCACACGGTGCCTCGGCCCCTTCATCACTCTCCCTCTCCCTGCAGCTCCTCCCAGGCCCCGCACCCATCCATCTCAGGCTTTCTTAGCGATTCACTAAGCCCTGAGCTGGAGCCGCAGGGCCACGGGCCGCATGCCCTCGCCTGGGCTCTCGAGGGGAAGCCGCACGCCGTCTCTGAGCGGCCACCAGTGGCTCCTCGGACGTCCTGGAACTCAGTCCCCACACTTCCAACTACCAGAGTTAGCAAATAAACAGGTGCCCACACACTTTCTGGTTTTATTTAATTTATAAAAGTACATCCAGCGCCTGTCTGAGATGCGCGTGCAGGTGGGTGTCCTGTGTTGTCGGGTGCCCTCCAGCCCCTGCTGACCACTACACTCACCACGCCCTTCGTCCTGTTCTCAGGAGGCCCCAGGACAGCTGCCTCTTGTGCAGCGAGGCCCCACTGTCCTGTGATTGAAGCTGCCCTTCAAGACGTTATGGCCGTGCACAGCCCAGCCCCACCGCACCAGCTCCCGCCAGCCCCACCGCACCAGCTCTCTCCAGCCCCCCCCACCAGCTCCCGCCAGCCCCCCCCCACCAGCTCCCGCCAGCCCCACCACACCAGCTCCCGCCAGCCCCCCCACACCAGCTCCCGCCAGCCCCCCCACACCAGCTCCCGCCAGCCCCACCGCACCAGCTCCCGCCAGCCCCACCACACCAGCTCTCTCCAGCCCCCCCCACCAGCTCCCGCCAGCCCCCCCCCACCAGCTCCCGCCAGCCCCACCACACCTGCTCCCGCCAGCCCCCCCACACCAGCTCCTGCCAGCCCCCCCCCAGCTCCCGCCAGCCCCACCGCACCAGCTCCTGCCAGCCCCACCGCACCAGCTCCCGCCAGCCCCACCACACCAGCTCTCTCCAGCCCCCCCCACCAGCTCCCGCCAGCCCCCCCACACCAGCTCCCGCCAGCCCCACCACACCAGCTCTCTCCAGCCCCCCCCACCAGCTCCCGCCAGCCCCCCCACACCAGCTCCCGCCAGCCCCCCCCACCAGCTCCCGCCAGCCCCACCGCACCAGCTCCCGCCAGCCCCACCACACCAGCTCCCACCAGCCCCACCACACCAGCTCCCGCCAGCTTCACTACACCAGCTCCCGCCAGCCCCCCCCCACCAGCTCCCGCCAGCCCCACCACACCAGCTCCCGCCAGCCCCACCACACCAGCTCCCGCCAGCCCCACCACACCAGCTCTCTCCAGCCCCACCACACCAGCTCCCTCCAGCCCCACCGCACCAGCTCCCGCCAGCCCCCCCACACCAGCTCCCGCCAGCCCCACCGCACCAGCTCCCGCCAGCCCCACCACACCAGCTCCCACCAGCCCCACCACACCAGCTCCCGCCAGCTTCACTACACCAGCTCCCGCCAGCCCCCCCCCACCAGCTCCCGCCAGCCCCACCACACCAGCTCCCGCCAGCCCCACCACACCAGCTCCCGCCAGCCCCACCACACCAGCTCTCTCCAGCCCCACCACACCAGCTCCCTCCAGCCCCACCGCACCAGCTCCCGCCAGCCCCCCCACACCAGCTCCCGCCAGCCCCACCGCACCAGCTCCCGCCAGCCCCACCACACCAGCTCCCGCCAGCCCCACCGCACCAGCTCCCGCCAGCCCCACCACACCAGCTCCTGCCAGCCCCACCGCACCAGCTCCTGCCAGCCTCACTACACCAGCTCCCGCCAGCCCCCCCACACCAGCTCCCGCCAGCCCCCCCACACCAGCTCTCTCCAGCCCCACCACACCAGCTCCCTCCAGCCCCACCGCACCAGCTCCCGCCAGCCCCCCCACACCAGCTCCCGCCAGCCCCACCGCACCAGCTCCCGCCAGCCCCACCACACCAGCTCCCGCCAGCCCCACCGCACCAGCTCCCGCCAGCCCCACCACACCAGCTCCTGCCAGCCCCACCGCACCAGCTCCTGCCAGCCTCACTACACCAGCTCCCGCCAGCCCCCCCACACCAGCTCCCGCCAGCCCCCCCACACCAGCTCCTGCCAGCCCCCCCCCAGCTCCCGCCAGCCCCACCGCACCAGCTCCTGCCAGCCTCACTACACCAGCTCCCGCCAGCCCCCCCACACCAGCTCCCGCCAGCCCCCCCCACCAGCTCCCGCCAGCCCCCCCACACCAGCTCCTGCCAGCCCCCCCCACCAGCTCCCGCCAGCCCCACCACACCAGCTCCCGCTAGCCCCCCACACCAGCTCCCGCCAGCCCCACCACACCTGCTCCCGCCAGCTTCACCACACCTGCTCCCTCCAGCCCCACCACACCTGCTCCCTCCAGCCCCACACCAGCTCCCGCTAGCCCCCCACACCAGCTCCCGCCAGCCCCACCACACCTGCTCCCGCCAGCTTCACCACACCAGCTCCCTCCAGCCCCACCACACCTGCTCCCTCCAGCTTCACCACACCAGCTCCCTCCAGCCCCACCACACCTGCTTCCTCCAGCCCCACCACACCAGCTCCCTCCAACACCACCACACCAGCTCCCGCCAGCCCCACCACACCAGCTCCCGCCAGCCCCACCACACCAGCTCCCTCCAACACCACCACACCAGCTCCCGCCAGCCCCACACCAGCTCCCGCCAGCCCCACCACACCAGCTCCACCACACCTGCTCCCGCCAGCCCCACCACACCAGCTCCACCACACCAACTCCCGCCAGCCCCACCACACCAGCTCTACCACACCAACTCCCGCCAGCCCCACCACACCAGCTCCCGCCAGCTCCACCACACCAGCTCTACCACACTTGCTCCTGCCAGCCCCACCACACCAGCTCCACCACACCAACTCCCGCCAGCCCCACCACACCAGCTCTACCACACCAACTCCCGCAGCCCCACCACACCAGCTCTACCACACCAACTCCCGCCAGCCCCACCACACCAGCTCCCACCAGCCCCACCACACCAGCTCCACCACACCAGCTCCCTCCAGCCCCACCACACCAGCTCCCTCCAGCCCCACCACACCAGCTCCCGCCAGCCCCACCACACCAGCTCCATTCCTGCATGGCATCACTGACTTGTCGCGTGGTGCCCTGACTTCAAGGTCCTGCCATCCACCCAGGAATGCCGCAGGAGCGGAAGAGAACCGGATCTGTCTGATGAACAGGTTTCATGCCGTAAGCAGTGAGGGTGCTGCAGGGGTACAGTGGCCACCCGTGCACTCGTGGCTCTGCCTGCCCAGGACACGCGACCAGCCACTTCCTCTCATCCCCTGCTCTCACTTGGGAGCGGGGCCTGCCGATGGACAGCCTGGTGAGTTGGCCCGGGCAGCCACTCTGATGCCAGTGCCAGCACAAGGAGCTACCCCACGCCGCCCAGCTTGGGTTGCACAACGTCCTTCCTGAAAAGGATCCTCGACAGGCGCTTCCCCCGCGTGAAGATGGAACGAGCGCTGCTCCGAGATGCAGACAGTGCACCGGGCGGGGTCTGGGGAGAAGCCCCAGAACTAAGCCCTTGCTGGTCTCCAGGGCACACAGCACAGAGGCCGCGGAGGAACTCAGCAGAGGAGGGTACGTGAACGTGACCTTCAGAGACACGCGAGACGCACAACACCAAAGCTGAGAGAAGGCAGGAGAGGCCCCGGGGACTGCTGCTCCAGGATGGCCCAGCGCGGCACCGACTGAAAACCTCGGCAGCCGCTCCGAACAGCCTGCACAGCTGCCGAGGCACCGCAGAGAGGCCGCTGCTGACTGCCGGGTGGGCCTGCGGGGCCTCCCGCTTTGCACGTCTGGAAACTTGCTTTCGTCCAATGACCTTGTGGCTACCCAAGGCCCAGAGACGTGAGCAGGACATCCATTTTCAGCACCACAAATGGTCCCACACACTCCGTCCAGGCACAGCCTGTGCAGAACCAAGCTATGTTTAGAAACCACTGGTTTGGCAGAAGCCGGGAGGGCTGTAGCGCTCTTCTGTCCTGGGGCCCCCACCCCCGGTTACTCCCCTCCTTTGGCTCAGGCACCCAACCCGCTCTGCAGCCCTCCGGCCTACATCCCAGAGCTGCAGGGCGTGCACCCACGGTGGACCAGGGGCTTCCTGGACCCTCGGGGAAGCTGCTTGTCCAGCCCCGCTCCCCGAGCCTGGGTCTGAACGCCAAGGGCAGCCTGCGCGGTGTCAGGTGCCCCGCCCAGCAGCTGAATCCAGAGTCACCTCAGGCCCTCACAGCTCTGGGAAAGAGCTCTGTCTCACGCTGCGTTAGGGGCCGACAGCCTGGACACACCGACGGACCTGGCCAGAAATGGGACCCCTTCCCGGGCGCCTGGTGCCCTGCAGGTACCGGCCCAGGAAGCCAGCCCACTGTCCACAGTCGCCCCTGCAGGAAGTCAGGGCTGCCTCTGGAGCAGCCCTGGAGCAGCCAGGCCGTCCTGACCAGGACACGGCCAGCGACCGACAGCCCCGCGATCTGGTCTGGGCTTCTGCCTCAGGATCACAGAAAGGCAAGCACAGCCCCTGAGCCACGACGCAGGATGGCCATGTCCAGCTAGCCTCATCCGCCTCCTGGCCAGGCACATGGGGGACATCCCGTTTCTCCAGCCTCCCTGCCCTCGGTTGCTCTCAGCCGGGGGCGGGGCAGTCTTTACTGATGTCCACAAAACCATCCGGTCCCGGGCGGCTCACGGCAGACTCCGAGGCATCAGGGCCTGGGGTCCCGGTCAGCTCTGCCCCAGCCCGTCCCACTGGCCAGGCTGCATGCACAGGGGGTCCAAACGAGCCCCCGTCTCCGTCCTCCTCCCACACGGGGGTGAGCGGATCTGCTCTGTCAACTCAGCATCGGGATCCATCCCTGTTTCTTCCTGGCTGATGGGATGTCTTAGGAGCGTGAGGGTTCCAGGAAACAAAACACCAGCCTCGCGGTTTTGACCAAGGCAGACTCTACACATGACCCTGCAGGCCCACCCCCGGCACGCACGCCTCCATGACACCGCAGATCCCGGGAGAAACAGCTGCTAGGCAAGCAGATTCTAAACTGCAACATCTGGATGTCTTTCATGTCGGAGCTCCTTAAGTGTTCAGCCCTCGCGTCCACTTTACCCACCACATCTCCCCCTGTGCATGGTAATGAAGCCCACCCCTCGGCAGAAGTCTCCTCCAGTCATACGTGTCCCTGCTGCGGGGCAGAATGGAACGCTGAGAGCCACGGAGCTGACCCCTCCCCCTCCAGACAGGACGCGCATGTGGCAGGGACGTGAAGCCGCCAGGTGCGGAGCCGAGGTCAAAGCCGGCACTCAGCCTTCCACCCTGGCTCCTCCCCGGGAGCGGATGCAGAGTGTGTATTTGGCACCGCGCACAGAGCTTGTTCTGTAACCCCAATGTAGTCAGCGAATTCCGAGAACACGCCGCCCAGGCTCCGGCTCGCTCGGTGCCCTGCCCTCACCGCACTGCTGGACTACCACACACGAGGCCACCGGGCTGGGTCCTGCGTGTGCACAGTCCGCCCAGGAATTCCAGCTACTGCAGTTTAACGCCTGAATCAATTCCTTTTCTATTAGGTTGCAGGAGCTCTGCTTGGGTTTCCAAACCTATTGCATCAGTCTTCGTAATGCTTAAGACATAACCACTGCGAAGGACCCAGGAGCACGGACCCGCAGAGCACAAGGTGGAGAGTCCCTCCCCGTGCGGTGAGCCGGGCTGGTGGGGAACACACAGGTGCGGTGAGGAAAGGACCGAGGCCTGGCATGAGCGAGGCCCCTGGGCAGGCTCGACCTCCCAGTGTCTGAGCCCGGGGTCACTGCGTTCCCAGGTTTGCGGTTTAGCCTCTTGTACTCAGGTCCCTCTGCACAAGGGGGTCTTTTCTAGGGTCCCGGGGACCCCAACAGAGTGTTGATGGATGCAGACATGTTCTGATTCCTCCCCAATGGCCCTGGCCTCCCACTTCTGTCCCCTAAGCACTCGGACACGCAGGCTTTGGGCAACGTCCAGACCTCATGCCTTTCCTGGCCAACACGCAGCAAACGCCTCGAGAAACAACCCGCACCCCAGTGTGTTCCCCTCTCTGGGCTCCTGGTCCCCCAGCTATGATGGGCGTGGCGACGCAGGGGACTGATCCCAGGGGCCGCCAGCAGCTCCTCCTACACGCGCCGAACTCAAATACTGGCTGAGTGTCCACTTCTTCCCCCACAGGGCCCACGCTCAGCAAGGGCTGGAAGCAGAGTCTGCGCAGAACCGGTGCCCAGCTCAGCAAACCCCACCTCCTGGCCTCGGACCCTCGCCCTGTGCTGCCCTGGCAGCTGCGAAGCCCTCGACCGTGTTAAGTGGTCTTATGTGTGACGCCTGCTGGAGGCTCTGGCTGGAAGACAGTCTCCTGGGTGCCAACGCGTCACGGGGAGACGTCACCATCACCCTCAAGGGAACAGCAGCCTCGTGTTCCTGAGACCAGATCCATGTCACTGGGCTGCCACACGACACCCGGAGTCTCGGTTTGATGGCGAGATCTGAGCTCCTCTGTGCAGGAGTCCACTGCTTCAGAGCCGGAGCCACTGAGACGCTTCGTCAGGGGCGCAGGGGCACACGCGCTGTGAGGCCACCCGGCCGCTGCTCCTTCCCGTGTGCGGGGCTCTTCCCCGAACACGAGCACCAGCCAAGAACTCAGCCCGGCGACCTGCTGCAGACAGAGTGGGGGCTGGACGGCCCAGCACTGCACGGGGGAAGCGGAAGGCCCCTGGGAACGTGGGGCGTCCTGTCTGCCCTCACCACACTGCTGGACTACCACACACTGACACACAAGTCGTTACCCAACGGTTTACTAAGTTCAGAGCAGACGACAGGGACTGGGGACCCTGCAGGTGAAAGTATGAAATCCAAGACGCATCCCAGACTGCCAGAAGCCTCTCCCGACTCAGAGGAAGCTCAGCTGTCCCCGATGACCATGCGATGGGCTGCAGGACCCCCAGGTCCAAAAAATCTGTAGATGCCCAAGGCCCTACTAGCAAGTGCTGTGCTCCCCGCTTTATACTATCCATCACCTCCAGACGACTCACAAGGCCTGATACAACACAACACAGAAGTCAGCGCGTGCTCAGTACAGAAGCACTGCTTGTTTTTTTTTTTTAAGACCATTTCAATCCACAGTTGGTGGAATCCATGGACGTTAACCCACAGAGATGGAAGACCAACTGTATTCAGAAAACAAAACACAACAAAATCTTCATGCAACATCTGTGGGACTATTTTCCTATACAAAAGGAATAAACCCAATATTTGAGGGGGGAGACTGGCATAGTTTCAAAAAAGACTAACTGCAGGAAAAAGAGGGACATTTTATATACCTGCCTTGCTCTCTCCATGAGACAGGAGGACAACGTGCAGTCTAAGAACGTGAGCCAAAGATATGATGATAAGACAGCCAGCTAGATTAAACAGGCGCTGGAGCTGCTGTGGGAGAAACCGAACAAAAGAAACACTGTCATAGCAAAATCTCAAACGGTGTTGGAATAGAAAAAGCAGAGATGAAGCTGCATAAAATTGGATCAGCGCGACGGAGGCTTAAAGTTAAAGAAAATGCAGAAAGAAGTGAAAACTTCACAAAGAAGGCGACAGGTTCATGGGATGCACAGCACAAGTTCCCCACGCAAACAGCCCCATTTCTGAAGGAAACAGACAAGAGGCAGACGACAGTGCCAAGGCTGTAATTTAAGGCAACATTTCTGAGCTAAAGGCCTGAATCTGCAGTTGGAAATGATAAGTGAGGGCCGAGTGAAATAAATAATGAGGGACATTTACAACCAGACACATGCCGCCCGACGTTCGATCCCTAGGCTTAAAAATTCTTATGTGCAACTAAGAAGATGCTTATAAAATGTTAAAAGGAAGAAACATCAGGCTAGTTTTTGAGGTGATGATACAATAAAACAAAAATTCCAAGACTTTGAGACTAAAGGCTGGATCCGGGAATTTGTTGTCCAGCAAAGTTATCGCCATGGTGAAGGCAACAGAAGGAAAGCCACACCTGAATGAGGGTTCAGGACACATCCAGACGTGTCGGTCCTGAGGAACCACTATCACTACAGAGACAGACCCTCGCGTGTCAGTCCTGAGGAACCATGTCACATACAGGAGACAGACCCTCAAGTGTCAGTCCTGAGGAACCACTATCACACAGGAGACAGACCCTCCTGATTCACCCTGAGGAACCACTATCACACACAGGAGACAGACCCTCACGTGTCAGTCCTAAGGTACCACTGTCACACACAGGAGACAGACCCTCACATGTTAGTCCTAAGGTACCACTGTTACATACATGTGATACAGATCCTTGTGTGTCAGTCCTGAGGTAACACTCACATACATGAGACAGACCCTCGCGTGTCAGTCCTGAGGTACCACTGTTATAGACCCTTGCGTGTCGGTCCTGAGGTACTACTGACACATACATGTGATACAGACCCTCGCGTGTCAGTCCTGAGGAACCACTATCACACACAGGAGACAGACCCTCATGTGCCATCCTGGAGAACCACTATCACATACAGGAGACAGACCCTCGTGTGCCATCCAGAGGAACCACTGTCACATACAGGAGACAGATCCTTGCGGGTCAGTCCTGAGGTACCACTATGACATACAGGAGACAGACACTCGTATGTCAGTCCTGAGGAACCACTATCACATGCAGGAGACAGACCCTCGCGTGTCAGTCCTGAGGAACCACTGTCACATACAGGAGACAGACCCTCAAGTGTCAGTCCTGAGGAACCACTGTCCATACAGGAGAGAGAGACCCTCACATGTCAGTCCGCAGGTACCACTATCACACACAGGAGACAGATCCTCGTGTGTCACTCCTGAGGTACCACTGTCACATACAGGAAACAAACCCTCGCATGTCACTCCTGAGGTACCACTCACATACAGGAGACAAACCCTCGCGTGTCACTCCTGAGGTACCACTCACATACAGGAGACAGACCCTCTTGTGTCAGTCCTGAGGTACCACTCACATACAGGAGACAGACCCTCATGTGCCAGTCCTGAGGTACTACTATCACACTCAGGAGACAGACCCTTGTGTGTCACTCCTGAGGAACCACTATCACACACAGGAGACAAACCCTCGTGGGTCAGTCCTGAGGTACCACTCACATACAGGAGACAGACCCTCATGTGTCAGTCCTGAGGTACTACTATCACACTCAGGAGACAGACCCTTGTGTGTCACTCCTGAGGTACCACTGTCACATACAGGAGACAGATCCTCGCGTGTCACTCCTGAGGTACCACTCACATACAGGAGACAAACCCTCGTGTGTCAGTCCTGAGGAACCACTATCACATACAGGAGACAAACCCTCGTGTGTCAGTCCTGAGGAACCACTATCACATACAGGAGACAAACCCTCGTGTGTCAGTCCTGAGGAACCACTATCACATACAGGAGACAAACCCTCGTGTGTCAGTCCTGAGGTACCACTCACATACAGGAGACAGACCCTCGCATGTCAGTCCTGAAGAACCACTATCACATACAGGAGACAAACCCTCGCGTGTCACTCCTGAGGTACTACTCACATACAGGAGACAGACCCTCGTGTGTTAGTCCTGAAGAACCACTATCACACTCAGGAGACAGACCCTCGTGTGTCACTCCTGAGGACCACTATCACACACAGGAGACAGACCCTCATGTGTCACTCCTGAGGTACCATTATCACATTAAGGAGACAGACCCTCGTGTGTCAGTCCTGAGGACCACTATCACACACAGGAGACAGACCCTCGTGTGTCACTCCTGAGGTACCACTCACATACAGGAGACAGACCCACGTGTGTCAGTCCTGAAGAACCACTATCACATACAGGAGACAAACCCTCGCGTGTCACTCCTGAGGTACCACTCACATACAGGAGACAGACCCTCGCGTGTCAGTCCTGAGGTACCACTATCACATACAGGAGACAAACCCTCGCATGTCACTCCTGAGGTACCACTCACATACAGGAGACAGACCCTCATGTGTCAGTCCTGAGATACTACTATCACACTCAGGAGACAGATCCTCGCGGGTCAGTCCTGAGGAACCACTATCACATACAGGAGACAGACCCTCGCGTGTCAGTCCTGAGGTACCATTATCACACTCAGGAGACAGACCCTCATGTGTCAGTCCTGAGGAACCACTATCACATACAGGAGACAGACCCTCCCGTGTCAGTCCTGAGGTACCACTATCACATACAAGAGACAGACCCTCACGTGTCAGTCCTAAGGTACCTCTGTCACATACATGTGATACAGATCCTTGCGTGTCAGTCCTGAGGTACCACTCACATACAGGAGACAGACCCTCGTGTGTCACTCCTGAGGTACCACTGTCATAGACCCTTGCGTGTCGGTCCTGAGGTACTACTGACACATACATGTGATACAGACCCTCGTGTGTCAGTCCTGAGGTACCACTATCACACACAGGAGACAGACCCTCATGTGCCATCCTGAAGAATCACTATCACATACAGGAGACAGATCCTTGTGGGTCAGTCCTGAGGTACCACTATGACATACAGGAGACAGACCCTCGTGTGTCAGTCCTGAGGAACCACTGTCATAGACCCTTGCGTGTCGGTCCTGAGGTACTACTGACACATACATGTGATACAGACCCTCGTGTGTCAATCTTGAGGAACCACTGTCACATACAGGAGACAGACCCTCATGTGTCAGTCCTGAGGAACCACTGTCCATACAGGAGAGAGAGACCCTCACATGTCAGTCCGCAGGTACCACTATCACACACAGGAGACAGACCTTCGTGTGTCACTCCTGAGGTACCACTCACATACAGGAGACAGACCCTCGTGTGTCACTCCTGAGGTACCATTATCACACTCAGGAGACAGACCCTCCCGTGTCAGTCCTGAGGTACCACTCACATACAGGAAACAAACCCTCGCGTGTCACTTCTGAGGTACCACTCACATACAGGAGACAAACCCTCGCGTGTCAGTCCTGAGGTACCACTATCACACATAGGAGACAGACCCTCGTGTGTCAGTCCTGAGGAACCACTTCACACACAGGAGACAAACCCTCGTGTGTCAGTCCTGAGGTACCACTCACATACAGGAGACAGACCCTCGTGTGTCAGTCCTGAGGAACCACTCTCACAGACAGGAGACAGACCCTCTTGTGTCAGTCCTGAGGTACCATTATCACACTCAGGAGACAGACCCTCGTGTGTCAGTCCTGAGGAACCACTATCACATACAAGAGACAGACCCTCACGTGTCAGTCCTAAGGTACCTCTGTCACATACATGTGATACAGATCCTTGTGTGTCAGTCCTGAGGTACCACTCACATACAGGAGACAGACCCTCGTGTATCAGTCCTGAGGAACCACTATCACATACAGCAGACAAACCCTCGCGTGTCGGTCCTGAGGTACTACTGACACATACATGTGATACAGACCCTCATGTGTCAGTCCTGAGGTACTACTATCACACTCAGGAGACAGACCCTCGTGTGTCACTCCTGAGGTACCACTCACATACAGGAGACAGACCCTCGCGTGTCAGTCCTGAGGTACCACTATCACATACAAGAGACAGACCCTCACGTGTCAGTCCTAAGGTACCTCTGTCACATACATGTGATACAGATCCTTGTGGGTCAGTCCTGAGGTACCACTCACATACAGGAGACAGACCCTCGTGTGTCACTCCTGAGGTACCACTGTCATAGACCCTTGCGTGTCGGTCCTGAGGTACTACTGACACATACATGTGATACAGACCCTCGTGTGTCAGTCCTGAGGAACCACTATCACACACAGGAGACAGACCCTCATGTGCCATCCTGGAGAACCACTATCACATACAGGAGACAGATCCTTGTGGGTCAGTCCTGAGGTACTACTATGACATACAGGAGACAGACCCTCGTGTGTCACTCCTGAGGTACCACTGTCATAGACCCTTGCGTGTCGGTCCTGAGGTACTACTGACACATACATGTGATACAGACCCTCGTGTGTCAATCCTGAGGAACCACTGTCACATACAGGAGACAGACCCTCATGTGTCAGTCCTGAGGAACCACTGTCCATACAGGAGAGAGAGACCCTCACATGTCAGTCCGCAGGTACCACTATCACACACAGGAGACAGACCCTCGTGTGTTACTCCTGAGGTACCACTCACATACAGGAGACAGACCCTCGTGTGTCACTCCTGAGGTACATTATCACACTCAGGAGACAGACCCTCCCGTGTCAGTCCTGAGGTACCACTCACATACAGGAGACAGACCCTCATGTGTCAGTCCTGAGGTACCACTATCACACACAGGAGACAGACCCTCGTGTGCCATCCTGAGGAACCACTGTCACATACAGGAGACAGATCCTTGCGGGTCAGTCCTGAGTTACCACTATGACATACAGGAGACAGACCCTTGCGTGTCACTCCTGAGGAACCACTGTCATAGACCCTTGCGTGTCGGTCCTGAGGTACTACTGACACATACATGTGATACAGACCCTCGTGTGTCACTCCTGAGGAACCACTATCACATGCAGGAGACAGACCCTTGTGTGTCAGTTCTGAGGAACCACTATCACATGCAGGAGACAGACCCTCATGTGTCAGTCCTGAGGAACCACTGTCACATACAGGAGACAGACCCTCAAGTGTCAGTCCTGAGGAACCACTGTCACATACAGGAGAGAGAGACCCTCACATGTCAGTCCGCAGGTACCACTATCACACACAGGAGACAGATCCTCGTGTGTCACTCCTGAGGTACCACTGTCACACACAGGAGACAGACCCTTGCGTGTCAGTCCTGAGGAACCACTGTCACATACATGTGATACAGACCCTCGCGTGTCAGTCCTGAGGAACCACTGTCACATACAGGAGACAGACCCTTGCGTGTCACTCCTGAGGAATCACTGTACATACACGTGATACAGACCCTCGCGTGTCAGTCCTGAGGAACCATAGTACATACAGGTGAGACAGACACTGGCTTAGGTCCTGAGGAACCACTGTCAATACAGGTGAGGAAAGAGCCATCTATGGCAGCCAGAGTGCCTGGAGCCAGAGTGCCTCCATATGTATCCAATCCACTCATTCCACTGTGCATAGGCTAAATACTTGCAGTCCACATAATTACAGTCCTCCTGAAAATTGATTATAAATTATATCGACAGCTAATCCTAATTTCATCCATTCTTAGGAACAAAACTAAATCGGGGGCTGGCACTGTGGCAGAGGGGAAAGCCACTGCCTGTGAAGTCAGAGACTCATATGGGCAGTGATGCAAGTCCAGGCTGCTCCACTTCGACTCCAGCTCCCTGCTCGTGGCCTGGGAAAAAGCAGCAGAAGCTGGTCCAAGTATCTGGGTGCCTCACACCTCTGCAGGAGACCTGGATGAAGCTCCTGTCTCCAGGCTTTGGCCTGGCTCAGCCATGGCCATTGTGGCCATCTGGGGAAGGGGCCAGCAAATGAAGAGCTCTCTCCCTCTCAGTCTACAACTCTGACTTTCAAATAAACAAACAAATATATATTCTTTTAAAAATCATAAAAAATAATGTTCCTAGATATAAACATACTTCTAGGGAACCAAGACTAGAAATATTTTTCTTAACAAAGACTGATTATCACAAGCCAACAGTCAACCTTGTAGTTAATGATGCAAATACTGGAGGATTCCTGCTAAATTCAAGGGGGAGACAGAACCCAGGCTCTTCCCAGTATTGTTTAAAGAAGAACACAGGACTTTTGTGTGAAGCAAATAGCTACTTAGAACCCTGGGAGGATCAACGAGCACATGACTAGAAAAGGGGGAAAACCACAAGTACGCAGTTCATAAAAAAGAAGGCAAATCGCTGCTTTTGACTGTAATAAAAAATAACAAAATCGACTACACTACCCATTGTTAGGTTCAACACTAGTAGCTTTAACATCTGAAAAGAGGTTCAACCTCATTATGGTACAAGAAAAACAAATTAAAACCACCCAGAAATAATCTGTCATTTCTTGGGCAAAAATCCCAGTGTATGAGGAGGACGCATGGGCGTGAGCTGGGCTCAGGCGGACCTGGCAGCCTCTGCGGGGCCCACGTGGCCTGAGCACCAGCTTCACCTGAGCCTCAGGTGGTGCGGGCGTCGGCGCCCCTTGCACCCAGGCACCCTGCTGCTGGTCACTTGTTGAGAGACACCGAGGAAGACTCCAAACAGAGGTGCTGGGAGCAGCGAAGGGGTGGGAAAAACCAAAACATCCAGCGAGGACCCGGCCAAGCGAGCTCTGGCGAGAGGGACGAGATGGCTGTGCAGTGTCACCTGCCCGGGCTGCAGAAGCCCACAACCTACACCCGTCCCCTGGCGGACCCAAGTCTATGGCGCACAGGGCCTTGGAGGACGGGGGACCCAGGTCACCCCGGCCTGGGCAGCGCAGGCAGGGACGACAGGAAGTCGGGCATTTTCTGAACAAGCTGCCCGCCGCTGGGAGGGGTACCCCAGGGCATCAGACCTGCAGGAGGCGCGGCTTCAGGCATCAGCACTGCCCCAGCTCTTCCCCACGCGCCTCTGCTGTCCTCACGAGAAAGATCCGAGCAGGAAGGGAGGCAGCCGGGTCTTCTGTGCGGCGCCGCTTGGAGGACAGGAATGGCTGCTGCAGGAAACGCTGGGCCTCACCAGACCCGCTCCACCTGGAGAAGCAGCAGAGCCTGTCCTGCCTGTCCAGTGCGGCCTGGGCAAGGGGGCAGGAGAGCCCTCGGCCCTGGAACGGGGCAGCAAGCCCGCTGGGTCTGGCACAGTGTGGACTTCCTACTGCCCGGAGGGAGGCAGGCAGGCTGCTGAGCCACCTTCCCCTCCGGAGGCCTGGGCGCTGGGGCCGGCCCAGACTCAGTCTGCTGCAGGCCCGGCAGGTGCCTCCCAGCACAGCAAGTGCATGGACAGAGATCTGCTCAGAGCCGTGGGGTGACTGACAGTGGAGAGGCAGGGAGATAAGTTCCCTGGCAAAGCAGCCCCCGCCCCCTAGGGAGGGGAGAGGATGCCAAGCCGCTGGTGCACTGCAGTAACTATGGCAACCGCAAGTCCCAAACTCAGCTTGCTCCTGGCCGCTCGGACTCAAGCCTGAGGCTCACGGTCAAGCACAAGAAGGGGGTGCCCTTTGGCTGGCGTCAATATCATTAACACAGTATTTTCCCTCGTACACTGTCTGCTTTTCATCCAGTGTGTGAGGCATGGGAGGGAGGTGGGCCAATCAGGAGAACAAGAACGCTCAGACCCAGCTGAAACAACCGTGATTAACACCTCGAGGGCACCAAGGAACAGGTAAATGACAGTCGTGAGCAGAGCAGAGAGGAAAACGCAAACAGAATCAAGCGGAGCAACAAGGGACACAGAGTTGGAGATGCTGAGGTTGTGAGACAGAGAACTGAGTTGCTGTACTACAACAGGGTCTGCGGCCGGCGCTGTGGCATAGCAGGCTAAGCCTCTGCCTGCGGTGCTATCATCCCATTTGGCACCAGTTCGAGACCTGGCTGCTCCACTTCCAATCCCGCTCCCTGCTAATGCACCCGGGAAAGCAGTGGAAGACGGCCCATGTGCCTGAGCCCCTGCACCCGCGCGGCAGACCCGGAACAAGCTCCTGGCTCCTGGCTTCAGCCTGGCCCAGCTCTGGCCACTGTGGTCATCTGGGGAGTGAACCAGTGGCTGGAAGGCCTCTCTCTGTCTCTCCTTCTCTCTGGCTGTAACTCTGCCTTTCAAATAAACAAAATAAATAAATAAATAAAAAATGAGGGGTCTTTAAAAAGGTCTTGAAAGTGTATACGTTATGAAATGTATGACTGGATTTTTAGTTTTTGCATTAAGAAACTTATCATTTAATTCTATTTTTCCATAATAATTTAAAAGATTTTTAAAACTGATTTTCATTTTGTTTGAAAGGCAGGGGGCAAGAGACCGTCTGCCTGCTGGCTCAGTTCCCAGATGCAGACGACAGCCAGGGTTGCAGCAGGCAAAAGCCAGGAGCCGGGGACTCGATCAGGTGACCCAACTACTTGAGCCACGCCCTACTGCGTCCCAGCGTGTGCGTTCGCAGGAAACTGGACTGGAAGTGGCAGAGCTGGGCCAGGCTCAAGGTGCTCTATTATGGGATGTGGGCATCCCAAGCGGCAACTTGACTGCTGTGCCAGAAGCTCACTCTACGAACACACACCCTGGCTTGTGTAACCTACACCCTGGCATGTGTAACCTACACCCTGAAGTGTGTAACCTACATCCCGGCGTGTGTAACCTACACCCTGGTGTGTGTAACCCACACCCTGGCATGTATAACACATACCCTGGCGTGTGTTACCTACACCCTGGAGTGTGTAACACACACCCTGACATGTGTAACTACACCCTGGCATGTGTAACCTACATCCTGGCGTGTGTGACCTGCACCCTGGCATGTGTAACATACACCCTGGAGCAACCAGCCAGGTTCAACCAGCGCCGGCTCATCTCTGACACCACAAGCTGGGCAGCCAGGCAGGGAAGGTGAGCCAGGCTGGGAGCAACCAGCGCCGGCTTGTCTCTGGCACCACAAGCCGGGGATGCAGAATTGCATCTTCAACGTGATGTGCAGGCCGGAAGTCACCGTCCCCTTTCCAGTGCTATCCCCGGCCAAAGCGCCTTCCCAACACACGGGGAGAGGGAGGCACCTGCCGAGGGCCCGGAACAGAGTTTGACCCCCACAGTCGGGACGTGACCCCAGTCACATGATCTGACCTGAAGCACAGGGTGCAGAATTCAAGACATGGTGGACGTGGAGAAGCCCACGCCAACTCCAACGCCAGCTGCACAAGGCAGTGACAAGCAGGCCGGAAAGGTTTAAGAGGGTGACAGATGTCAGCAAGTGCACAGAGCCAGGGGCACGGCCAAGGGAAGCGTCACAAGCTCCCCAGTCCAGGCTCCTGAACGCCCGTCTGACTTGAAGTCAGCTACTCGCATGCTGGTAACTATGGCTACGAAAATCAGAGACGTAATTGGTAGAGGCAGAGAGACAAAGTCAGGAAAACGTCCAGGGAACCTACAGCAACTGCAAGCAGGCGTGTGTGTGCTGCACAGGGTCTTACACACACACGTCCACTCTGAGCCTGCGGGTCAGGTCTGCATCACGGCCGGCGGCGCCTCCTCCAGGGCTCACCAGGCTGACTCCGCAGCAGCTGGGCCGCGGCCTCACTGGCAGGCTCCGTCCCAAGCTCATGGATGGGAGAACTGAGCTCCCTGAGGTTTCAGGACGGACGTCCCATTTTCTCCTGGATGCTGGCTGGGGGTGCTCTGAGCACCCAGGAGCTGCCCCTGGTCCCGGCCAAGGGACCCCCACACCAGCAGCTTCCTGCTTCAAGGCCTGCAGAAAATCCGTGTAGCTCAACCCAAGCCAGCCATGGCCAGCCCTGCCGGCGTGCCCAGCGAGGGCGTCTTACAGGCCTGGAGTTCTGCCGAGCACGAGGTGCAACAAACAGGAAGTAGAGAATAAGAGACTAAACACAAAACCAGGGGGACCAGAAATTACGATAAAATGCTGCGACGCCCAGCATCACGACGAGAAAGTTTACTCCTTGTCTCTTTCCCGTGTTCATGACCCGTGTTCTGTGACACGTGTGACCCACGTGTACCATACAGGTCCCTGTCTGTCTTGTTTTTTATATTATGATGAGCATTTCCCGCATGTTAAAAAGTTCCAAAACAAAATTCCCATGGCTTTATGCATCGTAAGTATAAAATCATTCTCCTGTGGCCTTTTAACCAATTTGTCTGAGTGTGCTGCATGTGTGTTTTCATACACGAAGCAGAAAACATCCTTGAGAGGAGAATGAAAGTTCCCTGGCGTTCTGGTGCCTCTAAGCACAGCAAACCTCCCCCTAGGAACGCCCGTGCTCTGGGCACCGTGCGAACCTGCTGGTTCTGGATACTGGCCACGGTCACCGTTACCCAAAAATATCTGCCACACACCCAGCAAACAGTAACTCTGGAAAACGTAGGCACAGTGAGAGCTCAGCGGACCCCAGCTCAGTCCCACCCTGTTCTCCAAATCCAGACTCCGCCTGGGGGCTTCTGGCTTTGAGCGCTGCCAGCAGCAGGGCAGCGGGTGCCAGGCACGTGTGCAGCTCCCTGGAGCCCGCCCGGGCCGGCAGCTTTCACGGTGTTCAGGACACAAACGCATCTGCATCGCTTACCGGTCCTCTGGGACGACGCATTCCCCACGTCGTCTAAGGCGACGCGGACCCAGAGCAGATTCGGTGTCGGCTTTTTATGACCCAGCGCCTCCTAAAGCCGCCGGTGCTGTGACTCACTCACTTGCCAGGCTCCCCTCCTTTTATGCAATCACGAAGCATGAACACGAGATTGCGATCCTGGCCTCTGGGTGAGATTCCTTAACCCCTGCACAGACCGAGGCCGCCTCATCTCATCTCTGGACTCCAGACTCCCGAGAGAGACCCAAGGGGCAGCAGCACTCCACGAGCGGTCGGCGGCACCCCGGCCGCCCCGCCGCAGACCCGCGATTCCTGCGAAGCTCCCTGTCCCGCTGGAACTGTCCCCGGCCGCGGCACCCTGCTTACCGGCGGACTCGCCATGTCTAACGCTGAACTGCGGGGGCGGGGGGGGGGGCATCCTGGGGGCAGAGCCCATGTCTTCCTCACCGGCCGCCGCCATTTGTAATCCAAACCGACAGCACTGATGTCTGCTCCGGGGCTGAGAGGCGGGGAAGGGGCCAGCGAGACCCACGGTGCGCGCTCCCCGGGAACAGGGGTCGCTCCTGTCGCCGCCTGCTACAGCGACATGGTTTTCCTGTTGCTTCTGGAGTTCAGCAGAAGGCACGAGGAGTTCAGACTGCGGGAGCACTGGTCACAGGCCCGCCTCCTCCGGTCCACGTCCTGGGCAGGGAACCCCTCGGACTCCCATCTGTCTGCTGCAGGCAGGCCCTTGAGGCACGTTACTCAGTTGGCTCCAACTCCGAGCACCTTGAATCCCCCCGAGCGCTCTCAGCGGACAGTCAGATCCCAGCAAGGTGAGAACGCGCCCGCAGGACCTGGTCCTCAGAGCCGCGGCACACGTGTCCTGCAGACCGAAGACCAAGGATGCAGTGAGAGACAGGAAGTCGGTTTTGTTTGGGCAGATCTGCGTGTTTCTCCTTTAAGAAGAGGTTAAGTTGGTACTAACACCTCCCCTTCCCCCAGGGAGGAGAGGCCCCCCCCACCCCGAAAGATGGTCCCTTTCCGGCACGGCAGTGCAGCAATGGAGGCCGTCGCAAAGTGGAAGCAAATGGCGACCACCACAGCACTGAGAGCAGCCGTGCCTTCCAGTGGGACAGCGGGGACAGCGGGGGGCAGCCGGGACAGCGGGGACAGCCGGGACAGAGGGGACAGCGGGGACAGAGGGGACAGAGGGGACAGCGGGGACAGCCAGGACAGAGGGGACAGCCGGGACAGAGGGGACAGCGGGGACAGAGGGGACAGAGGGGACAGAGGGGACAGAGGGGACAGAGGGGACAGAGGGGGCAGCCGGGACAGCGGGGACAGCCGGGACAGAGGGGACTGCTGGGACAGCCGGGACAGCCGGGACAGCGGGGACAGCGGGGACAGCGGGGACAGCAGGCAGGGCTGCAGACCCTGCGGCCCCAGTGCGAGAGCGTCACTCAGGCAGCTGCACAGCGCAGCCTCCACGCAAGCAAAGACAAGATGGCAGAATCCCCTGGCTTCAAGAACCCCCTGTGGGGCGGCTGTCCACTGGTGGCACGCCAGGCCGCGGCTTAGGACAGCGAGACGGCGGTCAGCTGGGGGAGTGATGGAGAAGAAAGCGCGTTTATAAAGCCACGAGGAGAGAGACGGCTTCTGATGGCATACGGGAAGCTCGAGTTAGTGAGACGCAGGCACGGTTCTGACGGGATGACGCATGGCCACCGCTGCGCGAGCTCTTTCCGGATTAATCCACAAGTTTAACGAGATTCCAATACAAATACTCAAGGATGCCTTTTGCCAGGAACGGACCCTCCTCGGAAGGGAGGGGTGGCCACATGGTGCTGGGGCAGCAGAGCCCCTGGTGACCCTCCAGTTCTGTACAAGCTGCTGCTTCCACGGGACCACTGCTAGACACCAAGCTAGAGAACCCCCAGTGAAATCAGTCACACGCTAACACGGCACAAACGTCCAAGGGCACCTCCTAATCCCATCAGGCCACTCGGCTTTCACCTGCGGTCTGGAGGTTGCTTCTGTGGCCGCATCCGTGGAGACCCCTCTCCCCAGTGCCACGTGACTGCTATCACGTGTGGTGTTGAGGTTGTTTCGATGGTCCATGGAGGACCCCCCCCCCAGTGCCACATGACTGCTGCTATCACGTGTGGTCTTGCGGTTGTTCCTGTGGCTGCATCTGTGGACCTCCACGGTGCCACGCGACTGAGCATCCTCCCAGCCCCTCCTTCAGGGTCTGCACTGCTGGCATGAAACCCACGTGGTAGCATTCAAACCCCTGAAACTGGCAGGTGCCACACACCTGGGACCCCACTCCTCTGGCTGGTTTTTAACGGTTTCCCCCAGAGCACTTGTCTGAGCCCAGCCAGGAGCTCAGTGGGAACAGGACAGGGCTGGAGGGAGGTCAGGGCCCTGCCCCTTCGTCCTCCCAGCGCTCCCCTCCATGGGGGAGGTGCCTCCTCCATGTTCTGTCTGCGCTTCCTCTCCTGTCCTCTCACAGGGCTGCAGCTCCATCCGTTCGCCGGCTCTCAGGGAACCCACGTGCACCTTGCTTGTCCCGGTGACCTTGCTTCCTCTCAGGGTCATGGGTGGTGTGCAGATGCTGGCAGCCTGCAGTGCCCACTGCATGCGCAGCACCTCCGTACCCAGGCTGTACCTGGGCTCAGGGCCCATGCCCAGAGCATGCGGGGAGCACACCGGCTACTCCGGGTGAGCAGCCTCCCGTGGGCGACAGGGCAGGGCCTTCTGCAGTCCCCAGGGTACTGACTCCAGGTCTGGCTGGGGGCAGGGCCTCGGCCACTCCCTGCCCCTGCGGTCACGGACTTCCCCCAGTGGCCTCACTGCGAGGCTTCCTGGCCCCTCGCTCCTACTTGTCTCCTCCCGGCGTGACTCATCTGCAGATGGCTCTACAGCAACTGCCCGAGGTTTTCACAGAAGCGTGCATGACGAAAATCTCATGTACGGGTTCAAAGGTTTCTGTACTGAGATGAGCGCACCTTTTAATCCCGTTTCTCCAGGACCCTTTGGAGGCCCTCACGTTCCTCCTTAGAGGCTTGGGAACTGTAACCCTCACCAGGCAGGCACTCGCTCTGGGGACGGCACTGAACGTCTCCTTCCAAACAGCCACCTCCCTTCGTTCTAAAAGTAACTGCGCCATGGTTTGGGGCAGGGCGCATTGCCGTAGGATCTCCTGGTGTTCCTTGCCACTGTGCATGACCAGCGGGCCCAGGTGTGTCCAGTGGGGCGTAAGCACAAGTTACAAGCTGCTGAGTAGTCCTTTGAAAGGCCAGGGGTGCCCCTCCTTGGCACTCCTATCCCACTGCTGGGGTGTGGATTTGATGGTTGGAGCACCAGTGGCCATGCTGGACTGTGGGAGCAAAGGTCATCCCCAGGGTAAGGCAGGACTGGAATGAGCTGGGATTCCTGCAGACCATGCACCTCCCACGACTCCTCGATCAGTCCTAGATACTTCACTTCTATGTTTCTTTTTCCTTTGTTTTTATTTTTAGGTCTCTGCAACTTGGCACTGAACCCAAGCATAACCGAAAAGTACTCTCCTAACGAACGCACTGCTGGTCCTCCCCACAGAGGTTAATCATCGACCTCAGACTGTTTCTTAATCACGGTTGCCATCGCTCTCCAGATGAGTCAGAAGGCTCCCAGCCCGCGCTGTCCTCTCGTCTCAAACCCTGGCGTGTGCCTTTGCCCCCACTGTGGTTCGTGACTTGCTCGGGGGAGAAACCAGAAAGTTCACAAAGCGGCAGGAGCCCCACCTTCTCTTCCCGGGCCTGCCTGCTCGGTTGAATCTCAGCGGGGAGTGCTGGCTGGTGACAGTGCAGATCCGGAGCTGAAGAGAGATTCATCGCACTAAATTTAGACACCGGCTCTCTATATTTAGTTCCGATCTCAAATAGGGAAATTTTCAGCCTGCGGATTTATGGATTCAATACGGAGTGCAGCAGCTCGCCTTGTGCCTGCACCAAATCCAGGCTCCGGAAGCACGGCTGCACACGCGGCCTTCAGCAGAGGCCTGCGGGCAGCCAGTGGGCTCGCCGCCTCCCAGCGCTCCGGGGGGGCTGCAATCAACATCCACTACAGGGAGAGTGAGGGCCTGCAGGCGCCTGGCGGGCGGTGCACGGGAGTCCACGCAGATCTCACCGCGTCACTGCGTGCAGTGGAGAGCGCTCCATCCTACAGAGAAGACACCAGAGCACGCAGAGGGCACAGCGCACCAAGGTCACCTGGTCGCCGCCTCCCCGGAAGCATCCGTCTCATCCTCAGGACTCACAGGCCTCAGATTATCTGTGACCGATACGTCAGCGCTGTCCTGGGCATCTGCAGGCACACTCAGAGGGGCTGGAGGTGTGGCGTCCAGGCCCCGGCTGAGGCACGGCCAGACAGGCCACGCCAGGCTGGTCAGGGTCAGGTGGCTCACTCGCACGCGCTCTGGGTGGGCAGTCCCTGCTCTGAACGGCCCCGGGCATCGTGCAGGAGCAGGGGCTGCTGTGCTCAGCACCAGGAAGCCGAGCCGCCTCCCTCACGGAGAAACGGGCATGGGGCTGGGTGTCTCCGTCTCTGTGCTGCAGACTGCGTTCCCAGCACTGAGCGTTAAGTGAGTCGTCCTAAACAGAAATGCATGCAAATGAAGGCAGGAGGGTGAGCCGTCGATGAAAACACGTGAGCAGAGGCTGGGTGTTCACTGTGGCAGTGTCCGCGGCCTCCGCAGAACATGGCCGGTGCCAGGCACAAGGGCCCACCGCCCTCTGTAGGGTGCTTGCAGGGCGCTCTGGTCACCCCAGCTCTGCTCACGGCACCTGGGAGCAGGCGGGTGTATCTTTCTACAGGCTCACTGACCCCCTGGCCTGACCACCACCTGGCTATGACAGTGGGCCCTGACCTAGCCCCCCAATGACTTCTGGGGTGTGCAGGGACCCTGAGGGGCACCAGGGTCTGCCCAGGGCTGGATAGGCAGTGTGAGCTGGGAGTCAGAGGGGCTGTACCCTTCCCCACGGAGTAAGGAAGGGAGGAGGGCAGAGCAAGCCCACCGGGGTCCTGCCACACGTCAGGAAGTGGCACATCTTACAGTAAACCCCTGCTTATGTACCATGTATCCCGACCAGGATGGTGTCCGTTATCTGCAGGCAACGTTTCTCACCACCGTCTTCCCACCACCAAGCACCAGCTCTGCCCAGCTCTGCCCAGCTCTGTGCCTGGGCGCACAGGAAGAGGAAGGGCAGAGGAAGGAACAGAGCTAAGGTGGCCTGTCTTGGGGAGGCGCATGGAGGGGTGCTGGGGTCCCAGTCTGGCCCTGGGGCTTTGGTCAGAGGGGGTTACCATGGGCAGCCTTGTGCCTCTAAGGCCCAAAGGGCAGCCTTCACGGCTGCATGTGGCCAGCCGCTGTGCGCGCTGAGGCCCCAGCTTCTCTGACTAGAACTCTGAAAACAGCTCGATCTGCAGGACCGGCTGCGGCCGAGTCTTCCTCGCAGCGACTTTCTCATCAGGATGGCCGGAGCTGGCAGGGGCGAGCGGGCTGCAGGGAGTTGGGTCCAACTGCTCAGGGGCTCTGTGGGAGCAGGGGGCTCTGGGAGGATGAGGTCACACTCAAGGGTGCACGGTCGGGCAGCCTCGGGAGCTGCAGTAGGAGGGACCAGGCAGGCCCTCCGCAGTGAGGAGCATTTCACGCTGGGCGCTGGCCCCTTCCTGGGCCTGACAAAGCCTCCTTCTGCAGAAGACGTTCCTTCCTCCGGTGGCTGGGAGGGGGAGGAGCTGGCTGTCCTGGGGGGTCACTGCACCCCTGCCTGTCTGTGAAAGGGCAGCTTGACGCAAAACAGCAAGCGAGAGGGTGACAGCGAGCGGATGGCAGGCCTTCCCGGCAGTGACAACGTGCTCCAGGAGACCGGCACAGGAAGCAGAGACTCCGAGCTCTTCCAGAAGAGGCCCGAACGCTGGGCTGCATCATTTACACGCTCACGGTTTCTTTAGCAAATACCAGTCATCAGTTAGTGCTTCCTGGAACCCAACGATGCATGTGGGTTCCAGCTAATGGCGCCTGCCTTCTCCTGAGGGGCACTCAACGGTCACTAAAGTTGTTAGCACGAGAGGCAGAGGAGGCACCCTGTGCAATACCATGGGGAGGCAGACTACGGGGGCTGAGGGGCTAGGAAAAGGATGCACGGGGCTGGCTGTGTGTGAGACGGTGGTGACTGGGCTGTGTGTGAGGGGATGAGGTGACTGGGCTGTGTGTGAGGGGATGGTGGTGACTGGGCTGTGTGTGAGGGGATGGTGGTGACTGGGCTGTGTGTGTGAGGGGGTGGTGGTGACTGGGCTGTGTGTGAGACGGTGGTAACTGGGCTGTGTGTGTGAGGAGACAGCGGTGACTGGGCTGTGTGTGTGAGAGGATGGTGGTGACTGGGCTGTGTGTGTGAGGGGGTGGTGGTGACTGGGCTGTGTGTGTGAGGAGACAGCGGTGACTGGGCTGTGTGTGTGAGAGGATGGTGTTGACTGGGCTGTGTGTGTGACGGGATGGTGGTGACTGGGCTGTGTGTGTGACGGGATGGTGGTGACTGGTCTGTGTGTGTGAGGGGATGGTGGTGACTGAGCTGTGTGTGAGGAGATGGTGTTGACTACTGTGTGTGTGAGGGGAAGGTGGTGACTGGGCTGTGTGTGAGGGGATGGTGGTGACTGTGCTGTTTGTGTGAGGGGACAGTGGTGACTGGGCTGTGTCTGAGGGGATGGAGGTGACCGGCTCTGTCTGTGAGAATTCAGGGTGATAGTGTCTCTGAGGAGATGGTCGTTATTCGGGCTCTGTTGTGAGGAGATGGTCAATGGCCACTGGTACTGTGTCTGTGAGTGGACCGTTGATGGTGTCTGGGGTCATGAGCAAGATGTCAGGCGTGACTAGGCGGTGGTGTGGAGGAGGAAGAGGCATCAGGAGAACTCAGCAAGGACAAAACCCTGGGAAGATTTGGGCTGTGCTGTGACTTTCAGGGGAGAGGAGAAGTGTGGCGAATGGAGGGCAGTCACTGGTGCTGCGTGGGGAGGCCGCTCAAGACCCTGGTGCCCCTGCCCTGCCACTCCCTGGCTTCTCTGGCCCTAGGCCCCAAGGACCTTGCCATTGACAGTGAGCCAGGAGCAGCTGTGCCTGCTTATCTGACCGCCTTGTGGGACTCACAAGCTGTCCTCCCACCACCCCCTCCCTGATGTCCTCTCGGTCTCCTGTCCTCCCCTTCCTTGTGCCTAACCCTTGACACAGTGTCCAGGGCTCAGATAAAGGTCTCCTCCCTGGACACCGCATCACTGGCTCCGTGGCTCCGACGCTGTCATGTTTCGAGATGTGTGTCCTCAGAATTCACAGCTTGTAGCTGTCCCGCGGCACCTCAGAATGTGACTGCATGGAACTCAGGCTCTCTCAAGAGCGATTAAGATAGGGCGGTCCAGGCCAATGCCGCGGCTCACCAGGCTAATCCTCCACCTAGCGGCGCCAGCACACCGGGTTCTAGTCCCGGTCGGGGCGCCGGATTCTGTCCCAGTTGCCCCTCTTCCAGTCCAGCTCTCTGCTGTGGCCAGGGAGTGCAGTGGAGGATGGCCGAGGTCCTTGGGCCCTGCACCCCATGGGAGACCAGGAGAAGCACCTGGCTCCTGCCATCGGATCAGCGCGGTGCGCCGGCCGTGGCGGCCATTGGAGGGTGAACCAACAGCAAAGGAAGACCTTACTCTCTGTCTCTCTCTCTCTCCCTGTCCACTCTGCCTGTAAAAAAAAAAAAAAAAAAAATAGGGCGGTCCTGACCTAATCTGTGTTCTTATGAGATTAGGTGTGACACGCGCGTGCACACACACACACACGGACTGCCATGGCAGGCATGGGCAGAGATGGCCAAGGAAAGAAGCTTTGGAAGACACTGACCCCACCAGCCCCTGGCCCCCTGAGTCCGCTCACAGACACCCACTGTGCACTGCCAGCCCCCGAGAGGACACCCCGCGCAGGCCTGCTGTCTCTGCCCCACACGCGTTTGTAATCAGCCGTGTGAGACACCCACGCGGCTGCCCAGCAGGCATCTTCCTTTAACAGGGCCCAGCGAGCTCCAGACTCAGTTTCCCCATGAAGCCCGCTTCTCCACCCCGGCGATCCCTCTCCCAGCCTCCGTCTTCCTCCTCCTGTCCCTCCTGTTTCCAGAAAGGCTTGCCGGGCCAGCCTGCCGGAAGCAGGTGGGAGGGAGGGAGGAAGACGGCGCGAGGGAGGGGAGAAGCAGGTGAAGCAGGAGGGTGACAGGAAACGGCTGCCAAGGCGGCTGATGCGACCTTGTGCGTCTCCTGACTTGAGCTGATGTCCGAGAGCTCTGGGCACACATGGCCGCCCAGGGTGGAGGCCCCACTTGGTCCTGGCATCAGGAGCCCTGAAGTACGGTGGCCCTGACACGCTCTGGCTCTGCCTGGCACCTGCTGGCCGCGGATGGTGCTCTTGGTGCTGTTCCAGCGCGCTCCCTCCACGGAGTCAGGCGCGAGCTTCTCAGGTCTCCATCTCAGCCCCTCTGCAGAGCCACGAGGGCCCTTCCCCGGCCGGGTCCTGTGGACCTACCCCCGGACACCCAGAAAGGAGGGCGTCAGTATTATTTCTGGACTCAGCGTCAACACTGAAAGGTGAAGCCCCGGGGCCGGGGCAGCGGCTTTTCACCCCAACCCAGAGGCTCTCCAGAGGGTCAGGGCCTCGCCTCCTACATTCAGGACAATGTGTAACGTGCATCAGTGCCGGTAAATGCACACAGAGGCTCGACCACCCCTGCACACACTGCGGGAGAAGGGCCCCTGCCACTGCGAGCCCCCCAGAAGAGAAGACAGCCTGCCTGGCATGGCCATCACTGGGCACCTCATACGCCAACGTGGGTCCTGCCCACGGCGGGTGTGCTCACCCAACTCCCCGGCCTGAGCTCCTGCACCCCAACCTCCTGTGCCAGAAGCACACCCACGTCCTTCCTGCCTGGAGAGTGGACAACATGGAGGTGGCAGCTATGCAGCAGCTATGTGTGCTGCTGAGGAAGGCTCGGGGACTTGCACTGACAGTGGCCCCTGTGACCTCACGTCGCCAGCCTAGCGTCAGAGCTGCAGCCGCGGGACTCCCGGTGATGGGAGGAGAGCAGGCTCTCCCGTGTGCCCTTGCGCTCGGCATCGCTGCTATCGGCACTGTCAACACCGGCCAGCCCGGTGGACTCCCCGTTCCTGCCAGCACTTCTCTCTCTGAACAGGAGGCGTGAAAGCCCTGGATCAGGCACGGCCTGCCTGCACACGACGCAGCGCCTCTGTGGGTTCCTCCTCGTCTGCAAGCAGAATCTCTCCAGCGTGTCTGATCACGTCATTCACCTCCACAGCCCCTTGCCCCGCCCTCTCGTGCACTCGGGAAAACGCTGCCCTGCCGTGGCTCAAACAATCCCAGGCTCTGCGCAGCAGCCAGACGAGGGCAGAGCTCCTGTGAGGCTTCCTCCTCTTGGCGGAAGGAGCAGGGTTCCGGGGTTGCATGGCGCCGGGCTGCCCTTCCCTGCTGGGTGCTGTTGTGAGACAGAGGCATCTCCAGGCCAGAGCCTTGGCCCCCCGCAGTGAACCAAGGGCTGCAGCATGGACCAGAGACCATCTGTGCACCCAGGCACTACGAGATGTCCGGTCTCAGTCCCCTCTGGCTCGCTGGCCCTCTCCACGCTGCTCCTAAAGACAGGTCGGGGCAATTCCCTTTTCTTCCCTGAGCCTCTGTGTCCTACGTTCAGCGTGAAGTTGGCTGTGCCGTAGCAGGAGTCCCGAACTCAGCAGCCTGGCTTCCGTCCACTGCATGCCAGAACGCATGTCCTGGATGCCCCTAACACACACACACACACACCCCATCCAAACACCCCGGGGGCAGAGTCACCCATGACAGCAACCTCTGGCCCGGGCAGTCTCATGGTCCTTTCAGCCGCAACATTTTAGCCAAAACTGCCACAGTGCTGTCCTGCCAAGTACCCCGTGTCTCTTGGAGGGGTTGGGAAGCGGGGCGAGCACACCTGATGGGGATGTCTTTCCAGCGCTGCTGTGTGCAGCTTCACCCAGGACCCTCGCACCGGCTGGGCACTTCCGTCTCCACGCTAAGCTAAGCGGATCCAACAAGCTGGGCTGGGACATTTCCCTCACTCACTCACACGAGGGTCTTCAGAGAGGGCACGGACAACACATACTGTGCAACAGTACTGCGCGGATTCCAAGCTCATCTTCTAGTTCCATTTTCCTGCAAGTGCTGTGAAGTCCCCTCACATGCCTGGGGAGGCACACTCTGTCCCCCCAGCACAGCCCTGGCGGGAGGCCCAGGTCCCTGCTCTCACGCAAAGCCCTGGCCCCTCGAGGTTCCTGCTGCCCAGTGGAGGAGCCAAGAATGGAAGCGCTGAGCAGAGACCCCTCCAGACGCGTCCCCCCCCCACCCCCGGAGTCCCACGTGTACACAGCAGGTGCACACCTCACTGATTCCCAGAAGCGCCCCCTCTCGCGGCCTCCCTGGGCCAAGTTCGCCACGCCCCGCCTGGGCACAGCTGCCTGCACTTCCGGGGCCCGGAGCGTGGGCGGCAAGGACAGTGGGGCTGTCGCTGACCTGTCCTCTCTGCTCGGCCTCGGCCCCCCGCCCAGGCCGGTGACGAATACCTGAGCACACTGTGTGTGGCTGCGGAGGTGGTGAGACTGGAGAGCTGTGAGTGGGAGGGGACCTGCACCCCGCGCATGCACCGGCTATTTATAACGATAATTGCTGCCTGCAAGGGTGCACGCATCCACTTGTCCACACCCCAGGGAGGAGTGGCTCTTCATCGAGCCTGGACTTAACAAGCAGTGCCGGCTACCATGTGTCTTCCCCGGAGTCCTGTGTTTCAGTATTCTGCTCCGCGTTGTGCGGCGGCCCCAGCCTCGGCCTCCAGTCTGTGTGGTTCCATTCCCCGCCAGAGGCCCCACGGCGCTTCCTCAGGACGCAGACCTGGGCTGGGCCACGCCGTCCGCCTCGCACGGTTGTCAAACGGTCAAGTGTGTAAATACAGAAAATGTGCTTCCAACGGTTCCCCTCCCCTCAGCTCGGTGCCAGCGAGCCCCAGGCCCTCACGGGAGTGGGCGGCGGAACCGGGGTGGGGGGTCAGACAGGCTCTCGGCCCCCAAGCCCTCAAGGGGAAATCGAGGCCCAGCGTGGCCTCGCCCTTTGGGTTCCAGTCTGCAGTCACATCTGCCAGGTGAGGGCACAGACACCCACCCTGCCGTGACCCATTCTCTGCAGCGTTGTCACCCTGATGGCAGGGACTGGTGGATGTCGACTCTCTCAGGGTCCTGAGCCTCTGCCCTCTGAATACCTTGTGCGGTGTGAGCCAGGGTCCTGAGCCTCTGCCCTCTGAATACCTTGTGTGGTGTGAGCCAAGGTCCTGAGCCTCTACCCTCTGAATACCATGTGTGGTGTGAGCCAAGGTCCTGAGCCTCTGCCCTCTGAATACCTTGTGTGGTGTGAGCCAGGGTCCTGAGCCTCTGCCCTCTGAATACCTTGTGTGGTGTGAGCCAGGGTCCTCAGCCTCTGCCCTCTGAATACCTTGTGTGGTGTGAGCCAGGGTCCTGAGCCTCTGCCCTCTGAATACCATGTGTGGTACATGCAACTGGTCCTGAGCCTCTGCCCTCTGAATACCATGTGTGGTGTGAGCCAGGGTCCTGAGCCTCTGCCCTCTGAATACCACGTGCAGTGTGAGCCAAGGTCCTGAGCCTCTGCCCTCTGAATACCATGTGCGGTGTGAGCCACAGTCCTGAGCCTCTGCCCTCTGAATACCATGTGTGGTACATGCAACTGGTCCTGAGCCTCTGCCCTCTGAATACCTTGTGTGGTGTGAGCCAGGGTCCTGAGCCTCTGCCCTCTGAATACCATGTGTGGTGTGAGCCAGGGTCCTGAGCCTCTGCCCTCTGAATACCTTGTGTGGTACATGCAACTGGTCCTGAGCCTCTGCCCTCTGAATACCTTGTGTGGTGTGAGCCAAGGTCCTGAGCCTCTGCCCTCTGAATACCACGTGCGGTGTGAGCCAGGGTCCTGAGCCCCTGCCCTCTGAGGACCACGTGCAGATGCCCCGCCCACCCGGCCCTGAGAGCTCCCGGCAGCTCCTCCCTCCGATGAGTCAGCCCTGGGGAAGGTGGCACGTCCATGACATGGAGCCAGTCCACCTCACAGAGAAAGGGCTGCGTGAGCACAGCGCAGGGCACCAGAGCTGGACGGGAACCCTAGAGGGGGGTGGGCTCGAGGCAGCCCTTTCAACGGCCATCCGGACTGAAGTTGGGAGGAGACAACACGCATGGGCGGCTGACCCTGGGTTTGGGGAGCCACTGGGGCCAGGAGCTGAGAGCCGTCTCCCCCTGCCCTCCACCTGTCTTTAAAGCACTTGGCCTCAGGGAGGTCAGGGCTGTGTGGGAAGCGCCAGCGTTCAGACCAGGAAACCAGGGCCTCTCTTCCTCAGGGACAGGCTGGCTTCCAGAGGTACTCGAAAGGCCGAAGAGTTGGTCCGACCACTACGTGTAGCCACAGCGTGCGCCCCAGCTCCTCTGCTGCATCGTCCAGGAGAGCCTCACTGGTCGAACAGGGCTGGCATCAGCAGGCCCGAGTGCACACAGCCCCAGGCCATCGGGAGTTGTAGCAGGGGTCTCGGCCAGCGCACTAGAGACGCAAGGTGAGGCGCAGCCAGCGGCGCACACGGCCACGCGCGCCTCTGCCGCTGGGTGCTGCTTTCTGTCTCTCTTAATGCAGGGGGCATGTTTGCTGTGCGTGCTCTGTACTAGATGGGTGCTTGGCACCAACAGACTCTTACGCACTTGTCCAATAGGTGGGAAAGCAATAGTTCCTGTATTTTATGCACAGGAGGAGACACTATGGCCATGGCAGTGGCAGGTAGTAAATGCTGTTGCTAGGCGGCTGGTCATCGGTGAGGCCCAGCGATGTCACACCTGCATGCGGCCACAACCCCCTGAGCAGGGCTCCGACGGGAGTAGCGGGGACCCGGGCGGAGCTCTCTGGCAGCCGCCTCCCCTGCCCTGTCCCCGTGAGCAGGGGCTGCAGGAAGAGCTCCCAAGGGTGGGCAGGCCGCTGTTTCGAAGCCGCCTTTAGGTTTTTCAAAATTTTCCTGTTAGGCCGCAGGACGTGGCAAAGGGGCAGAAGAGTGTACAGCAGGTCACTGGTCTAAGAGCCGACTTTTAGTATCCTGGCGAAATATCTGTGGAGCACAGGTAAAATAAGAGAATCTGTGTTTGGACAGCTGGGTATCCAAAAGCCAAAGAGATGAGACCATATCCCCCCTCCTCACAAAAACCCACTCCCAGTGGGCAAAAGGCTTACCAGTAAGAGCCACAGAAAACACGAGGGGGGGCCCCGCGGTGTTACCTGGCGCTGTTTCCAGGTAAAACCTCGGAAGTAAAAGCAGCAGAAGCCAAAACAGAAAGTGAGACGGCGTCAAACCAAAAGGCATGTCCACAGCCACGGAAACAAGCCAGCGCACAGGCTGGGAGGAAAGGTTTGCAAACACACCTGCTAAGGGCTTAGTCCCCAAGGTACACTAAGGAACCCAGACAACGAAACTAAGACAACCAACAGCTGCACTGAAAAGTGGCCCAGGGGTCTCAGTAGGTATTTCTCAAAAGATGACACACAAGGGGCCACAAGAAAACCTCACCATCACCAAACCACCAGGGAGATGCAAACCAAAACCACGGTGAGCCTCACCCCATGTGGAATGGCTGTTACCAACAAGGCAGAAAAGAGCAAGTGCCGGTGAGGATGCGGCGGGGAGGGGCACTCACACGGCTGGCGGGGAAGCAAGTGAGCGCTGTTCAGAAAAGGTAAGGCTGGAGTGGGCACAGGGCACAGGCACAGCCCCTGGGCGGGCGCTGGGGCACAGTGGGCTGAGCTGCCACTGGAATGAGGGCTTCCCACACCCGAGCGCAGGTCTGAGTCCCGCTACTCTGCTTTCGATCCAGCTCCCTTTAAAGCATCCGAGAAGGCGGTGGATGACGGCTCAAGTACTTGGGCCCCTGCCACCCATCAGGGAGTCCCAGGTGGAGGTGCGGCCATCCGGGGAGTGAGCCAGCGATGGAAGACAGCGTGCACCTCTCTTGCGCTCTCTCTCTGCCACACTGCCTTCTCCATAAATATCCACAAACAAATCTTTAAGAAGGAGCCCAGGCAATCCTACTACGAAGTCTGTCAGAGACCCCTGTGCCCATGCGGTCACTGTGGCACCACCCGGGTGCCCGCCCACAGAGGGAGGGACACAGACAAAGTGGTACTAAGACCCCGCGGAACGCTCCTCACCCTTAGGAACGAGACAGCAGGGATGAAGCTGGGGACACCCTGTGAGGTTGGCTGAGCTGGGCACAGGGAGATCGCTGCATGGGAAGCTGCTGTCGGGTGGGGAGATGCAGGTCAAAGGTCACGACATTTTTCTCAGGAGGGACAAAGCTGATGGATCACCTGAGTGAGGGGAAGAATGGAATACAAAGTTTATTTGGGTGCAAAAAATTCTGGCGACCAGGTACAGTGTTCTAGAATATGCATTTCCAGGAACTTTGAAGTCCTTGTAGGCATGGACTTCAACATTTTTACACCAAAATAAGCTTATTTTAAAATTCTATTATGCCAGGGCTGGCGCTCCAGGGCAGTGGGTTGAAACCCTGGCCCACAGCACCAGCATTCCAAACGGGCACAGGTTCAGGTCCCAGCTGCTCCACTTCTGATCCAGCTCTCTACTATGGCCTGGGAAAGCAGTAGAAGAAGGCCCAAGTGCTTGGGCCCCTGCACTCGTGTGGGAGACCCAGAAGAAGCTCCTGGCTCCTGGCTTCAGATTAGCACAGCTGCAGCCATTGTGGTCATTTGGGGAGTGAACAGCGAATGGAAGACCCCCCCCCCCTCAAATAAATAAATTTTAAAAAATAAAAAATAAACTAAAACATTTTATTATGCATAAACTTCTTGAAGGCCCTTCATATAATAAGATGACTACAGTCAATAGTATCTTTTTTTTTTTTTTTTTTTTTTTTTTTTTGACAGGCAGAGTGGACAGTGAGAGAGAGACAGAGAGAGAAAGGTCTTCCTTTGCCGTTGGATCACCCTCCAATGGCCGCCGCTGCAGCCGGCGCACCGCGCTGATCCGATGGCAGGAGCCAGGATCCAGGTGCTTTTTCCTGGTCTCCCATGGGGTGCAGGGCCCAAGCACCTGGGCCATCCTCCACTGCACTCCCTGGCCACAGCAGAGAGCTGGCCTGGAAGAGGGGCAACCGGGACAGAATCCGGCGCCCCAACCGGGACTAGAACCCGGTGTGCCGGCGCCGCAAGGTGGAGGATTAGCCTAGTGAGCCGCAGCGCCGGCTAATAGTATCTTAAATATTGAAGCATGCCAGCAGACTGGATGTAAAATGTTCCCATTACAAAAGTGGCTATGTGAAGTCGAACATCTGACAACCAGCTGGAGCTAGCCATTCCACAGTGCATGCAGACTTCGAAATCATGCTGTGCATGAATATATGCAATTTTCACTTGTCAGTCACAAAAAAAGTTCAATTAATCAAAAGTCAAATTTCAAATGAAATATATTATTCCCCCCACCCCACCCCAAATACTGATGTGACACTGCCACACTGAAGGCAACGAGGGAATTGCTGACTGTGGGCAGGTGGTCAGCGCATGAGCCGCAGAGCTGGGCAGTTAGGTGGGGCCTCGGCTGCCGGGTAAGGTGCCTGGGCCACGGTGTCCTAACTGGTCCTAACTGGTCAGGACAGGCAGCAGCCGAGCACTTATCAGAATGCACAGCAGGTAATCAGCAGCACTAGCGCCTCTCACTGGGGCTGTCACAAAACGGGGGAGTTAGCTGGAACACCGCAAGACACCACGTCCGGCTTCTATCTGGGTTCTGGGAGCAAGCGGTCACCCCAAAACACAGGCGCTGTTTCAGCGTCTGCACCGAGCCAGGATGCAGGGCTGGGAGGTCAGCACCTTGCAAGTCACCCAAGCAACACTCAAGTGCGACAGTGGATCCAGGGCAGAATCCACGAGCAGACCCGCGCTCGCCGGCCTCCACCATTCACTGATGAGCGCGGCTGCTTCCGCGAGTGTGCACAAAGGAAAGGCAGCCCCGAGACGTTACTCACGACTGGGCGGCGGGAACGTGCTCGAGGCGGCCCCCAGATACCACAATACTGAGGAATCGGGGAATCGCCACGAAGCCCGAGACTGGGCGAGGGGGGAGGTCTTGGCCCTGGCCAGCACCTCCCGCGTGCAGCAGCTGGGCCCACCCTGTCCTGTCTGCCCCTCACGGGCCTGGCCCCACCGCCCAAGACGCCAGGGAGGCAGCCGCCTCTCCACTCCACAAGCAGGCACTCGGGATCTCACACTGCCCTCCTGTTCCATCTGCACCCTGTTTTGCATTTGTCTGGGGCTTGCATCTGCTTCCCAACAATGAGCAGTAATTTTAAACCTGTTTATCACGCATTTAACCCAGATACTTCTTTTGTGACCGTTTCACTCGCATCTGGGTTCCAGTGCAAGGAGGCTGTGCGCAACACAACGGCACACAATGGTCTCTGCCGGCAGCTGCACGGGGCAGTGAGCCCCGCCACGCCACGCCACGCCACGCCACGCCACGCCACGCCACGGGGCTGGCCCGCTTTGCGAGGGGAGAGGGGTGAGGCTGCTGCCTGTGACTGGGGTTTTTATGACTTGGGGCCACATGCCCTACCTGGAGTCTGCTCGAGGGAGACGGAAAGGGGCTGCATACAAGGGGGCTACATGCTGGGGGGGCCTGCAGCACAGGAGATGCGGTCTGCCTGTCTCAATGAGCCAGACCCCTCCTAACACGGCCACCAACTCCCTGGGCTGTAGGTAAGCACCCCCCGGACTCCTCTGCCTCAGAGGCCTGGGGGGTCCAGAAGAGAGTGGGTGCCCCCTTTCCCACTAGACACCCCTAGAACACACACAATTCCAGGTCAGCATGCCTGTTCTGACCGGGAAGTTCAAGGGCACGAGCCTTGCTGTGCGTGTGACCACACCACTGCTGCCTGAAACACCCAGCCCCTGCCTGGGCTAAAGGGGCGGGGGGGCATTGCAAGGAGATCCCTGCTCCTGGGCTCTGGGCTCTGCAGACCTTTGGGTCCGGGACTCCTGAGGCCTTCGTGGGGTCTCAATGTCATGGAATTTTAAAGTCAGGTTTGGAAACATGTTCAGATAAAGTCAGAGTATTTTCTTGCAAGAGTATTTTCTCGCAAGGCACCAAAATGACAACATTTCTGATCGCGTAGATGGCTGGAGGTCTGAGCACGCTGGTACACACAAGGACCACCTAAACAAGAGGTGAGAACTGTACCAGACACAATCCTACTGCTCGCTGACAGCCTGAACCTGGGGAGGGGGCTGTCCCCAGAGCCTCACAGCCCCCTTGGGTGCCACAGGTCTGGCAGCACTGCCACTCTCCACCATCGGGAAGCCAGGAGCAGGGCCACAGCTGCCACGTGCAAAACCGAATCCGGCACCGGCACATGTGCGGGGGAGCCTGGTTTGCCTGTTCCTTTGTTACGACATTCCAGAGGTTTCGAGGGTCGGCTCCAACCTGACTTTAGCTTCCAAAATTCTGCAGAGTTGATGATTTGAGGAACTGTATGACATCTGTCGTAGATGCCTCAGCCAGGGCCAGCATTGTGGCACAGGTGGTTAAGCTACCACTTGTGACACTGGCATCCCATATGGGCGCCGATTCAAGTCCTCGCTGCTCCACTTCTGATCCAGCTTCCTGCTGTGGCCTGGGAAGGCAGCGGAGGACAGCCCAAGAGCTTGGGCCCCTGCACACACACGGGAGGCCTGGAAGAAGCTCCTGGCTCCTGGCTTCATCTTGGCCCCTCCCTGACTATTACAGTCATTTAGAGAATGAACCAGCAGTCTCTCATTGTGCCTTCCAAATAAACCCATCAATCTTAGCAAACAGGAATGCCTGATCTGACAGGCCACATTCACTAACGGTGATTTCTCTCTGGAAAGAGGTTGGGGATGATGTCATTTTCTCCTTTAAGGCTTTACTTACACTGAAAATTTCTTCATACACACTCAAGAGGAAAAACCCCACAAAGTATTATTTTAATAACACATAAGATGCATGCAAAACATACTCAATTCATTGAACAAATCACTCGGAGAAATAATTCTGTCCACACCGTTCAGGCATATTCCAGGCAGGGCAGCACGGGCTCACACCGATGCCACGAGGACCTCGTCACGATGACGCCCAAGGCTAAGGCCCAGCCCGGGAGCACCCAGCTTCCTGACAGCAAGTGTTGTCCTGGCTGCGCCAGCACGCGGGTCTGTGGGTAGAGCTCTGGCCCTCCACAGCCCTGCCACGGCAGAAGGGCACCCTGTGTGGTCCACGGGCCCTTGCGCCCCTGCGTGAACTAATGCACCATGTGCGGTGCTGGAGCACACGCCAGGCTCATGCTGTCCTGCCTCCCCTGACGGGCAGGCAGCTGTGACAGGGACAAGACCTGGCTGACCCCTGCCTTTAAAGTGAAGTTGAAACAGCATCAGCGGTGGCTGGAAGCCCAATGAGGGCAATGGAGCCCCAAGCGCACCTGGGGTGTGCCGGCACGGCCCACAGCTGTGCTGGGCTCACCGTGCGGCAGAAGCGCTGGCCAGGCCAGGAGGAAGCCATGCTGGCCAGCCCAGATCAGCCACTTCCACGCACTCAGACAACAGGGATGCCCTGAAACCAGGTGGGCAGGGCACAGAGGGGCTCTCCTCAGGGACACGGCGCGGCACTAAGATAACAAAAGGTCTCGGTGCCAGTCATCCGAGGCTGGTAGCCGCACCTCTGCTCCTGCCTTCGCTTCGTGGGTCAGATAAAGTACATTAGCTGAGCTCTCTGCCTCCCCTCCCTCAACAGCTGCCCGCCCCAGGTGCACGGCGGGCAGGAGGGAGAGGAGGGGAGGGGCCGTGGTCAGGAGCACCCAGCGCGGGACAGTGCGCGAGGCCGACGCAGACTCCAGTGACGCTGGGATGTCAATCTGGCCCGAGGATGGCCTGTCCCCGGGTTTAACAGAAGCGAGAGAGAACACTTACACGCAGCCTGGCCAAGGCTCCAAGTTAACAAATTCTGTTTAAAAACATCCTCACTTCTCATTGGTAAACACCGCGTCTACTAATATATATTGAGAAAATTAGTGTTTTCATGCAATGTTTTCTGGTACATTACCTAAACTCAATGCGCAACTCACACTTGGCGCTGCGTCGCGAGCTCGTGCTGGATCACAATGTTTCACCACAACCACGGGCGTTGCGGCAATCATTTGACAGGCGATAAAAAAAGAATGAGCTCGTTGGTGCGGTCTCTATGGCGTCTTCCCCAGTCTCAGCCAGCGGTGTGGAAGAAAAGACACACACAACCCCGAGAGTAACTGAACGGCCCCTGTGCCCTACGGCATCGTCTACTTTTCAGTCCCGAGGGGACTCCGGACACAAGGACATCTGCTGAGCCGTCTGCAAAAGGTTGCAACTACGCCCCTCGCGACTGGACCCTGTGACTGCGCACATAAGCCCCACTGCCCCGGGGCCTGGACACATGGACACTGGGGACTCTGCACTGCAAACGTGACACAGTCTCACCCAGGAGACGGACGCCCTGTGGGTGCCACTCGGCAGCACAGCGACGCTGCGGGGAGAGAGGGGGCTGGGTTTACTCTTGGCTTTGCCATTGCTGGTGACACTGTCCCCTGCAGGCCCCAGCCACCCTGAGCCTTGGTTTCTCCTCCTGTCCCAGGCACGCTGTGGACAGGGAGGGCCTGGAACGGAACCAGGGATGACCATAGGAACAGGGCGTGCCATGCACATGGCTCAGGTGGGCTGGCAGGTGTCCACAACTGGCTCTCCAGACACCCGGAAGAGGACGGAGCGTGGTGGCCACTGCTCCCTGTGGTGCAAGCCTTCCCTTCCCACAAGGGCAGGCTTCAAGCGGCCAGGGTGATGTCTCTGACCAGGTAGCTGCCCAAGGCCTGCCCAGCTCTCCTGAGCCAAGGACATGGGCACCCGCGCACCAGAGACCCCATCCTTGAGCCCCGTTCCACTCTCACCCATATCCTTGCCCGTATCACAGGCAGGGTGGTTTCTTGTGTTTTGATGAGCGAGCGAATGGTGCCGGCTATAACAAAGCATTGACATATTTGATGGTTTTGTTGAAGAAGCACTGATCCTACTTACAGCCGTCAGTTATCCCTAAGCTGATGTCCCCTTAGAACACCTCTGTGAAAAGTGCGGGGTTCCACTTCTGCCTGGGGGACTGTGCCTGTGTCTCTGGGGAGCAGTGTCAGAAAGCACAGGTCCCTTCAGGGCCGGCTTTGGTGGGTGAGGTCACCCCAGCACCGGCCCCATGGCTGGAGGTGGGGGACCTGCCTGCTCGCCCCACCTGACCGCTGCCATACCCCCTGGGAACCAGGCCTGACTCCGATTCAGGTGGAGAGCCGGGAGCAGGGGCCCCTCCCGACTGCCCTAGCACACGAGGCTCCCACCCTGGGTTGGGACCCTGGCAGGTGTCACACAGGGGGCGCCTGGTAAGCATCCCACAGCGAGTCTGGGAGCTTGGCGTTTGCAGTGAGGCGCACTGCATTGGGGAGGGGAGCAACCCATCAGCCTCAGCTGTGGATCGAACGCGAGACAGAGGCAGACACGGCTCAGGTAGCACCGGCGCCCCATGAGCCTCTGAGCGCAGGCTGTGACGGGCAGACACACAGGCACCCACCCACAGGCCTACGCTCAGGACGTGGCAGGCTGACGGCGGGGGCAGGGAGTCAACACAGTCTGGAGAGTGCGGGTGGACAGGGCACTGTAGTCAGCAGGGGCGGGCGTGGGCTGGGGGTGGAGCTGGCAGGCAAGGGGCTGGGGGCTGGGCACGGGACTGTGCAGAGCACGCGGGCCCTGCTGGCCCAGGCAGACGGCGGCTTTTAATCCCAGTGGAATGTGATGTCCCTGCAGGACTGGGGACCTGGCACACAGTGCTTGCAGGGAGCACGTGTCCACCCGCACAAACCCCGTGAGAGGAGCTGGCAGCCCCAGAGCGCCCCACAATGGAGCCACAGAGGACACTGGTGGGCTGGAGGAAGGCAGGGGAGGGGCCACAGGGACTCCAGGCTGTGGCAGAGCCTTGGGGAAGCCTGCTGTACAGGGTGAGGACCTGGCGTGGCCAGGAGGGCCTGGGCTGGGTTTAGTTTTGTGGACAAAACATGGCCTCCGCCTTCAGCAGTCTTGGCAGGGCGTGGTGGGAACACAAGTGGCCAAGGACAGCCACTGATCTGGGCCTGGGTGGGCACTGTCCCCCGAGCTGCAGGGGAGCGGTCAGTGTTCCCTGGGAGACCGTCCTCACCCCCAGCAGAGAATGAGACCACAGTGGGGCTGCTGGATTCAGACAAAGGACCAGGCGGCCAGACTCACTGGAGAATCCCCTTCCTCAGGGAGCCCTAGGATGAAAGCACAGAGCCGCAGGGCTGCTTCTGCCTGGCTTCTGTCCTCAGCAGGGGCGGGAGCCTCCCCCAGTCCCTCCTCCCAGTCCCTCGGTACCAGCAGGGAGTGGTCACTGGCTCCCCGAGCATCTCATTCAGAACCGGCCTGGGCAGCAGGCTCACAGCCACTCTGAGCGTGCCGAGTGCCTGCCCACAGCCCAACTGCAGGCATCGGGGAGCCTGGTAGGGCTGCTTCACCATCGCCCTCCGGAGAGGCCTCTTGTGCTACTGCCCGGCACGCAGCAGAATTGAAATCGCCTTCCTCGCCAAGGTCCAGGTGACCCCAGCTGGGCGGCCGCGGGGAGGAGGGGCAGCAGGGGCCAGGCAGGGCTGAGGGTCTGTCTTTCTGAGACTAAGGCTGGGGCGCCAATTCCCGGGAGGGTACACTCGAAACCAGAGGCTGGCTGCACTGGAGACCTTGCTCTCGGCCCCTGCTGCCCCCTCCCCAGAGAAGCCCACGCAGGTGTTCTCAACATGGGGTTCCCAGGCCGCAGCGCCAGCATCCCCTGGGAACTCACAGCAGCGTGGATCCTGGGATCCCCTGGGGCCTGCGAGGTCAGAGCCCAGGGTGGGGCCCAGCTCCTGCCGCCCAGCAAACCTGCAGGGGCATCCGGGCACTGGAGAGGGCCTGGCCTGAGGTGAAGGCATGGGGGGCTCAGATGACGGGGCCGTGGGCACCCCAGAACCGGGCAGCAGGGCAGCTTGCACCTTGGAAGGCCCGGGGCAGGACATGCAGGCCTCTGGTGCGCATTTTCCTGTGCCCTGCTTTCCTGCCAGGGCTGCTCTGGGCTCACCTCGACTAGCTTCATCTACGTATTTGAAATATTCTCACTTTGAAAGGTGTGAGTGGGGAGGGGGAGAGAGAGAGAGAGAGAGAGAGAGAGAGAGAGAGAGAGATCGATCTTCCATCTGATGGTTCATTCCCCAGATGACTGCAACTGTCAGGGTTGGGCCAGGCCAAAGCCAAGAGCTTCATCCAGGTCTCCCACGTGTGTGGCCCGAGCCCAAACACTTGGGCCATCCTGCACTGCCACGGTCACCTGCAGACCTAGAGGGGAGGGGCCCAGCAGCACACAGGGCTGCTGGGGCTGGCGCCTTCTCCCTCCATTGCAAGAGTTTCTTGGCCACGGCTGATTTCCACTGGACCGCGTGCTGCAGACTACACCTGTCCCGTCGGCCAGAATCAAACGTGTCTCTGAACCAAACCCAAGTCCCTCGGCGAAGCAGCAGGCAGCAGAGCAGTGGACCAAGAACGGGAAGCGCAGGACACGCGGCAGCCATGCACAGGCTCCCAGCAAGCCGGGGCTGGCACGCACTTCAACACACAACGGGGGGCGCAGGAACAGGGTGGGCACAGCCAGGCGGCCTGCGCAGGGTCACACGGGCACTGCATAGACTTGACCTCAGTGGCATTGGATATGGGCTCCGTTCTTTAGCTGTGTGGCCTGGGGCAAGTTACTCAGCCTCTCTGAGCTGTGAGCTCTGTCACTGGCAAACGTTGTGAGGGTGGCTCTGAGTCCCAGTGGGGCTGGTCCAATGGGGGCCCCTCCCCATCTCACTGCCCCTTGGCACTGTGGGGAGCCCAAGGCCCCATGGAAGGGAGACACAGGAGGGCCCAGCGCCGGAGACTCAATTCCAGGTGCCTTCCGCTGAGCCTCCTGCGTTTCCTGTGGCACACGGAGGCCTCGCGCCTGGAGCCCGGCTGGGGGACGCAGGACTCACACCCGGGCCCAGTGTGGGGACGCAGCCTCACACCCGGGCCCAGTGTGGGGACGCAGCCTCACACCTGGGCCCAGTGTGGGGACGCAGCCTCACACCCGGGCCCAGTGTGGGGACGCAGCCTCACACCCAGGCCCAGTGTGGGGACGCAGCCTCACACCCAGGCCCAGCGTGGGGACCCAGCACTCAGACCCAGGCCTAGTGTGGGGACGCAGCCTCACCCAGGCCCAGCGTGGGGACCCAGGACTCAGACCCAGGCCTAGTGTGGGGACGCAGCCTCACCCAGGCCCAGCGTGGGGACCCAGGACTCAGAACCAGGCCTAGTGTGGGGACGCAGCCTCACCCAGGCCCAGCGTGGGGACCCAAGCCTCACCCAGACCCAGCGTGGGGACCCAGGACTCAGACCCAGGCCTAGTGTGGAGACGCAGCCTCACCCAGGCCCAGCGTGGGGAAGCAGCCTCACCCAGACCCAGTGTAGGGACCCAGGCCTCACACCAGGGCCCAGCATGGGGACCCAGGACTCACACCTGGGCCCAGCGTGGGGACCCAGGACTCACACCCGGACCCAGTGTGGGGACCCAGAACTCACACCCAGGGCCAGCGTGGGGACCCAGGACTCACACCCAGGCCCAGCGTGGGGACCCAGGACTCACACCCAGGCCTAGTGTGGGGACGCAGCCTCACCCAGACCCAGTGTAGAGACCCAGGACTCACACCAGGGCCCAGCGTGGGGACGTAGCCTCACACCCAGGCCCAGCGTGGGGAAGCAGCCTCACACCCAGGCCCAGTGTAGAGACCCAGGACTCACACCAGGGCCCAGCGCGGGGACCCAGGACTCACACCTAGGCCCAGCGTGGGGACCCAGGCCTCAGACCCGGGCCCAGCGTGGGGACCCAAGCCTCACACCCGGGCCCAGCGTGGGGACGCAGCCTCACATCATCTTCAGCTGAGAAGCAGAGGAATAGGCAGTGGCAAAATCCACTCTCCGGTTATCTAAATACTCCAACAAACGCATCAAATCGAGTGTGGATGCATTAAAACTACTCGAATGGCGTTTCTCCCTTAGAGGCGTAGATACAGAGCACAGCTTAGCTCAACGGAGTGCTTGCTCCAGGAGAGACCCTGTTAAAACCAGAAATAACACTGTTGACCATTACGAGTAAATCTGGACTGTTTTTCTGTCTCATCTTTTTCTACTGCCCACAATTATTGCAGAGTCCACACAGCTAATTAGGGAATGATTAGATAATGCGGTGGAAGCCAGTTAAGGTTTGGAAGCTAATTGCAAAAATGGGATAACCATTTCTGGTCCTGAATTATTCATTCTGGTCAACTGTACGAATGCCAGAAGACTCGAGAGTGCTGGGAACTCAGCCGGGGCGAAGCCAGCACCCCTGCACGCGGACGGCAGCCTGGATGTGCTGTGGCCTCCGACAGACACGCCAGCCCTGCCCTCGGTCCCCAGAGGCCACCTTGTCAAACCTTCCAGCTGCTTCTGCTCAGGTCCACAGTTCCACAGAGCAGGCTTAGTGCAGCTGCTGACTTCACACAACAAAAGCCAGGACTCAGCGGTGAGATCCCGCCCCGCGCTCGGACACGCCCCCCAGCGGGGGAGCCCTGAACGGGCAGCGTGCGAGTGGACCGGTGACCAGGGGCCGCTCTGCGTTTCCGTCTCCCGCCCTGTCCAGCTTGCAGGGGTTTGTCTGCCTGTTGGACTGTGTCCGTCGTCCACGTGCCTTTCCCTGACTCTTCCCTGAATGCCCTCAGGAATCGGGGTCTCCCGTCCAGGTGTGAAGGCTCCCAGCCATCGGTGGTCCTGGCCTCCCCTGGGGGATGCCCCTGCCTCCTCCCCTGCCCCTCCTGGAGTCGCAGTCTCTTCACAGCTCCCTCAGAGAGGCTGGGAGACCATTTCCCCAGGCAATTTCCCACTGTTCCTGCTTCAAACGTTCCTGGTGAGAAGTCCAACGAGTGATTCCAGTCTGGGAGGCACCTAGAACCTTCTCTCAGGCCTGTCAGTTGTCCCAGAATGGAATCCCCTGATCTGCCAAGGGCCTGGGAGACCACTAGGAGAGGGGACGGGACCCCCGTGACCATAAGAGCTTCCTCTGTGTGCCTCTGGCCTCAACTCTGCCCAGAGGCCCTGGGTCAGTGTCACTTCTGGGGTGGCTGTGGCCATCTGGGGGTGGAAGGACACCGGGGGTCCCACTGGCTTCTCGAACTGCCGTCTCCCACGGCCCTGCCCCTGCCGTCTCCTGTCCTGCCCCTGCCGTCTCCCATTCTGCCCCTGCCGTCTCCCACGGCCCTGCCCCTGCCGTCTCTTGTCCTGCCCCTGCCGTCTCCCACGGCCCTGCCCCTGCCGTCTCCCACGACCCTGCCCCTGCCGTCTCCCACGGCCCTGCCCCTGCCGTCTCCTATCCTGCCCCTGCCGTCTCCCATGGCCCTGCCCCTGCTGTCTCCCACAGCCCTGCCCCTGCCGTCTCCCACGGCCCTGCCCCTGCCGTCTCCCACGACCCTGCCCCTGCCGTCTCCCATGGCCCTGCCCCTGCCGTCTCCCATGGCCCTGCCCCTGCTGTCTCCCACAGCCCTGCCCCTGCCGTCTCCCACGGCCCTGCCCCTGCCGTCTCCTATCCTGCCCCTGCTGTCTCCCACGGCCCTACCCCTGCCGTCTCCCACGACCCTGCCCCTGCCGTCTCCCATGGCCCTGCCCCTGCTGTCTCCCACGGCCCTACCCCTGCCGTCTCCCACGGCCCTGCCCCTGCCGTCTCCCATGGCCCTGCCCCTGCCTGGGGCGTGCAGGTGAACCCACATCCAGGGGCTCCTGCGGGCTCAGCTCTCTGCTGCTGCCTCTCCCGAAGCCCCTCACCCATGGGTCTACTTCCCGGCTCCCAGACTCTTCCCCCTTGTCTCCTTGCCACTCTCATTTTGGGAAATCACCTCGCAGAGACGGAAGGAGAGCGTCGTGGGCGCAGCTCTGCCGTCGCCGTCTGCTTCGGGGCTGCTCGGGTTTGTGCACGATGCTGTGAGCAGTGTTACTGCCCCATCACCCCCACCTCACGTGGGAAGGGGAGGAGCACGCACCCGTGTGGACAGTGGCACCCACCGGGTGGGGCTGGCTGGCAGCCCTGACCCTAGATGCCTGAGAGGCCACAGACCCCAGGGAGAAGCTGGGCTAAGGTTGGTATCCATTCAACCTTTTTATCTGGATACATTTCCTTAAAAAATTATTTTTCCAAGAGGCAGAAAGACAGACTGACACACAGAGAGATCTCTCATCTGCTGGTTCACTCCTCAAGTGCCTACAGCAGCTGGGGCTGGGCCAGGCCGAAGCTGGGGCTGGGAACTCAACCCAGGTCTCCCATGTGGGCGGCAGGGACCCAAGTACTTGAGCCCTCACCTGCTGCCTCCTAAGGTGGGCAGTAGCAGTACACTGGAGCCAGGAGCCCGAGCTGGGCGCTGAATGAACACAGGTGCCTGGGTACGGGAGGCAGGCGCCCAGTGCGTGCATGTGTGTGAACGGCCCCTCCGCCTGCTCCTTCGTCTGGATGGGGGCAGCCATTATCTCAGCAGTGTGTCTGGGGCTGAGCCGAGCACGTGAGGCCACGTGATCTGAGACATGGGCCAGAGCCCAGGCAGGACAGGACGCAGACTGACCGGCTGCCCGGTCACGGCTCTGCACAGCCTCAAAGCTTCCCTGTGAGCTGACGTGCAAAGCCCCGACGAAGCTCGGCGGGCCGCGCGGTGCTGAGGGGTCGGGCGTGGCTTCCTGGCTCTCATCGAACGGGCATCCTTGCATTTAGAGCTCCGAGGTTGAATGACCCAAAGCACAGAAACTGATGCGCAAAGACATGCCAGCCCTGGTGTTTGTCACCACAATTGTTAATCTCTCCACAATGCTGATCTCCCACACACACGTGGCCACCAGGAACCCACCCCACAGGTGCGCCGGGAGGAGACTCAGCAAGCCGCCCCTCCCTGAGGGACCCTGGCTGATGGCCTGGGTGGGGTCTGCATGGAGCACCTGGCACACGATACACACAATACGGCCCCCAGAGCCCGGGAGAGTGGGCACAGTTACAAGCAGGAGGGGTGCTGGCTGGCCACGCCCACACCCTGGGTTTAGCTCAGCCCACCCTGATCTGCCACACAGGCTCCTCTTGGCTGAATCAACAGGGGGTGGGCTCAGCCCAGCTGCCCTGGACCCAGACTCCTCTGGCCCTGAGCTGCTGGTCATCCCCTCTGCAGCTCTGCAACCCTCTTCTGTCTCTGGGGTCCTGTGGATCCCACCTAGGGATGCCCCAGCTGGTCTGTGCCCCCCAGTTCCAGATCCAGGGCTAGGCTCAGTCCCTGTCCCAGGCAGGTCCCTGGAGGACTGGGCTGCTGGTGGGGCCAGCTTGCCAAGCTCCCACTCTCTCTGGGCTCAGCCCTCCCCCCACTTCCTCTGCCCCGTGAGACCCAAGGAGCCTCGACGCCTCATCCTGAATGACCGCAGGCGTTCTTGGCTGACCCCCCCCCCCACGCCTCCTCTGCTTGTGTCTGCAGGTGGCTAGCAGCCCGTGGGAGGCCCACGTGCCACCCCGGGGTTTCTGGGCATCAGGTCCACAGTGAACAGACGCCTGCCCCTGTGAGCCTCAGGGTCCAGGGGAAAGACAGACAGCAGCCAAGAGTGCAGACTGGTAACTGCCAGGCAACCCCCAGACGGTGGAGCAGGACCTGCCTGGGCTCAAATGCTCCCTTGACCGCTCGGCCCCCGAGCATCTGGTGCTTGGGTTAACTTTGAGACGCATCCATTCGCTCAGCTGAAAAGTGAAAGCAACACTGCCCCGATCACCAAGTGTCCCAGGGACGAATGAGAGAACGGAGTGAACACACAGGGGCAGGCACACGGTGAGAGACCAGTCGGGTCCTGGGGAAGAGGCAGGACAGGAGGACGGGCCTGGGAGCTGCCGCAGAGACAGGCGGCAGGCCCAGGGAAGGAGAAGTGAGTTACAGAGGAGACAAATCAAACAGGCATCGGGTGTCCTTCCTGGAACCCCAGAAGCCGAAAGGTTCTAGAATAATGCCTACAGGCTGGGCAGAGAGCGAGCGAGGCAGCAATCGGATCCCGGGGGAGTCCCGGTGAAGGCAGGGAGCCTCCAGCGCACGAGTGTCCGGAGTCTTTCTGGGAAAGCAGAGGGAGCAGCGCTGAGCGTGGGCCCTGACTCAGCTCCCGGGCAGCTCAGCCACGCCGAGGCCGACCCCTGCGTCCTGCACCACAGTGGCCGGGGTCAGGGCCCCGCTGTGGCCCTGCCAACGTGCACCCCAGGAGGCGGCAGGTGGTGGCTCAAGCAGTTCCTGCCTCCCATGTAGGAGCCCTGGACTGAGTCCCGGCTCCGGGTTTGGCCTCCATGCCTGTGGCTGGCGTCTGGGGAGTGAACCACACTCGGGGGCTCTTTGCTGCTCTTCGTCTCTGCCTCTCACAGTAAGAAAACCACATGCAGACGTATAAGCAGAACTGCTGACGACCTCCTTGGGAGTGAGAAATGCAGGTGCTACACAAACACACCTGGGACTGAAGCCTCCGGGCAGAGCCTCGTGGCAGCTCAGAAGCAAAACCACTGCCTGCAGCACCTAAGCACTCCTGGGTGGCAGGGCCAGGCCAGGAGGGAGGGAGCGGTGAGGCCCAGGGCCAGGCCGGCCAGGAGGGAGCGGTGAGGGGCAGGGCCAGGCCAGGTTGGGAGGGAGCGGGAGGGGCAGGGCCCGGCCGGGCCGGGAGGGAGGGAGTGGTGAGGGGCAGGGCCCAGCCAGGAGGGAGTGGTGAGAGCCAGGCCAGGCTGGGAGGGAGGGAGCGGTGAGGGGCAGGGCCAGGCCAGGAGGGAGGGAGCGGTGAGGGCCAGGGGCAGGGCCAGGCTGGGAGGGAGCGGTAAGGGGCAGGGCCAGGCCAGGCCAGGAGGGAGTGGTGAGGGGCAGGGCCTGGCCGGGAGGGAGGGAGCGGGGAGGGCCAGGCCCGGCAGGGAGGGAGTGGTGAGAGCGTGTAGCAGGCAGGAAGCAGAGCCCAGCTCTCCTCTGAGGCTGGGCAGCGAGGGCGGCAGGGCACAGGCATGCTGAGCCTCTGCTCTGCCTGCGACGCCAGCATCTCCCAACGTAGCGCCCATTTGAGTCCCAGCTCCTCCACTTCCGATCCAGCTCCCTGCTAATGTGCCTGGGAAGGCAGCAGGCCTGTACCCACGTGGGAGACCTGGATAGAGTCCTGGCTTTGGCCTGACCCAGCCCTGACCATTTTGGCCATTTGGGGAGTGAACCGGAGGATGCAAGGTTGACCTCTTTCCCCATTTCTCCCTCCCTTCCCCACCTCTTCCTCCTTCCCTCTAACTCTGCCTTTCAAATAAAGCAAATATTAAAAGAAGAAGAAGAAGAGGCTGGCGCCATGGCTCACCTGGTTAATCCTCCGCCTGTGGTGCCAGCATCCCACATGGACACCGGGTTCTAGTCTGGTTGCTCCTCTTCCAGGCCAGCTCTCTGCTGTGGCCCAGGAGGGCAGTGGAGGATGGCCCAAGTGCTTGGGCCCTGCAGCTGCTTGGGAGACCAGGAGAAGCACCTGGCTCCTGGCTTTGGATTGGCGCAGCTCTGGCCATGGTGGCCATTTGGGGGGTGAACCAATGGAAAGAAGACCTTTCTCTCTGTCTCTCTCTCACACTGTCTATAACTCTACCCGTCAAATAAAATTAATATATAAAAAAAGAAGGAGAAAGGCCGGGCCCCACGGTTCATTAGCGGCTGAGAACCAGATGGCTGACAATCAGTGGAGTGTGACGGAGCAAAGGCGCCGTTGACAATGACGCAAAGGATCTGAGAATTAGCAAGAAGAACAGAGGAACAGCAGGACCTGGCCGAGCCAGCACACACAGAGGAAGACGGAGCAAGGACAAGGTAACTGACTTCAAAACGGAAGAAATGGGGCGGCTCTGTGGTGTAGCCGGTGAAGCCCCGCCTGCGGCACTGACATCCCACATGGGCACTGGTGTGTGTCCCGGCTGCTCCACTTCTGATCCAGCTCCCTGTTAATGCTGGGAAAGCAGAAGATGGTCCAAGTGTTTGGGCCCCTGTATCCACGTTGGACACCCAGAAGCAGCTCCTGGTTTTGGCCTGGCCCAGCCCTGGTCACTGCAGCCACCTGGGGAGTGAACCAGCTGATGGAAGACCTCCCAAACTCTGACTTTCCAATAAATAAATCTATTTTTCTTAATGGAAGAAATGAAACCAGGTCAATAGCCTTGCTCTAAGTACCATGGGCTGACTTATGCCAACAAAGGCTGTGTTCTGTGGCTGAGGAACACGGGCAACACACGGCAGGCCAAGGCTGAAAGTACAGGAGGGCGCAGAGACAGCAGGTGCAGGAGAGGCAGGAAGGAGGGAGAACCTTGGAGAGACAGTGTCCCCACCAGGCGAGGATGGGCAGGCGGTAGCAGGGGCAAGGACTCATGCTAAGAGACGCCGGCTGCAAGGAAGACGCGAGAACGCCCGGAGAGTGGGCCCTGGGAGGAGCTCCGAGCCTCCCTTCTGCGGCCCTGTGCGTGACGAGGTGAGGTGGGAGCTGCTCTCTGGCACGTGTGATGCCACACTCTTCAGACCAGGATCCTGAACTCCCAGAGGGTCGGCTGACTGCAAGGGGCCTTCACCCCCCGGGGGCAGAAAGAGGCTTCAGGAATTCCCAGCGGGGTGTGGGTGCGTGGTGCCGGTGCCGCTGGCCAGCTCAGAGACTCCCACTGACACCAGGGCCCTCCTGCTGCCTGGCAGAGCCGCTCCTGGCTTGTCTGCGGAGCATCTGCGGCTTCACCAGCGTTTCAGGGTGGGCTGTGGCTCGAGCCGCCAGGCCAGGGCTCATGCTAGCTGCTCTCTGCCACCCCCAACCTGGGCGGCACCTCTGAGGAGGCAGCACTGTGCCCAGAGCAGGCACCTGCGGCTTCCCGTGCAGGGGCCGTGGCATCCGGGCAGCTGACTCCGTCCCTTATCTGTGAAGTGGGACTAACAACAGCACCCACCTCCCAGGGCAGCTGGAGAGCTCCCAAGTGCGTGACTGAGAAGAGCCAGCCCGTTCCGGTGACAATAGGTGTCATACTGCCCACGGCACAGGGGCAGGTGAGCCGCAGGATGGGTGTGGCCACCGTGGGGCCCGGGCCACTGCGCTGTGTTTCCCCAGCTGCTCGGCAGCCTTGAAAGCGGAGTAGTTAGCCGGGGCATTATCCTGCTGACACACCCTGGGATCAGAAGGCCGCGCGTGTTTGCAGAGCGCAGCCAGCCCTCACGTTGCGGGCTCCACCGTCCGTGGAAAGAGAACAAAGCGTTGTGCTGTAGGGATCAGTCTTTCTAAAAGAAACACAAGCCTTCTGACTCACCTGCCACTTGAATTCAGGACAGGCAGCACCGGCCCCTGCGCACGAGAGAAAACAAACAGTGCACCACGTGCACGCCCCTGTGTCCTCCTAAACAGGGACCTGGGAGGAGTCACAGAGAGAGTCGGGGAGGCAGGGCCGGGGGGTGCCAGGGCAGGAGGGAGCCCACCTTCCCTGGCGGCAAGTGCACCTGGGCTTGCTGTCGGCTCTAGAAATCCGCGTGGTCCAAGGCCACTTCTCTAACAGTTCTGGGCTTCAGTCGCCTCTGGGGACCAGAAGACCCCAGCTGCTGCCCGGGCTGGGCAGTGCTCACCTGGGCCCAGCCCAGGCCCTGCTGAGCAGCTGAGGACACAACACTGATGGCCACGGGAAGGTCATCACCAGTGCTAACACGCACAGCGGTGGCTGGACGCAGGGCCGCTGCTCTTTGCTGGGGACCTGGAGGTCCCTCTGGAGAGGGAGACGGGCTCGGGAACAGGGGGCACCACCACTGCTCCCTGCCCTCAGCCAGATGCTGTGGCGATCCCGAACGCGGCCGGCAGCTGCCCCCAGGACCCTGTCGCTGCAACAGACGGCACCAGGGCCCTGGGCTGTGTCCAGGGCCGCTGGCATCTCGCTTCCCTCTTCCGTGGAGCGAACAGCCAGTGGGGCAAGCGTGGCTTCATGCAGAAAGGCCTGCTCCCTCCAAGGGGGCTGCGGATGGACCCCCGCGCCTCCTGCACCCAGCTTTGTTCTGGCGGTGCTGCCAGAAAGCTGTACACAAAGCCAAGCTCTGCCTGGCTCCTCCGGAGGCACCAGCCGGCCTCTGGCGCAGACGAGTGGCGAGTTCACCGGCCACTTTGAGCTGGACAGCTTCACAGAGAACGAGCTGCAATATTTATGAGTCCTAGCAGCTGTCCTGGTGAGATGGCTGGCTCCCCCCGACCTCCGCTCTCTCTTTCTTCCACGTCAGGACTGGAAATTCTGCTTCCAAACCAAAGCCGAGAAACACATGTGGCCCCCGCGTCGGGGAGCGGAGGCTGCCCCCAGGAGCGCCCGTGGCCCTCCTCACAGCTGGCCCCACGCCGGCCTCTGCGGCCAGCCCAGCCACCTGCAGAAGCCGGGCTCTTTTGAGAAATAATGAGCCGGCCACAGTCCCCGACAGGAGACATCTGAGTGACGGGTCTGGCTGGTGGCATTTGCGAGGGAGGCCGCAGGGCTGAGGCCGGACACACACGGAGAAGGCACAGAAGCCGCGCCTGCTGGGCTGGCTTGGGCAGGCCCAGCGGGTATGGGGCCGGGTGGAGGCGGGGACACAAGGGACCTGCACAATGCGGCCATGTGACCGCAGGGCTGTTTTTGCTCCCTGGTCTCTGTCCTCAGAGTGCCTGGGACGGGCTTCTGCCTCACCCAGCCCCTGTTGCAGTCACCTGGGGACCGAGCCAGCAGATATCGAGTGATCCCTGTCACTCAAAAAAACCTTCAAATGATGATTAAATGGGACAATGACAACCGTGCACTGTAATAAAAGTTATGTGAATGTCGCCCCCATACCCAGCTGGATGGCGCCCACCCTTCTCGTTCTCATACGGTGGTGGGATATGGTGATGCCCACATGCCGAGGGGGGTGAGGCAGGCGATGTGGGCATCCATTGTGAGCGACTTGGCAAGGTGACTGAGCCTGGGCCCTGCTCCCTGAGCTGGCCACTGGGTGACCACAGGGCACACAGCCTGGCAAGGCCTTGCAAAGGGGCGGGCCCTGCTCTGGCAGGGACAGACCTCCAGGGCACAAGATCCATCACGCCACACAGAGCCACGCTCAACTTAAAACCTGCCAATTGCTGACCGAGGCTGACGGCCATGCCGAATCCACGTAAGGCGAAACCGCGGCCTAGGACGACTGCCCGCCCTCCGCTCCCATCCAGCCTGCAGCTCAGAGGCACAGGCTCCCCAGCCCTGCGGCCCGGACCCAGTGGGGAGGGGGCCGAGAGGCTATCAGAGAGGCAGACCCAGACAGTGGGGCCACCTGAACAGCCCCCAGCCCCAAACAGCCAGACTGGGGTGCCCTCTGTTCCTTACAGCGACGCCCGTGGGGCCGAGGCCCCCAGGCTCCACCCCTGGGTGCTCAAGTTCTCCTGTAGCCTAGGGGCAGCCATGGACAACCCCTGGGGACCCCCACCCCCACTGTGCAGCTCTGGCCTGGTGGTGTACCCGGGGGACTGAGTGTAGCCCACTTGGTCTCTTCTGCTCTGCTGAGCCTGGAGGCCAGGAGCTAATGGCTGCCTACCCCAGAGGGCAGCTCTGAGAGCACCCATCTGCCCCGCAGGGCACTGTCCCTTTTCTGTGGGAGAGAGCCCAGCATCGTGAGAGCAGGGGCCCTGAGAAGAGAGGCAGAAACCCAGACCCAGCAGCAGAGAGCCAGCAGAGGGCCTGCCAAGTTCAAGGTGGCAGAGCGCGGCCTGGGGAGCAGGCGCGGAGCCTGGCAGCCCAGGGCTGGGGGTTCCCTGCCCAGGCCCCTGACAGTCTTCATGCATCACCACGGCAACACATCAGAGCCACCATGCCACAGTGCTGCACACTCCCCTGCGTGCCGGACAAGCAGACACCAAATACCGGCAGAGATGGGGACCGCGTCACTGGCGTGAGGTCACAGGGCACCCACTGTGGACAGGCGCTTGGCAATGTCCCGCAGAGCCAGACTCGTCCGCCCACGGGCCAATCAATCCCATTCCTAGGCGCTCCCCAAGGAGAGAGGTGCATCCAGAGGACTCGCAGGGTCCTGCAGACCCTGGGGGATGGTGCAGGCAGGTGCTGCCCGTGCGAGGCCAGGCCCACAGGCCCACGGCCCCACAGCCCCACAGCCCCACAGCCCCGTGTCAGGCTTCTCCCGGGAGGAGGAGGCAGGCCCAGGCTGCCCTGCACAGGGGTGCAGACGCCGGGCAGCCGGGCCCTCACCTAGCTTATTGCATCCTCATAAGAGGAGGGGAGCTGGGGAATGCTAAGGGGAGACAATGCCTGGCACAGACAGAGCAGAGAGGGTGCTGGGTCCCCACTAGGCAGCACCCCGAGGTCAGGTGCCTTCCATTCTCTGCACCTGTCAGTCACCTGTCAGTCACCTGTCAGGGCCTGCACCAACCAGAGCCACAGCCACACTCCATGACGAGATGACGCTCACCTGCTGGGCCCCGAGTGCCACGGCAGGGTCCGGGCCCACCTGGCCACATTCCTGGCCACCCAGGGGGTCCCTGAGACCTCTCACCATCCAGGCAGGGCCCAGAATCCTGCCCCAAGCCTGTGCAGGGCGCGAGTCAGCCCCCTTCTCTGCACCAATGACTCTGCGATGACTTTCAGAAGAATTCACAGCACTGCCAGGCCAGGACTTCAAATCCCAGAGTCCATAGTCATGGCTCCCAGCAGCCCCTGCGGTGGGAGGCAACCTTCAGTAGGCCCCAGACCGCAGGGCACGAGCCAGTGCTGGGTTACAGGCCGTCAGGGCCTCCAGGACTGCATGTGGGGCATCGCCCTGCCGTCTCTCACTCTGGGTGCAAAGTCCTCACAGTGTCACCCCTGTACCACTGTGGTGCTGAGGTCATAGCCGCAGCAGGGCTCGGCTGCGCTTCCCACTGTAGCTGCCTGCGGGAGTCCCTGACGGAGGGGACCACCCAGCTCCGGAGTCGGATCCACAACTGGCGGTGGCTCCCGCAGGTCCCTCCAGTGCACTGCACCCTGGCCGCCGAGGCGCCCCTCTGCTGCCGCTCTCATCCCTCCCTCTGCCAGCCGTCTCTGATAAGCACCTGTACCTGCCCGTTATGGCGCCAACCTCCCGGGCCACCAGCAGGACTCCAGGGCCGCCAGCAGGACTGCTGTGTTTCCACACCTCGACAGCCACTCTTTCTCGGGGGATGGTTTGTTCCAGCAACACAGGGCCCCATGCACCTCCCACACACCACGGGTCACCAGGAGAGGCAGACTCGGAGCCCAAGCCCACAGCTGCTCCAGGCCCTTCGTCCACACGCCCAGGCCGCCAGGGAGGGCAGCCCCGTGGAGCACGTGTGTCTCTGCGGGGACAGAAATGAGGACACCGAGCCGTTTAGAAAGCAAACGGCCGGGAGCAGCACAGAAGCCGCCCAGCTTCGGGGTCCCGCTGTAGGTGCGGGTGTGGTCTGTGAGGGTGCTGGGTGCACAGCCCCGAGCCTCCGCCCCTCCCAGCGTGGCCGGGATCCGCTCGGCTGCCGTGGCGCGGCCGTGTGTGCCGCGTGTTCATGCGGGCTGCTGCGCGGTGAGGCGCTCCACACCCTAACGCCTGGAGCCGTCGGGCTCTGCTCCTCCCCAGTGCTCGCCCTCCTCCCCTCTTTCTTCTTAGCTTTCTCAGCCAGGAGCCCTCATGAGGCTGACAGCGGCCCCTATGCCAGCCTCCGGGACTGGCCCTGCGCTGTGGGGGGGATACAGCGCCCCCAACCCGTACTCTCCCACGTTCCCTCCCTCCGCCCTTGAGCCCTGGGGAACTGCCCCCTCCCAGGCCCCAGTTTTCAGGGAGAGCTGACTCACGGCCTGGCAGGGTGCCGCTGCCTGGCCTCCCGCAGATCCGGGTCTGGGTGCATTCAGAACCCAGGTCTGCAAGGGGCACAGGGACCGGAGAGCACACCGGGTCCACAGCCCGGTGCTCGGGGGGAGGCTGGGCCATGCAGCTGCTCCCCTCCCCTCTAAGCCAGCGTGCCTGCTCCTTGAAGCCGGTGCTGGGAATCGGAGACCTCCCGAAGTGTGACGCCTGGAGCAAAAACGCTCCCGCTCCAGTCCTGACTTGATGACTGGCCACAGCCCCTCTCTGTGCCTCAGTCTCCCCACCTGCAAGTGGGTTCCGCAGAGCCACCTGCCTCACACAGCTGGGAAGGCAGCCGCACATGGCGCCTGACCAACGTCGGCGTTACAGCAATACCGGCTGGGGGCATTTGCAAGCACAGTGGAAGGTCTGGGGTCTTTTCAGCCTCACCACCTCCCACACCCTCACTGGAGGTCTTCGAGCTGTGAGTGTGGACAGCAGCGCAGGGAATCAACAATGGGAAAAGAGCGCAGGTTCAGCAGGCGGGAGGGGCGTGGCTCCGTCACAGAGAGGTCAGATCCTGGCTTACACGCTGGGCGGTCCTGGCCACCTGCTCCCCGCTCCCGCCTCCCACGCACTGTCCTCACTCTGCCACTTCTGCTGCCGACCCCACACTGCATAGCTACGGCTGTCTGCCTCGGGCTACCGTCACGACATCGGGGTGACCCCACCCCGCGCAGCTCTCGAGCAAGGACCCTGGCACCTGTGCCGGGCCTGCGTCTCTCCCTGAGGAAAGTCTCAAGGCTGTGACAAGTGTTTCTGCTCCTCCTAGGAACTCGGGGTGGCAATGTGACGAGCCCGCGGCAACAGCCCGGGAACCACAGGGGTGTCTCTGATGGAGCCACGCTGTCTGGAAATCCCAGCTCTGCATCTTGGGGCTCAACGGGCTCACTTACTCAAGAAAGAGAACCGAACACGGCTGGTTTGAGGAAGGCTGCCTGGGGACCCGGCACGGGGCTGCGCGGCTGCCCACGAGGGGAGGTGCTGCCCGCAGCACGGCCCGTCCTGGGCACACAGCACTCTCCATGTGGAGCACTGTGATCCGAGGCACATGGGACAGGAAGTCAGCAAGAAAAGGCGGCGTTCCTAAAAATCTCAAGTCATGCACGAGCAATGGGCGGTGTCCCTGCAAATCTAAAGTCATGCACCAGCAAACAGCCCCCGCCCACAGGACAGCGAGGCGCCCCCGGGCCACAGTCACTGAACACGAGTGAACAGCCCCCGCCCACGGGACAGAGAGGCGCCCCCAGGGCCACAGTCACTGAAACAGAGTGGCAATAGCACAACCAGACAAGAGACTTAAAGGAAGGCCAGAAACCGGCATCTCTGGGAGTCCACCCTCGTTTCCAGAAAATGCAGGAAAGCCCTGTTTTTTCTTTCTTTCTTTTTTTATTTGACAGATAGAGTTAGACAGTGAGAGAGAGACAGAGAGAAAGGTCTTCCTTCCATTGGTTCACCCCCAAATGGCCGCCACGGTCGGAACTACACCAATCCAAAGCCAGGAGCCAGGTGCTTCCTCCTGGTCTCCCATGCGGGTGCAGGGCCCAAGCACTTGGGCCATCCTCCACTGCGCTCCCAGGCCATAGCAGGGAGCTGGGCTGGAAGAGGAGCAACCGGGACTAGAATCCGGCGCCCATATGGGATGCTGGCGCTGCAGGCGGAGGATTTAACCAAGTGAGCCATGGCGCCGGCCCCAAGACCTGATTTTTCACAGAATGGCACTGGCCCACCTGGGGAGAATGGAGGGTTTCTATTTCACGCTGTCCCCTCAAACAGGTGCAGACGGGAGTGTCACACACTGTGAAGGACAGGTCCGTCCCAGGTGCAGGGAGTCTGCCCGGGCTCACAGAGAACAGCAGAGGAACTGGACGACAGAACAAATCTGCCAAGACCAGGAGTCCACAAAACAACTGAGTACTGCTGCACACGGTTCTTCTCTGTGCACACGGCAGCCAGCAAGCCAGCAAATCCTCCACCATCCTCCCACTCCACCCAACTCCAGCCTGTTCTTCTCACTCAAGATGGGCTTGCTTTTTCCAGAACGTTCTATGAGCAGGACCCTGAAGTGTGCACCGTTTTGCCTTTCTCTCACTCGGGAGGATTACGTGGGACGTGTCGACAATGTCACATGGCAGTGTTCGCTTGCTCCTGTTCCGTGTGAGGACAGACTGGTTTTCACACGTTCCTGTTGAGGACACTGGGCGCTTTGACGTGTGCTGTGGCGCAGAGCTGCTGTGACCCCGCGCAGAGGCGTGAGGATGCACACGGTACCTCCTCCTGGCGTGGGCATCCCACATGACCCAGCAGTCCCAGACACGGATCCCGTCCTGAACGGACTTGCCGGCGTGTCTTCCCAGCGTCGGCGCTGGTCTCCACCCCCGCCGGCAGCGCGGGGCTCCCGGGTCCCTCACATCCTCCCCAACACCTGCTACTCACCGCTCACGCTCCCACGGTCGCAGCCACCCTGGGCGTCAGGGCATCGGCCGTGCTCTGATCCGCTTTCCCAAGTGAGCAGCAACGTTCAACCTGCTGTAACCCTCGCACGGGTGTCGGCACGGCAGCCCTGGTGACACGTCAGCCGGAACCGCCTGCCCGGGCTCGAACTGGGCTGCGCGGCTTTTGAGCCTTGGGCTTCGGCGCTCTCGGCAGCTCCTGGAAGCGAGTCCTCCCCACACGAGGGGCACATGTCTTCTCCCCAGCACGGCTTCCCCTCTCCTGGGCTCAGCAGTGTCCTGTGAGGGGCAGCTCCTGATCTGGATGACATTCAATTTAGAGTGTGACTTCAGTGTCGTGCCTAAACAATTTTTACCTAATCTCACATTTTATTTAATGTTTTAAAGATTTATTTATTTATTTGAAAGTCAGAGTTACACACAGAGAGAAGGCGAGGCAGAGAGAGAGAGAGGTCTTCCATCCGCTGGTTCACTCCCCAGTTGGCCACAATGGCTGGAGCTGTGCCGATCCAAAGCCAGGAGCCAGGAGCTTCTTCTGGGTCTTCCATACAGGTGCAGGGACCCAAGGACTTGGGCCATCTTCTAACGCCCTCCCCGGCCATAGCAGAGAGCTGGATCGGAAGTGGAGCAGCCGGGACTTGAACTGGTGCCCACATTGGATGCCGGCACTGCAGGCAGTAGCTTTACCCGCTACACCACCACACTGCCCCCCCTAATCTTACAGTTTAAAAACTGAAATTTTTGAGTTGCAAAAAGGAATGGAAACACAGAGAACAGACAAAAGACTAACTGGATCAAAACATCTGAATTCACATTGTACAGTGCTGATGTGCCTAGCAGATCAGTAAACCAAAGACAGAAATCTGGGAGTAAGTGGCCAAGAGATCGAGGCACACAGCGCACAGGAAATGGAGCACAGACTGTTACATGTGGGGCTCCGCCTGTAGGCAGAGCACGGGGGACATAAGCTGAGACCCTGGGACTGCGCCTGTAGGCAGAGCACGGGGGACGCAAGCTGAGACCCTGGGACTGAGCCTGTAGGCAGAGCACGGGGGACGCAAGCTGAGACCCTGGGACTGCGCCTGTAGGCAGAGCACGGGGGACGCAAGCTGAGACCCTGGGACTGCGCCTGTAGGCAGAGCACGGGGGACGCAAGCTGAGACCCTGGGACTGCGCCTGTAGGCAGAGCACGGGGGATGCAAGCTGAGACCCTGGGACTCCGCCTGTAGGCAGAGCACGGGGGACACAAGCTGAGACCCTGGGACTCCGCCTGTAGGCAGATCAGGAAGAGACGCAAGCTGAGACCCTGGGACTGCGCCTGTAGGCAGAGCACGGGGGATGCAAGCTGAGACCCTGGGACTGCGCCTGTAGGCAGAGCACGGGGGACACAAGCAGAGACCCTGGGACTGCGCCTGTAGGCAGAGCACGGGGGACGCAAGCTGAGACCCTGGGACTGCGCCTGTAGGCAGAGCACGGGGGACGCAAGCTGAGACCCTGGGACTGCGCCTGTAGGCAGAGCACGGGGGACGCAAGCTGAGACCCTGGGACTGCGCCTGTAGGCAGAGCACGGGGGACGCAAGCTGAGACCCTGGGACTGCGCCTGTAGGCAGATCAGGAAGAGACGCAAGCTGAGACCCTGGGACTGCGCCTGTAGGCAGAGCACAGGGGACGCAAGCTGAGACCCTGGGACTGTGCCTGTAGGCAGAGCACAGGGGACGCAAGCTGAGACCCTGGGACTGCGCCTGTAGGCAGAGCACGGGGGACGCAAGCTGAGACCCTGGGACTGCGCCTGTAGGCAGAGCACGGGGGACGCAAGCTGAGACCCTGGGACTCCGCCTGTAGGCAGATCAGGAAGAGACGCAAGCTGAGACCCTGGGACTGCACCTGTAGGCAGAGCACGGGGGATGCAAGCTGAGACCCTGGGACTGCGCCTGTAGGCAGAGCACGGGGGACACAAGCTGAGACCCTGGGACTGCGCTTGTAGGCAGAGCACGGGGGACGCAAGCTGAGACCCTGGGACTGCGCCTGTAGGCAGAGCACGGGGGACGCAAGCTGAGACCCTGGGAGACACCGCTGTTTCAGAGGTCAGAGCCAGCTGGCTGGGCTGGGGGTGGGGGAGGAGGCAGCGCACTCAGGAGGCTGAGAGCAGGCATCGCGTGGGCTCCACAGAGATCAGTCTGTCCATCACTGGGGGGTTGAAAATGTCCTAGCTGGACGGGGGCAGGGGGGTCAGGGTGCGGTGAACACACGGCAACTCATTGCGTCTTGTGTAAAGAACCAGACCAGGGAGCTCGGAGGCTCACGACACAACGAAAGGATGGGCTCTTGGGGAGACGGAAGTGCCGACGGTCCTGACTCGATGTTACGTGTGTGCACGTATCGGATGCCACACTGCTCCCCACACACGTGTACAATGATCACATGCCAACAAGAAATAAACAATTCCAAATGCACAAACTGCTCGCTCAGAAGTTGTACTTCAGTCCATTCACCTTGTACATACAACGACACAGTGCAACACTGGATGCAGCTAACAACCTGTGGGCCAGAGACTGCTGGCAATTCATGGCCGCGTCCGTGCACACACGCTGGAGCAGGGTGTGTGAGGGAGGGAGGGGCCCTCCTGTTCCCCAGGTCCGGAGTTAGTGGGGCGTGAGTGCCATCCGACTTTCCATCCAACCCAACACGCAGAAGAGGGAGGGGCTGAGATTCACAAACGGACATGGCAGAGGTGTGCCTTCCATGCACAAGCTACCCCTGCAGACCTGCTACAGACAGGGCTCTGTGCACCGACACCTACTGCATGCCAGGCACTCTCTCTGAAGCCGTACCATCAACCCTGCAGCACACGTGTGCACAGAGGTGAGCCAGGCCACGGGGCCCAGTGGTGTCCACTGATGCTGCAGCACACGTGTGCACAGAGGTGAGCCAGGCCACGGGCCCAGTGGGAGAGCTGGCGTGGCGTCCATGCTGGCACTATCCAGGGTACCTCACTTCCAGGTTCTCGAAGGCGAAGAACAAGCTATGTTTGTCCTTGTTTCCCAGTGGCCTCCTGCAGACGTGGGCACTGACGCAGGTCTGTAAATTCTCACAGGGCCGCGGTGCGGAGGCTCTACGTTTGTGGGCTGTGCCCCAGGAACATCGCGGCTGCCCTCCATCGGCCTGGCCCAGAAAGAAGCCTCAGCAGAGAGCTCGGGGCAGGCCTCGGGGTTCCCTCTGAGCCCCACTCCACACGCCACCCTCTGAGCCCCACTCCACACACCACCCTCTGAGCCCCACTCCTCCACACGCCACCCTCTGAGCCCCACTCCACACGCCACCCTCTGAGCCCCACTCCACATGCCACCCCCTGAGCCCCACTCCTCCACACGCCACCCTCTGAGCCCCACTCCACACGCCACCCTCTGAGTCCCACTCCACACGCCACCCTGGCACCCGGCCTTCACTTCCACAGGGCGCCGGGTGGGTCCCTCCACCCCCAACACCGGAACACGCTTGCTGCCTTCCTGCATGCGATGCCCACAGCCGGCGTCTCGGGGGCGGGCAGGGCATGCCCGCTGTCAGCTCAGCGTGACTCGCGCCCAGCCCGCTGACAGCAAGGAAGTGGTAACACGGTAGGTAGAGGAACAAGAGCCGGAGGCCCCACCTGTCTCACGGCCACGGCCACCTGCAACAGCTCTGCCCTCGAGGCTCCCGAGGTCACGGGAGGCCGGGCTGTCGGACTGGGCTGCGGGCCCCACAGACCTCCGGGACAGGCAAGCAGAGGGGAGCTGGCTGCCGGCACCCTCGCTCCTCCTGGGACCACGCCGGGGAGCAGGAACTCCCCCCGATATCCTCTAAGCTCTGGAAATTTGTGTTTGCCCTTCTGGCTTGCCGGAAGTGTCTTACCGTGTAGGTCACCAGCTGGGAGAGCGAGCCCGCGGCCACACCGCCCACAAGGCGCTTCCACAACAAAGCTCCCCAGCACATTAAGTTCTAGCTGTTCGGCTGCAGGCTTTGGCAGAACGCACCAAAATCCTGCCGCGTGGTGCGAGCCACCGAGGGGTCTCGCAGGCAAGCCCGCTGCAGAAGCTGTGCGCCTGTGGGGCTGGCCCTTCCTTGAGTGTTCCTTTTCATGGGATTTGTTACAGGAGCTTTAACATATATGTTTGAAAGGCAGAGAGGAGAGAGGACAGCCAGGGCTAGGCGGGCCACAGCAAAGAGCCAGGAACTCCCTCCTGGCCTCCCACGTCGGGGGCAGGGACCCAAGCGTTTGAGCCATCAGCTGCTGCCTCCAGGGCTGTGCATTAGCAGGGAGCTGGACGGGAAGTGGAGTGGCCGAGACCTGAGCAAGCCACGGCAGTGAGAGGCGTGCCCCACCCCCCGGGCGCCCTCCTGCTGGAAGGTGGGTCTGAGGTCGGAGCGTGACCCCCAGGGGTCTGCACAGACTTCTGAGGCCGCCGCTCAGGACGGAGTGGCCTTCACGGCTTCTCTGTGGAGCAGGGAGCAGGGTCCAGCGAGCACCTTTGTGCCCAGCGCAAGCTTCTTGCTTCTCTGAGCCACACCCACGGAGCAGAACGCCGCAGCGGTGGCCCCGCTGCCCGCACCGCCCCTTCGGGCTGCGATCGATCTGCCACCGCGCTGGTCACTGAGGCAGAATCCTCTCCCCCGCCCGGCCCCCGACGCGTCCCGTGCCCCCTGCCCACGTCTTGCCTCATCGCCAGCAATCATGCTGCACGTGAATCATTTCTAATGTTTGGTTTAATATACACGGAATCTTTAAACAATAAAAAAATCAGCAAACAGCATCCCAATCTGGAAATGTCTTTCTTAACCAGAGGGCGGTTTCTTAATGGCGCGGGTGGGGGAGAAGTGCCAGGGCAGGCTTGACAGCATAATTAGAAGATTGTTTCCTGGGGAGGGCGTTCCTGCCGCAGCGCGCGTGCGGGGAGGCCGCTCCCCCTGAGTGGCTCATCAGCCTTCCCCCACCCCCGGGCTGCGCCCAGAGCCCCTCTCCCACCTCCCCTTCCCCCCAAGGAGCAGGCAGTGACACCACAGAGGGCGGTTACGGTGTCAGCCACACGTGAGCAGACGGCGCGTGGGAGGGGGCGGGAGCGAGGCCACTGCAGGCCCTGGCAGTGTCACACCTGGGCTGACGGGGCTCGTGGGTCCCCGCTCCTGCTGCCGTGTCACGGCTGAGTGTCACTTTCTACAGAAATGAGGGGAACAGCGGGGAAACTGGGCCGCACCGGGAGTCCGGGAGGCCAGTGTTTACGCCCTGGAGCCAGGGAGAGAAGGGGTGGGTGGGAGGCCGAGGTGGCGCAGGCTCTGGGGCATTTCTGTGGGTGGCCACATGCCGCAAGCCCCAGGCTGAGCCCTGCTGTTGGCCTTGGGCTCCTGGCTCGGGCGGGGGCAGCCTGCTCCTCCAAGAACCCCGTGCTCTTCAAGGCCCCGAGCAGACCTGAGGAGATGGGGGTGTCTTGGCCGGAGGCAGCTTCAAGCAGGAAGAGTGTGGGACCCGCCCCGGGCTGGGCAGCACCTCCCCTGTGCCCACCAGGTGCCCCAGGAACCCCGGCTGCCACAGCCTGTGCCCCGCAGAGGAGCTGCAGGCAGTGTCAGAGCCAGGCTGGGTGCAGTGGGCTCCACGAGGAGTGGACAAGGCCAGCCTCCTCTGCACCTCCTGCCTGGCTCCTCACTTCCCCCCTGGGATAGATGGCGTGCTCTCCCGGAGCCGCAGCCTGCCCACGGGAGACGGTGCAGAGCCGTGCTAGGGGAGGCTCGGCTTTGCTGCGGAGACATAGGCTGGGAGGACCGGCGGCACCTTCCATGCTGGCCCTGCCTTCCAGAAGCTTCCCTCTGCACTGCCGGACGTCAGCCGCACTTCCAGGATCGCCACGACAGGAGGGGGCAGGGGGCTGGCTCCACCTCTCCCGCATGTCCACTCAGAAGTGACAGGGTCCCCCTCCCAGCAGGCAGAGCCTTCACCAACTTTCCCATGGGCTCCCTGCGTGGGCTCACGGTGCAGACCGGGAGTTGAGCCACGGACAGATCCTCCATTACATGTGGGCTCACACGGACGGCGACTCCGACAGGGCCCCGACTGACAGCTGCACTGAGCTCCTGCCCCAGCCCCTCCCCACCTCCATGCCTCTGCCTCCGCCCCCTCCCCACAGGGAGAGGAGCAACCCTGAGGGATGCAGCGACCACGTGGCCAGCGCCCGGCTCTACCATGAGGCACGCAGCAACCACGTGGCCAGCGCCCGGCTCTCACAAGACAAGGCCGCGGGGAGCCCTCAGAAACACGAGTCCTCGTCCCCGGGGCTGGCGGGCTCTGGAAGGAGCCGCCTCTTCCCAGGCGCGGGTCTTTCCTAGCTCTTTAGCAGAGTCCACTCTGGAGAACGCCACACCCCGTATCAGAAGCCAGAGTCGTTTCACACGTCCATAAAGTCGTGCAGAGCCACCTGCGAGGTACAGCTGGTTCCCAGCTGTCCTGTGACACGGGTTGTGACTGTCTCCTGCCACAGGCTGAGCGCACCCAGGCAGGGCACGAGGAGAGAAGCCCACGCAATCCCCACGCCCACCAGGTACCAGCGGCACCCCCCCCCAGCTCTTTCACCGCGGCCAAATAAAGGAGGCAAGACTGAACTGGGAGCCGGCGCTCCCGACGCGGGCGCCCCTGCACATGGCGCCTCAGCGGGGCCACTCAAAATCCGGCCCACACGCACGCCCAGCATCCCAGGTGTAAACGCTGCTGTCCTTCCCCACGCACGGGACCTCAGGGATTCCCACTCAGGCCCGGGGTCTTGACATCACACAGAACAAGGACGCTCACCCACAGCTCAGGGGAGGCTGAGCGGGAACCGCTCCCCATCGCCAGGCGGGGCCTTCGCACACCCAACAGCCCCACAACACGCTGATGGGTCCCCGTCACCCTGCTGCCTCGGGGCCCAGGTCAGCTGTGAGGAGAGGCCAGGGAGGAGCCCGGGGGGCCCGAGGCTGTGGCCAGAGGCAGCCACAGAAACAGCCACGCAGTGTCTTCGGTCTGTTGAGGCTGCTCCCCGTGCAGACCAGGCCTTGCCGGGTCGCACGCACGGTGGCTGTGTCGGGGGCGGCGGCTTGGGCAGCAGCCCAGGGATGCCCATGTGTCTGTGCTATGCACGCTGCACAAGCCCGTCAGCGTGGCTGGCGCTTGGCTGAGCTGGCTGTGAGGTCAGCACACCGTGCCTCCCGGGAGCCTGTTCTGCTCCACCTGGAGCTCTGGCCAGCTTCGCTGGAGGACCAACCGGCAGTGGCACAGCGACGAATCCTGCAGGGGACAGCAGGCCAGGCTTGCGGGGGCGGCGTGGCAGAGTGGTCAGCAGGGGAGGGGAAGTGAGGAGGCAGAGAGGCAGGGGCCAGTGTTAACTCAGGGAGGAGGGGCGGGTTTGAGTCCCAAGCAAGGCGGGCGCCTCCAGACCGCAGCAGTGCTCCCCGGATATCACCAAGACCCACAGGGAGGGGCTCACACGTTCCCAACACAGAAACACGATGACTGGGAATGCGGGTCACCCAGACTCGGCCTGCACACGTTCTACCAAGTTACGCGTCCCCCACGGGTGCAACAGAAAACAGCAGAGCCCGCAGCACGCGACGCAGCGGCGGCCTGGCCACTTCAGGCATGGTGACTGCTGGCCCTCCCGCGTCCCGCCTGGTGCACGTGTCCAGTGATCCCCAGCCCAGCCCCAGGAGGTGCGTCATCACCCCAGCCATGCCCACAACCCAGGGGACGGCGGGCTGCACTTGCCCTGGGCACTAAGTCCAAAAATGACCCCCACGACACAAGACCTCACCACAGAGCCACCAAAATGTGTTTTCTCCTTAGGACAACGGTGACGACAGTGGCAGGAGGACACTGCGGTTCCCGGGCCTTCTCCCAGCAGGCTGAGGGGCAGAGGTGCGCAGGGCTGTGAGGCGAGGGGCGAGCTCTGAGGCTGGGCGTGGGGCAGGTGAGGCAGGCCAACAGCACACAGGACCCTGCAGAAACTCCGCCTCCTCCCAGGTGCCCACCTGAAGGAACTCTGTCTCTCGCCAAGAAGGTGCTCAGGAAAGAACCGTGTGTGGCCTCCGAAAGGCTCTCGGAGACGGCGAGGGCGGGCTGCCAACGACCCCCCTCGGCCCTGAGAACACCCCTACGTCCGGCATTTGAGACGCCACCGCGGCTGTGGGTTCTGCTCACGGCGGATTGCTCCATGCATTCGGTGGACAAATACGGCCTGAAGTCCCCATGCTGAGACGCGATGAGAGGGGCACACAGTCCATCCTCACGGGGTTCCCTCGCTTGCACCAGGCTGGCCGACGGAGCCATCATCTGCGACAGGCAATCATGTACACTCAAGTCTGAATTAGGATCAGTGGGGCGAGTCCCATCGTCATTCTAAGCAGACAGTGTAAGTGCTCAGTAGCCACAGGGAGCTGGCGATGGCCCGATCACAGCAAGTTCTGCTGGACACGTGTGTGGACACGTGCGTTGGGGTGTCGTATGCTCCTCCCCTCTGCACCTCAGACCTGGTCCTGACTCCTCCTCCCCTCTGCACCTCAGACCTGCTCCTGGGACCTTCCCGCCCACCGCACCTCTGACCTGGTCCTGACCCCTCCTCCCCTCTGCACCTCAGACCTGGTCCTGGGACCTTCCCGCCCACCGCACCTCAGACCTGGTCCTGACCCCTCCTCCCCTCTGCACCTCAGGCCTGGTCCTGGGACCTTCCCGCCCACCGCACCTCAGACCTGGTCCTGACCCCTCCTCCCCTCTGCACCTCAGACCTGGTCCTGACTCCTCCTCCCCTCTGCACCTCAGACCTGGTCCTGACCCCTCCTCCCCTCTGCACCTCAGACCTGGTCCTGACTCCTCCTCCCCTCTGCACCTCTGACCTGGTCCTGACCCCTCCTCCCCTCTGCACCTCAGACCTGGTCCTGACCCCTCCTCCCCTCTGCACCTCAGACCTGGTCCTGACCCCTCCTCCCCTCTGCACCTCTGACCTGGTCCTGACTCCTCCTCCCCTCTGCACCTCAGACCTGGTCCTGACCCCTCCTCCCCTCTGCACCTCTGACCTGGTCCTGACCCCTCCTCCCCTCTGCACCTCTGACCTGGTCCTGACCCCTCCTCCCCTCTGCACCTCAGACCTGGTCCTGGGACCTTCCCGCCCACCGCACCTCAGACCTGGTCCTGACCCCTCCTCCCCTCTGCACCTCTGACCTGGTCCTGACTCCTCCTCCCCTCTGCACCTCAGACCTGGTCCTGACCCCTCCTCCCCTCTGCACCTCTGACCTGGTCCTGACTCCTCCTCCCCTCTGCACCTCTGACCTGGTCCTGACTCCTCCTCCCCTCTGCACCTCTGACCTGGTCCTGACTCCTCCTCCCCTCTGCACCTCAGACCTGGTCCTGACTCCTCCTCCCCTCTGCACCTCAGACCTGGTCCTGACCCCTCCTCCCCTCTGCACCTCAGACCTGGCCCTGACTCCTCCTCCCCTCTGCACCTCAGACCTGGTCCTGACTCCTCCTCCCCTCTGCACCTCAGACCTGGTCCTGACTCCTCCTCCCCTCTGCACCTCAGACCTGGTCCTGACCCCTCCTCCCCTCTGCACCTCAGACCTGGTCCTGACTCCTCCTCCCCTCTGCACCTCTGACCTGGTCCTGACTCCTCCTCCCCTCCGCACCTCAGACCTGGTCCTGACTCCTCCTCCCCTCTGCACCTCTGACCTGGTCCTGGGACCGTCCCGCCCACCGCACCTCAGACCTGGTCCTGACTCCTCCTCCCCTCTGCACCTCAGACCTGGTCCTGACTCCTCCTCCCCTCTGCACCTCAGACCTGGTCCTGACTCCTCCTCCCCTCTGCACCTCAGACCTGGTCCTGACTCCTCCTCCCCTCTGCACCTCAGACCTGGTCCTGACTCCTCCTCCCCTCTGCACCTCTGACCTGGTCCTGACCCCTCCTCCCCTCTGCACCTCAGACCTGGTCCTGACCCCTCCTCCCCTCTGCACCTCAGACCTGGTCCTGACTCCTCCTCCCCTCTGCACCTCTGACCTGGTCCTGACTCCTCCTCCCCTCTGCACCTCAGACCTGGTCCTGACTCCTCCTCCCCTCTGCACCTCAGACCTGGTCCTGACTCCTCCTCCCCTCTGCACCTCAGACCTGGTCCTGACCCCTCCTCCCCTCTGCACCTCAGACCTGGTCCTGACTCCTCCTCCCCTCTGCACCTCTGACCTGGTCCTGACTCCTCCTCCCCTCCGCACCTCAGACCTGGTCCTGACTCCTCCTCCCCTCTGCACCTCTGACCTGGTCCTGGGACCGTCCCGCCCACCGCACCTCAGACCTGGTCCTGACTCCTCCTCCCCTCTGCACCTCAGACCTGGTCCTGACTCCTCCTCCCCTCTGCACCTCAGACCTGGTCCTGACTCCTCCTCCCCTCTGCACCTCAGACCTGGTCCTGGGACCTCCTCCCCTCTGCACCTCTGACCTGGTCCTGACCCCTCCTCCCCTCTGCACCTCTGACCTGGTCCTGACCCCTCCTCCCCTCTGCACCTCAGACCTGGTCCTGACCCCTCCTCCCCTCTGCACCTCTGACCTGGTCCTGACTCCTCCTCCCCTCTGCACCTCTGACCTGGTCCTGACCCCTCCTCCCCTCTGCACCTCTGACCTGGTCCTGACCCCTCCTCCCCTCTGCACCTCAGACCTGGTCCTGACTCCTCCTCCCCTCTGCACCTCTGACCTGGTCCTGACTCCTCCTCCCCTCTGCACCTCTGACCTGGTCCTGACCCCTCCTCCCCTCTGCACCTCAGGCCTGGTCCTGGGACCTTCCCGCCCACCGCACCTCTGACCTGGTCCTGACTCCTCCTCCCCTCTGCACCTCAGACCTGGTCCTGGGACCGTCCCGCCCACCGCACCTCTGACCTGGTTCTGACTCCTCCTCCCCTCCGCACCCTCACACCCGGGTCCTGGCTGCCTCTTGCTTGTTTCCGACTGGATGGCACTTGTTCCTCCAGGGCTACTCTAAGGTGTGCAGCGCCCTGCCCCCGTCTTCCTAGAGGCACTGCCGAGGACGGTGTCTTCCTAGAGGCACTGCCGAGGACGGGGACATCGGCATCCTGACGGGGACCGTGTGGCCTCCAGAACGGAAGACGCGGCTCCCAATCCTGCCACTGTCATCCACTCCTGTGGCCCTGGGGAACTCCCTCAGCCCCTCAGCCCCCGGGTTCCTCAGCTGCCCCTCAGGAAGTCTCTCGGCTGGGAGGAGGGTCGAGGGGGCTCACACCCGTGAAGGGAGACCTCTGGGCACAAAGCAGCCCGTCGGTGACCACGCGCGCTGCTTCAGGGGGCCGAGGGCTTGCTCTCACGTCTCCTCCATCTTTGACACTGAATCGATCTCGGGCTACCTGACGCCGACTTTCATTCAGCCTTGGATGTTTCATGTTTTTACCCAATTTTATGCGATCTGCGCCTTACATTCTTTCTCCAGCTTCTGTCTCCATGGACCTGCCAGAAGCTGGTTCCCAGCCTTCGCACCTGCTTTGGTCTGCAGCTGGGAAGGCCTTCTGACCTCCCCTGCCTTACAAGCGGTCCTGAGGTGACTTCCTTGCTGACACCACCTCTGAGCCCCCAGGGAGAAGCTCCCTCTGGGGTAACCCCAGGCATCCACTCAGCTTCCTTGTCAGCACAAACCCTGACAGCACAAAAATCTAGTGACATGTACCCAGCCCCTCCGCTGGAACCCTGAACTGAGACCGGCGGTCAGGACATGCGGTGAACGGCTGACCCTGAGCAGCCCAGCTCAGAAAGCAGAGTGGTGACGGCTGCTGGGCCACGAGCCTGGAGCAGCAGAGGTCGAAGGGACGCGGCAGCCACAGCCGCCTTCCCCTTCCCCCTGAAGTCCCGGATCACTGGCACTGGAGGAGTGGGGGACCACGTGAGCGCCTTCAGGACAGCAGCTTTTCCTGAACCAGCAAGCCCTGTGAGCCCTGGCCGCCCTCAGCCCGGCCCATGCGCGGCTGTGGACGCCAGCGCCAGCGGCTCTGCTGTGGCTGGTACCAGCCGCCTTCCCTGGCAGGGCTGCTGTGGGGGCGCCCCCACATGCTCTCTGTCGACACTGAGTCACTCGTGCCTTCCTCTGGCCTGGCCTGTGGGGTGCATCGGCAGGCCACCGCGTCAGGCGTCTCACAGCCTCTGCTCCTCCCGCGGCTCCGCCTTCAGGCGGGGGTGGGGTAGCGCTGAAAGTGCTGAGGGTGGAGAAGGGGGCGCCAGCTCATTTCTAGCGGCTGCGACCACAGGACATCTGTCTCACCACGCCCCTGCCTGGCCCACTCTTGCCTGCACTGCTGTCCACACTGACCTCCTAGGCACTCGGGCCTCAGGCCGGAGCTCAGACCCTGGGGCCCCCTCTGCCCCGCCCACCAGGGGCACGCCCTCTGCACTGCACTCCAACCCCTCCCTGCTCTCAGCTCCACAGAGGTCCCCACCCTCAGCCAGCTCTGCAGCTTGTCAACCCTTCGAGGGCGGGTCCCCTGTCCAGGGGACACCTGGCCATGGAGTCCATGGCTGACAGGTGCTTCCTGGGTGGAGCGTGTAGAGCAGGAAGCAGACAGGACTGGGTGGGATGCTGGGATCCAGCCGCACACGTGTGAGCTTGGGATAAATAAGAAGCCCCCATCTCAAATGGACTCTGACATCCTCTCTCCCAGGGCCTCCTTCCAGTGTGCCATAGACACGCAAATGACAACACATGTATGGCACACCAGGGTGAACACACGACACTCCAGCTGCCACCAGGGTCAGCAAGTACCTGAGACCCTGCCCAGCCATCCTGGGAGCCAGGGCAGGCCTGTGTGGCTGGGGCGTGCGGGGCATAACTGCAGTGCACCCATACTCTGTGGCACACAGAAAGCACCGTGATGTTTAACCCTTTGTTCCCTGGACTGTGACCATGACATGCGGAGGCGGCGTCTCTTCGCCGGGCAGAGGTTACACAGCTCGTCGCTAATTGCTATGTATTTTGGTTGAAGAAGGAGCTACTGGACGCTCGGGACTGACAGGAGACAGCTGCTGGCAGGCCGGGGGCTCAGTCCCCCTTCCTGAGCCTCACCCACAGCACACCCTCATGTGCACTACTCATCCTTGTAGTGACCGTATGGTGGTCACCTCTGTGGACGGGTGGCCCAGGGCCCACTGCATCCTGGAGAACTTGCATGGAGTGCTGCACAGGAGCCCGTGGAGGGAGGATGGAGGAGGGACACAGGGGCCGGAGCCACAGGAGGTCTGCCTGTGCCAGGGCCGTCTCCAGCCTGCCCCCACCTCAGGATTTTGGCCACCTGTGGCTGTTGCTACCTGCGTGTAGCCGGTGCACTGCAGGCTCCGTGAGGGGTCACTTAGTGTGGCAGTTCTCGGGCAGCAGGCACACAGTAGGCAGTCCTGTCTGAGCTGCCCCTGGGCCCTGGCACACAGAACTCACAGATCAGGAGCCAGCTCCATGCGGAAGGGCTGTGCATGGTGGTTGGGGCCCACCAAGGCTCTGGGCCAGATCCCGCAGAAGCGTCACCTTGGCCACCGCAGACGCCAGGGGCCGCACTGCAGGGATCAGGGCCCTGAGGTTGTGCCGAGGGAGAGCAGGCGGCCTGGGTGTCCGTCACACGCTCCCCAAGGGCAAGGCCATCGCCCCCCTCACCCACATGTGCTGGGAGCCTCTCAGAGAAGACCATCCCGGAAGGGGTCTTCGTCCTAGGATCTGGGACCCAAATTCCAGCGATGGTTGTGGGCAGAACTGTGCACGTGTGGACGCACGCACACCCCGCCGCAGGACACACGGAGGCTGCGACCTTGTGCCTCAAGCATGCCTTATCTGGAAACAGGGCCTCTGCCAAGGTGGCTCACCAGGGTGAGGGGCACAGAGGGGAGAGGCCACCATGGAAGGCAGAAGCGAGAGCTGCTGACGTCTCCACCAGCCAGAGAGAGAGCCCTACAGTGCTGGCAGCACCAGCAGCGGGACAGGCCAAGGACAGACGCCTGCTCCGAGCCCACAGGAGTCCAGTCTGCTGTAGAGTTGTCCAGTGGGCAGGCCTTGACACAGCCGCCCACAGCACCATTCAGGCCACTCGGCCCTGCCACAGGGAGCCAGGCCAGCTGACCTGGGACCTCTCTCTGCCCTCACCCCATGCAAGACTTCACTCAGGGGGTACTTGGCCACCCCAGGGACAGCTTGCACTGGCCCTGTGGAAGGTTCTGGTTATGGGTAGCTGATCTCCCTGGGCACGGCTTGCACTGGCCCTGTGGAAGGTTCTGGTCGTGTGGTACCCGGCCTCCCTGGACAGGGCTTGCACTGGCCCTGTGCAAGGTTCTGGTCGTGGGGTGCCCAGCCTCCCTGGGCACGGCTTGCACTGTGTGTCCGTCACACGCTCCCCAAGGGCAAGGCCATCGCCCCCCTCACCCACATGTGCTGGGAGCCTCTCAGAGAAGGTTCTGGTCGTGGGGTGCGTGGCCTCCCTGGCTCCTTTCAGAAGGGAGTTGAGAGAGGGTGTGGGACAGCAAGGATGTGGTTTTGGTGGAGGACGCCAGGTTGAGGGAAGTCATTAGCTTACCTGACCTGTGTTAGGTGGGCAGTGCACTGCCCACTGGTCTGGCTCCATGCCCCCCACATGCTGCAGCCCTGTCACCAAGTACACGGGATGTGCCCCACATGACTGCCCGTGAAGGCCTGCACCACAGGGGACTCGGCCAACCCAAGCCTGCTCCACTCAGCAGAGGCACGGAGACAGAGGGGCCTCAGAACTCCTGGCCAGAACCTCTGCTGGGCCTCAGTGTCCCGCCCACCGCCCCTGCGTCCACCCGAGTCCAGCGTGGGCCCTGTCCCTCCTCAGCTCTGCTGTTGTGGACGTTGGAAACCAAGAGCCCTCTTTTCAGAGCCTCACCCCTGCCTCACTCTCAGCCACACACCTGACAAGCATACACATGTGCACACTGTACATACACACCTGACAAGCACACATGTGCACACACTGAACATACAGACACACCTGACAAGCACACATGTGCACACAGCTGAAACACACACACCTGACAAGCACACATGTGCACACAGCTGACACACACACCTGACAAGCACACATGTGCATACAGCTGACACACACACACCTGACAACTGTGCACACAGCTTACACACACACCTGACAAAGCACACACATGTGCACACAGCTTACACACACACCTGACAAAGCACACACATGTGCACACAGCTGACACACACACACCTGACAAGCACACATGTGCATACAGCTGACACACACACACACCTGACAAGCATACACATGTGCACATAGCTGACACACACACACCTGACAAGCACACATGTGCATACAGCTGACACACACACACCTGACAAGCATATACATGTGCACATAGCTGACACACACACACCTGACAAGCATACACATGTGCGCATAGCTGACACACACACACCTGACAAGCATACACATGTGCACACAGCTGACACACACACACCTGACAAGCATACACATGTGCGCATAGCTGACACACACACACCTGACAAAGCACACACATGTGCACACAGCTGACACACACACACCTGACAAGCACACATGTGCATACAGCTGACACACACACACACCTGACAAGCATACACATGTACACACAGCTGACACACACACACCTGACAAGCACACATGTGCATACAGCTGACACACACACACCTGACAACCATGCACACAGCTTACACACACACCTGACAAAGCACACACATGTGCACACAGCTGACACACACACCTGACAAGCATACACATGTGCACATAGCTGACACACACACACCTGACAAGCACACATGTGCATACAGCTGACACACACACACCTGACAAGCATACACATGTGCACATAGCTGACACACACACACCTGACAAGCACACATGTGCACATAGCTGACACACACACACCTGACAAGCACACATGTGCACATAGCTGACACACACACACCTGACAACCGTGCACACAGCTTGCACACACACATGCACACAGCTGAAACACACACACCTGACAAGCACATACATGTGTACACAGCTGATACATGCACACACTGACAAGTACACACATGTGCACACAACTGACATGCACACTTGACAAGTACACATTGGACACATACCTGACAAGCACACACATGTGCACACAGCTGACACACACACCTGACAAGCACACACACATGCACACAGCTTACACACACACCTGACAGGCACATACATGTGTACACAGCTGATACATGCACAGACTGACAAGTACACACATGTGCTTGCGTGTGCACATGTGTACAACTGACATGCACACATGACAAGTACACACTGGACACACATACCTGACAAGCACACACATGTGCATACTGTACAGACACATCTGACAAGCACACCGTGCGCACAGCTGACACATGCACACACTGACATGCACACACATCAAGTGCACACACCACACACACTCTCCTACAGCAGCCTCTCCTGACACACAGTGGGACCAGCAGGCTCTGCTTAAAGGCAGGGCGTCAGGGCCAGGGTGGGCGTCAGAGCTGCCCGGAGTTGGGGGGAGACAGAGGGGCATGATGAGGGACAAGGGCTGCTCCCTCCAGATCAGGTCTGTGTGCCGCCAGGCCACGGGCTGGCCAGCGCACTTTTGGCAGCTCCTGCCAGGGAGGAAGCTGGTTCACTCTTTTGTGTCTGCCAGGATGCATTACTTCATCCCCTTCCATCAGGCACAAGGTCAGGACAATTGTTATCTGCTGGAAAATCCATACCCTTTGAAGTGCACTTACAGCCCTTGCAGGCACGGTAAGCACAGGCCCATGAGGTAGACAGCTGGAGGTGTGCCCCACAGACTAGTGACTATCCAGAGCTGGGAGGAAGATGACACCTGCAGGACCGTCCTGGTGTCGGGAGCCCCCGAGCCCTGTGCCACCCACGACCACACCTGCAGGACCGTCCTGGTGTCGGGGAGCCCCAGCCCTGTGCCACCCACGACCACACCTGCAGGACCGTCCTGGTATCAGGAGCCCCAGCCCTGTGCCACCCACGACCACACCTGCAGGACCGTCCTGGTGTCAGGGAGCCCCAGCCCTGTGCCACCCACGACCACACCTGCAGGACCGTCCTGGTGTCGGGGAGCCCCAGCCCTGTGCCACCCACGACCACGCCTGCAGGACCGTCCTGGTGTCGGGGAGCCCCAGCCCTGTGCCACCCACGACCACGCCTGCAGGACCATCCCGGTGTCAGGGAGTCCCAGCCCTATGCCACCCACGAGCACACCTGCAGGACCATCCTGGTGTTGGGAGCCCCTGAGCCCTGTGCCACCCACGACCACACCTGCAGGACCGTCCTGGTGTCGGGGAGCCCCAGCCCTGTGCCACCCACGACCACACCTGCAGGACCGTCCTGGTATCAGGAGCCCCAGCCCTGTGCCACCCACGACCACACCTGCAGGACCGTCCTGGTGTCAGGGAGCCCCAGCCCTGTGCCACCCACGACCACACCTGCAGGACCGTCCTGGTGTCGGGGAGCCCCAGCCCTGTGCCACCCACGACCACGCCTGCAGGACCGTCCTGGTGTCGGGGAGCCCCAGCCCTGTGCCACCCACGACCACGCCTGCAGGACCATCCCGGTGTCAGGGAGCCCCAGCCCTATGCCACCCACGAGCACACCTGCAGGACCATCCTGGTGTTGGGAGCCCCTGAGCCCTGTGCCACCCACGACCACACCTGCAGGACCGTCCCGGTGTCGGGGAGCCCCAGCCCTGTGCTGTGCAGTTCATCGCTGCCTTCCTGGAATGGCCGCACTTCTGGTGGAAGCCTCCAAGCCAGCACCGCACTGCAGCCCACGTGTTCTAAGGCACACAGTGCACGGGCAGAGCTGCTGGGCCACAAGAGGCCATGGGAACTAACCTCACGACAGAAGCTCTGCGGTGGAATCAGTGGCTTCCAGGCTGTTAGGATAATGCTGCAGTGAGCAATGAAATCAAGTGGAACGGTTTGCTCTTTCTGTAATGATTGAGAAGTTTCTTCAAGGGCCAGCACTGTGGCACAGCGGGTAAAGCCACCGCCTGCAGTGCTGACATCCCATATGGGCGCTGGTTCAAGTCCCGGCTGCTCCACTTCTGATCCGGCTCTCTGCTATGGCCTGGGAAAACAGTGGAAGATGACCTAAGTCCTTGGGCCCCTGCACCCATGTGGGAGACCTGGAGGAAGCTCCAGGCTCCTGGCTTTGGACTGGCCCAGCTCCAGTCATTTCAGCCATTTGGGGAGTGAACCAGTGGATGGAAGACCTCTCTCTCTCTCTCTCTCTCTCTGCCTTTGTAACTCTGCCTTTCAAATAAATAAATCTTTAAAAAAAAAAAAAAAGAAATCACTTCAGAACTGCCACTCCTTGGTCATCAGTATCTCTGTACCCCACTTGTCAAAGGTCCCTCCCCTGTGCACTGGGGTCTCAGGGAACAGGTTATTAACTAACCCACTTTTTTAAAGATCTATTTCTTTGTTTGAAAGTCTGAATTACATACAGAGAGAGGAAAGGCAGAGAGAAAGAGGTCTTCCATCCGATGGTTCACTCCACAATTGGCTGCAACAGCCAGAGCTGTGCCAATGCGAAGCCAGGAGCTTTACCAGGTCTCCCACATGGGTTCAGGGGCCCAAGGACTAGGGCCATCTTCTACTGCTATCCCAGGCCACAGCAGAGAGCTGGATCGGAAGAGGAGCAGCCGGGACTAGAACCAGCACCCATATGGGATGCCAGCACTTCAGGCCAGGGCATTAACCCGCTACGCCACAGTGCCGGCTCCCTAACCCATTTTCTTAAAACATAGCTCAGGGGATGATGGTAGGAGGAGCCACTGGTAGCTGTCTTTTTGGAAGCGTGGTTGTATTTGTTTCTTTTTTAAAATGTATTTATTTTGAAAGGCAGAGTTACAGAAAGGGAGAGACACAAACACACACACATACACACACACACACACACAGAGAAAGATTTTACATCCAATAGTTCACTCCCCAGATGGCGGCAACAGCCAGCACTGAGCCAGTCCAAACCCTGGAGCTTCTTCCAGGTCTCCCACACAGATTCAGGGATCCAAGGACCTGGGCCATCCTCCACTGCCTCCCCAGGCCATTAGCAGGGAGCTGGATCGGAAGTGGAGCAGCCGGGACTGGAACGGGCACCCACGTGGGCTGTCAGCTCGCAGGCGGCAGCTTTCCCCGCTGCACCACGACACCAGCCCCTGTGCTTCTTTTCAGGGCAGGGATGGAGGTGAGGATGAGCTCAGGTCCTTGGGTGCCGGGCGAGGCTGCCCGAGGAGGAGGACGTCCTGTTCATGTACAAGAAGCTACTCGGGGGCCGGAGGCGGGGGACAGAGCGTCCACTCTGACTGCGACGTCACCTGTGTTTTCCCCGTGAAGAGCTGCTCAGCGACCCGCTGCTGTGGACAGATGACCACGCGCGGTGCACCAGCCACCGAGTGCTTGCAATCAACGGCCAGTTGGCCACGGTGTAAACCACGCCTCGCCCGCCCGTCGCGACGCTCGTTCTCCCCGCCGACCCCGTGGCCACCGTAAGCAGCCGGATATTCAAACGCGGAACACCTATTTCTGTTTTCTTCCGTGTCAGACGCGCCGCTTCCCACTCAGAAATCCATTACCGCGGTAATGGGGTGTGTGGCGCTTCTGCCAGCCCGGCTGCCGCGTGCGCTCCTGGCGGGAGGTCAGCGGGAGCCGGCGGGGCCTGCGCTCCCCTCCGGGAGCTCTGCGGAGCCTGGGGGTCTCGGCAGCTGATCCAGCAGCGCGGGAAAGGGCAAGACAATTAAACCTGCCGAGCGGCGGGGCACGCCAAGATGAAAGCCGCTGCAAATGCCGAGTTATCACGACCGGGAGGGAGGGGCTGTGGATGGTGGCGTCTCCCAAGGAGACACCCCGAAGACGCAAGGCTCCAGGACGTGATCTCGGACTCCAGTTTAAAGCAAGTTGGAGAGAAACAGGCACGGAAGCCACAGCTGGACACAAAGCCGGGCAAGGGGCAGGACTCAGCTCGAGGCCTGACGCCCTCCGCGGAGCCAGCGGTGGCCCAGAGAGGCACACAGGGCCCTGCAGCTCACGAAGATAACCAATGCCTAAACCTAAACCCATGAGTATCCCCCCCACTGCCCACAAAGGAGTGGGCGCACGCACTGCCAGAGAGGAGCCAGTCCTCACCGCAGGCCCCGGGCAACTCCAGGGCCGAGGCGGGACCCAGGCCCGTCCCTACAAGAACGGCTCGCGCTCTCAAAGGGATGCGCCAGGGCGTCTTGGACGTGCGGCTGACACAGGAAGCCATTCATGTCAGCTGCAGTGGTCATTTCCTGGTGGACAGAGGGACGTTACTGCTCTGCACACGCACGCATGCGCCACGCCGGAGCCGGACTCCCCGCACACACACACACGCGCCACGCTGGAACTGGGCTCTCTGCACACACACGCACGTGCCGCACCATGTTGGAGCCGGGTTCTCCACACACACACGCACGCATGTGCCACGCCGGAGCCAGGCTCTCTGCACATGCACGCACGCGCCACGCCGGAGCCGGGCTCTCTGCACACACACACGTGCCGCACCATGCTGGAGCCGGGCTCTCCACACACACACGCACGCGCAGCACCACGTTGGAGCCGGGCTCTCACCGCGTTCTGCTCAAGGCAAATTTCCTGCAGTAGCTCACGGCCGGCTGAGCCCCGCTCAGGGGGCTCCTGTGGGGGCCTGCTGGGCCCTGCACTAAGCACACCCACGCCCCAGCCGCAGCCCTCAGCGGGCGCCAGAACTGGACAGGGCAGGAGGGAAGACAGGTCCTGGGGGTGGGTCTGAAACATAGGTCAGGACAGATGCAGTAGCCCTGAGGAGACCCCCAGGACTGCGGGTGCGGTGAACAAGTTCACAAAGGCGGGGAAGGGGTTCCAAGCGGCACACGTGGCGAACACCATGGGGGAGGGGATGGGGAGTGTGTCAGGGGTGAAAATCGTGATCTTGCGTGTGGCCGAAATAACACAGAACACGCAGGCACCGTGAAGGAGGCCCAGGGTGTGGGGCAAGCGTCAGACAGAACCCTAACCTGTGCTTAGAGGGACAAAGCCCAGGTGCTCGGGGACTGGTCACCGCAGATGCCCTGGGGAGACACCGCCGGCTGGGCAGGGGTGGCTGGGGTCCCCCTGGAAACCACGCACTGTGTAAATGAAGGCAGAGACGACAGAGGAGCGGGCGGTAGCCCTCACAAAGGGCTTAATTATTGCAGAAGGTCAGGGTCAGGCAGGGGGGCCCGTGTTGGGAGGAAAAGAGGAGATTACCAGGGAACCTCATTAGGAAGGCGATGAATCTTTGATTTCTATTTAATTTGTACACAAATCGTGCCCTTTCCAGGATACTGATACTGATCAGAGCAGGGCCCTGCCGAGGGTGTCAGGGAGGCAGGTTTGCCGTTTTGTCTGATCTGTCCTTGGTGACGTGCCCGGGGCTCCGGCACTGACCCCTGCGGGTGGATGGAGGTGGGAGGCCGGCGGAAGCTCCTGCGAGGGCTGCAGGATCCCTGGAGCAAGGCTGCGTGTGCCGGGCTGGGGGTCGGGCAGGGCCGCCCATGCCACCCTCCCACACCCCTCTGGGCTGCCAGGCCCCTCCCTGCTCTCCCACTGGCCCTGCATGTGGGTCTCGGGAGAACTCCTTTAGCAAACGGCAAGGCTGCTGGGGGCCTGGTGTGAAAGTCAGAGGGCACAGAGACCGCACAGGCGTGGTCCCAGGGCACCACCTCGGGCCCAGCTCCCAGGCAGCCAGGCATTCTCCTGGGGTCGTCGTGTGGCCAGTACTGCCTGGCGGCCGGTTCTCCATGCGGTGTCTCAGCTCAGTCAGCGTTAAGTCATCTTGCACTGTTCCTGGCTCCCGCTTTTTCTTTCCTTCCTGCTCACCTCCACCTCCTCCTTTCTATACGGTGGCCGGTGCCCACGGTCCCCGGGCCACCTCCTCCTTTCCATCCTGCGCCCGGTGCCCACGGTCCCCGGGCCACCTCCTCCTTTCCATCCTGTGCCCATGCCCACGGTCCCCGGGCCACCTCCTCCTTTCCATCCTGTGCCCGGTGCCCATGGTCCCTGGGCCAATGAGTCTGCTGTGCAGTAAATGCTAGCGCCTCGTGGGAACGAACCGTCTTGCAAAGTAACCTTCACCCAGGGACCCGCTCCTGCACTGTGTGTGGGGTGTCGCAGTGCTGAGGCCAACAGTGCCTCTGCTCCCCAAACCCCAAACAGGCCAGGGTGAGTCAGGGCCACCCTGCCGTCAGGGCCACGGTGTGTGTGTGTGTGTGTGTGTGTGTGTGTGTGTGCGTGCGCCCAGAGCTGCTGGAACCACCTCTCGAAGTGGGGAAGGTGTTCAGAGTCTCACGGGGCTAGGCCTCTGGTCACTGTAGGGGTGGGGTGTGAGGTCCGAGAGCAGGGATGCAGTCAGTCACGCCTGGTGGCACCCACACCGTGGGCCTGGGAGGAGCTACAAAAGGGAGTTTCCCTGGAGGCTGGGGCCAGCCAGGGGTCAGAGGACAGGCCCAGCTCTGTGCTGTTGAGTCACCCTGGACGGTGCCTCCTGCCGGGCCCTGTGGTGGTCCTGCACAGTGGCAACACACCCCGCCAGCCCTCGGAGCACCTCGGGGGACCCTGCACATCCAGAGCTGTGACCACACCCCCAACGTGCTGCCCCCCGTCAGCACAGCTCTCGCAACGTCCACTGTGACCCCTGCTCGTCTGCTCCTAGCCCCTTGCAGACCCTTCTCAGCCTCCAGTCCCAAGCTACGAAGACACTGGGGAGCCCGGATGTGCAGCCGGAGCTCTGCCCGCCCCCTCCCAAGCCTGTCCTGAACACACTGACCCCACACGTTCCCAGATGCACAGATGGACCTCGCCTCTAAGAGGCTGAGCAGGCAGAGGCCCTGCTGGCGAGAGGTGCCAGCCCGGCCCCCACAGAGCAGCTGGGCAGTCGGGCCCACCATGCAGACCTGCTCCTCGCCACCGACCGGTGTCGTTGGCAGGATTCTGCCTTCCCCGGGAAGCCTGAGCCCCAAGGCCAGGGAGGAGACACGGACTTGTGGGTTTGCACCAGGGGTCAGCTAGGCTTGAACAGCCACAGCTTAGGGCCAAGCCTGCTGGGCCAGGAGGGTCAAGGCAGCAAAACCTGGGTCTGAACTCACTCAGCAAGCACAGACTGACAGTACGTGGGGCCGGCGCCGCGGCTCAATAGGCTAAACCTCCGCCTTGCCCCGCCAGCACACGGGGTTCTGGTCCCAGTCAGGCATCGGATTCTGTCCCGGTTGCCCCTCTTCCAGGCCAGCTCTCTGCTGTGGCCCGGGAGTGCAGTGGAGGATGGCCCAAGTACTTGGGCCCTGCACCCCATGGGAGACCAGGAGAAGCATCTGGCTCCTGCCTTCGGATCGGCGCGGTGCGCCGGCCGCTGCGCACCAGCCGCGGCAGCCATTGGAGGGTGAACCAATGGCAAAGGAAGACCTTTCTCTCTGTATCTCTCTCTCACTGTCCACTCTGCCTGTCAAAAAAAAAAAAAAAAAAAAAAAAGACAGTATGTGGGAGCATACGGAGAGCCGCCGGGCCCCTGCCTCAGTGAGCCACGCTTCCCCCTATTCCGAAGTCCCCTGAGCCCGGTCACATTTTGGTGTTAAATCCCTCAGCCACCTCAATTCTCTGGACCATCATTTTCTAGCTCGCGACACGTTGCTGATGACATGTGCATATGGAAAAACGCACTTGGAGATGGATGAATTCCAGCAAACGCCTGGGCAGCACTGGAGGGGCCCGTCAAAGAGGCAGGCAGAAAACCAAACGGGGTCTGGCCCTGGGCACTGCTGGGAAAGGCAGCCAACGCCGTCCGTCCAGCGCGAGGCGCTCAGAGGCCTGCGCGGGGCCCCAGTGCGCAGCGACGTCGTTTTGAGGGAGACGCGCCGGCCCACGGGGGCAGATGCAGCGGTCTGCACAGGGCTCGGCAGTGCCTGGCCAGGGAGGAGGTGGCAGGGAAGTCCCTTTCTAGGTGACCCCGGGAGCTGGCAGACGCCTGCATGACCAGGACCTATGTGTGTCTGTGTGAACACGTGTGTGCTCATGCACATGCACACGCACCAGAGACAAACTGCTGGAAAAACACACAATGGGACGGGGGTCAGAAGTCACACACAGCAGGCCTCTGTAGCTCAGACCTGCTCCCGCCCGGCTTGCGGCACGACGCCTCATTTGGTGTGGGCGAGAGCGGAAACCCGCCTGGTGGGTGAGCATCATCACTCGGCTTTCCTGCCCCCACACAGTGATCATTTCTGTCCCCAAACAACTTGGGGGACATTAATGCCACAGATGGTTTCCATGGCAAAGAAATTAGATCTGAACAGAGGGCCAGCGCGGCACTGCCGAGCGAGCAGTCCCGGCGGCACTTCGAGAACAAGCCTTTTCGGTTTCACAGCATGTGAGAAGTGGCTTTTTTGGAACAAGGATTGGGACCCTGAGTGGTTAAGTCATGTTGCGCTGTTCCTGCCTCCTGCTTTCTCCTTCCTTCCTGCTCACTTGTCCCACCTCCTCCTTTCTAGACTGTGCTTCTGCGGGAGACACTTAGCTACCACAGGGGCTCCTCATCCACGATGCCGGGACACAGCTTCCCATCTCTGTCACTGGCCCCTCTGCCTTCTGCCAGGGCTCTCAACAGATGCGGGCTCCGTGCTCCTGGGCCTCCAGGCTCCTAAGCCATGAACCAAATGATTTCTATTCTTCTTTTGACAGAGTTAGACAACGAGAGAGACAGACAGACAGACAGACAGACACAAAGGTGTTCCTTCCATTGGTTCACCCCCCAAATGGCCGCCACGGCCGGAGCTATGCCGATCTGAAGCCAGGAGCCAGGTGCTTCTTCCTGGTCTCCCATGCAGGTACAGGGGCCCAAGCACTTGGGCCATCCTCCACTGCCTTCCCAGGCCACAGCAGAGAGCTGGACTGGAAGAGGAGCAACCAGCACTAGAACCTGGTGCCCATATGGGATGTTGGCACCGCAGGTGGAGGATTGACCAAGTGAGCCACAGCGCCAGCCCCCATTCTCTATTCTTTGTAAATCTCCCAGTCCCTAGCATTCTACTGCAGCAACAGAAAGATAACAAAGACACCTGGAGAGAAGGCCGACAGGAAATATGGGGAGCAAGCCGCAGTGAAGGCCTGGGCCCTACGGACTGGGCACACAACCACGCCGAGCCAGGATGCGGTCACTGGCTCGCACACCCACTCACTCGCCTGTGGAGAGGGAGCGAGTGAGGCCCTGCCCCGCTGTGACTGCAGAGCTGTTAAGTGCAAGACACGGGGACACCTGCCCACGTCCACCGAAGGGCAGAGGGACGGTCAGTGAGCAAGTGTGGTCTGCAGCACAGCACGGGTGCCGATGCTGGGGCGTGGCCAGGCTGGGCTGCCCTCTCCCGCAAACAGTGGAGGGTTTTGGCTTAGAAGCTATGAGTCTGCTCCTCTGTTGAGTCCGTGTTAGATCCCAGCCTGTCCACGGCCCCAAGCCCACACTGATTCTGTCAGCAGAGGGGCTCGGGGGGCCGGCGCCACAGCACCACGTCCCACAGGGGAGCCCAGTCTCCGAGGAGCAGCTGGCCACCCCCGCAAGCCGCACAAGGCAGCCATGTGTCAGCTGTCCTGAGCCGGGACTGTGGGTGGGCGGGGGTGGAGCGTGAGGGGAAACTGGACATTCCGGCCCCTGCGTTCTGCCAGCCCCCTCCATCCGCTGCCCTTAGTCGGCAGATCAGCAGTCCCGGTCTCAACCCCAGCCTAGGGGCCCCCAGGTCCTTCCCGGCTGTGCAAGTGGAGTGGACATCTCAGCCGGCTCCCTCCTCACGCTGTGGGCATCCACAGCTCCTCCAATCAGGGTGCGGGCTCCTGCGGACCCCTGAGGCGCTTGTGTTTTCTCGCCACTTGCTCCCAGCAGGCTGACATCCACGCCCCCAACACGTGTCTGCTCCGTGGGCTGTGTCCCCCTCCGCCACGCCCCACACTCAAGAACACCTGTCCCCAGGCAGGGGCTGCCTGCTCTTCCCTGACAGCAGCGGGGCGGTGCAGAGACCCCTCCGACCCCCGTCCACCCGAGGTCCCCCGAGAGCCGACGCCGGGGAGTGGCCCTGCAAGGGTCTGGGGTGCAGGACGGGCCCGCCCGCGGCCCGGGACGCACCCAGCGGACATGCTGGAGAACGCGAGGGAAATGACTTGCTGAACAGAACAGGGACCAGCCCTCAGCATCTCCAGCGCACCCCTTCCTTCACCCTCCTGGCTGGGGCCGCAGCACACAGCCCATTATCTGCACAGCCCGGCATTGTCTCTGCCAAGAGGGAGAATACATTAAGTTGCCTTTGAAATCCTTATCGTGCTCCGATCTGCATGCATTAGCATATTTTATGATTTAAATCTAATTATCAGGGTTTTCTAGGCTATGGGACTGAAAGTGATCACAGTCGAGCACTTCAACACAGACAGAAGGAGGCAGAAAAATAGCCGACCTGATGGAAAGCTACCACACAGAACCCCCCAGACGGGTGGGAGATCAGCAGTCAAGAAGAGAGCGAGGTCTCCTGCCCGGCCCGTGGGCAGGACCCCTCAGGGGACCACGCTCCGTGTGGCCGTTCTCTCTACCACACGCAACCACGCGGGCCAAACCCAGGCCATTGCTTTCTGGAAGAGTCCTCAATGGTAACCAGCACCCTTACAAACGGTCTGCCAGGCCTTTTGCTAAGAGGCCGAAAATCGCGCCATCCTCGGCCAGCCTGGCTGCCGCCAGCGACTTCAACAGCCAGTGTGGTCCAGGACAAAGCACCAGCAGCTGGGGGCTCAACACTGCAGACAGCGCCCCTCACAGCCCTGCGGGCCTGTGCTCCGAGCTCCGGTGTGGGCAGGCGGCTGTCCACCGCGGCACGGGGGCTCCAGGAGGCCTCAGGTGCTCTGCGCCCTCCCCACACACAGCACCAATGGGGCTCCTCTGCAGTTCCCCTCAGAGGGGCCTTCCTCATCTCCGACTGTCCACTGATCCCGTCCACAGGACTCTGCTGGCCACGCTGATGCCTCCTGAGCCAGCCCCCACTTCTCCGCAGGGTGAGGGTCTGCAGGGGCCGTCTGGGACCTGGCACGAGCTCCTGGGGCCTCTGCAGAGCAGAATGGCCAGCACAGAGCACGCGGGCTTCACTGACAGTGCCCCCACCCCACCGTGAGGACGCAGGCGCTGGCCCGCGCTGCCTCTGCTCCCAGCCCCCACCGAGCTCTGGCCACTCGGCCCCTGCAGCAGGACATCCACTCCACCTCTACTGGCCAGAGCCTAGCCAGCTGCCACTTGTGTGTCCCCTCCAAGCATGTGTGGGCAACTTTCTCCCCGGGCAGCAGAGCTGGGGCCCTCCCCCAGAGCTTGTCATCGCACGTCAGTGCAAGGGCAGCTCTGCCATAGAAGGCATCCCTCAGCCCCCCTTCCTGTCCCGCCTCGCTCTCCCATCCCGCTGCTGCCATGGCACATGGTCCTGGGGGAGGCCGGTGCCTTCATGCTGGCCATCCCTGCCCCCACCTGTCTTTTTTTTTTTTTTTTTTTGACAGGCAGAGTGGACAGTGAGAGAGAGAGACAGAGAGAAAGGTCTTCCTTTTGCCGTTGGTTCACCCTCCAATGGCCGCCGCGGCCGGCGCGCTGTGGCCGGCGCACCGCGCTGATCCGATGGCAGGAGCCAGGTACATATCCTGTTCTCCCATGGGGTGCAGGGCCCAAGCACCTGGGCCATCCTCCACTGCACTCCCTGGCCACAGCAGAGGGCTGGCCTGGAAGAGGGGCAACCGGGACAGAATCCGGCGCCCCGACCGGGACTAGAACCCGGTGAGCCGGCGCCGCAAGGCGGAGGATTAGCCTAGTGAGCCGCGGCGCCGGCCCGCCCCCACCTGTCTTTAAAAGGAGCAGCCCCCGCCCCCACCCCGCAGCAGAGCACACACTGGGGCGTCACTCTCTCCACGGAGCCTTTGCCAGGGTCCCTCAGTGCTCGGTCTCCTGCAGTGCTGGGTTCAGCAGGAGCCTGCCTGCCGCCTGAGGACAGGCCCAACCTGCTGCCCTCTGCCCCCAGGCCCACACAGCGCTGGCCTCTCAGTGGACCCTGGACACAGGCAGAATGGGCGAGGGTTCTGGGCGCCAGGGGTCCAAGCAGTTCCTGAATGCCGCATGGGCGGGGCTGTTAACACTGGAAGGCCTCCCAATTCAGAGCCCACCTAGAGCTCCTGCACCCCAGGGCTGAAAGCCACCGCCTTCGGGGGCCCTGGGGGCAGGGAGGAGCCAGCTCTGTGCTCTCAACTCCCTCCCCAAAGAGCAAACCTCCAGAAGGGCACGTCCCCTGCCAGGCTACCTCCAGAAGGGCACATCCCCTGCCCCCTGCCAGGCTACCTCCAGAAGGGCACGGCCCCCGCCCCCCTGCCAGGCTACCTCCAGAAGGGCACGGCCCCGCCCCCTGCCAGGCTACCTCCAGAAGGGCACAGCCCCGCCCCCCTGCCAGGCTACCTCCAGAAGGGCACAGCCCCGCCCCCCTGCCAGGCTACCTCCAGACGGGCACGTCCCCTGCCCCCTGCCAGGCTACCTCCAGAAGGGCACAGCCCCCGCCCCCCTGCCAGGCTTGGGTTTTAGCCTCCTGCCTGCTGGGATCTCGATGTCATGGAGATAGGAGTCCTAGACACAGCCACAGGAGGTCTGTCCCACGGAGGCCCTGTGCTGCGTTCGAGTGCAAGTCCTTGGGCGGAGGCTGCAGGCCCCTGCCACCCAGTCACCACCTGCCGAGAAGACCCCGGGGCTGTAAAACAGTCGTGATGTCTGCCGGATCTTCCTGGGACTCCAAGGTCACCCCAGAGCGGAGTGAGGCTGGGATGGGAGTGACGTCCGGACACCTTCCTGATGGCTGCAGGGGCCTGGGCACCAGAGGTTGCACTGGAAGGTGCCGTGGGGCTGTGGACGGCGTCACCAACACGCATGTGCTTGTTGGAAAAGACCTGGGTGGCTGCTACCCTAACAGGCCCCCGTGCCAGGAGATGCCCCCCACCAGCCACGGGCCAATGGGTTCCCTGGCAGGGTCTCCGCCTGGAGCCTCAGGGCACCAAAACCCCCCCGGGGCAGTGGCCCAGCACCGAGCCAGCTCTTCCTACAGAGCCTGCTGCCACTGCCTGATCTGTGCGGTGCTCTGCAGCTGGACAGCCCGGAGTCGGAACCGGAGTCGGACCCGAGAGCTGCGGTTCCAGGCAAAGCTGCGGCCCTGCGCTATCTGTGGGAGATGGGCTCCAGGACCCGGTGCGCGCCAGCATCTCTGGGTTCTCAAGGCCCTGGCGCGGCGTGGCGCGGTGCAGGTTTGCCTGGCCCCTGCCCACCGGCTCCTGAGAACCGAGTCATCTCCGACGACTCTAGACGCCGAGAGCCCACCTGAATTCTGTGTGGGTGGTGGCTACACCGTGCTGTCTAGGGGACAAGCACCAGAGAGTACACGCTCAATACACACAAGTATTTCTGACCACCTGGAACAATCCATGGACATGGAGCCTGCGGGCCTCCAAGACTGGCAGACTTCAACATCACGGACACGGAGGGCTGACTGCACCCCAAACACAGACACAGAGGGCCAGCTGTACCCCAAAAATGCAACACAGAGGGCCAGCTGTACCCCGGGACCACTGGCATGGAGGCTGGCTGTACCCTGAGAACGCTGACACGGAGGGCTGACTGTACCGAGAGCGCGCGGAGGAAGAAGTCAAGCTGAGGGACTTGCTTTAGAGTAAACGTTCAAAGAAGCCGAGATGCGGTCCACAGCAGTGTCCACCCACTCCCCGCGCCCAGCGTCATCCACTGGGTGTCCACCCCGCATCCCTGTCGCGCTCCTGGGTGAGCACCAGACAGAGGCACAGGGTGTGCAGAGCAACAGAGCAGTGTCCGGAGGCAGCGGGGCTCCTCTCTTGGGGATGGCCACCCCCGCAGGGGCCGAGATGTGTCCGGAGGCAGCGGGGCCCCTCTCTCGGGGATGGCCACCCCCGCAGGGGCCGAGATGTGTCCAGAGGCAGCGGGGCCCCTCTCTCGGGGATGGCCGCCCCCGCAGGGGCCGAGATGTGTCCGGAGGCAGCGGGGCCCCTCTCTCGGGGATGGCCACCCCCGCAGGGGCCGAGATGTGTCCAGAGGCAGCGTGGCCCCTCTCTTGGGGATGGCCGCCCCCGCAGGGGCCGAGATGTGGACAGGGCAGAGGGGCCTCATGGCCCCTTCTCCACGGAGGGAGGGAGCTCTGCCCGGCTGTGCTCAGAGCCTGAGAGCATTGATTTAGAAGAGAGGAAGAGGTAAAGGCAGCAGAACGTATTCTTCTTAAATGACTCTTCTTTCAAAACTTTCTTTCAGAACAAATAATTCCAGTGGGTACCGTCGAAATAATCCTTGCACAGTAAACGCAGCAATTCAGGGACAATGGCCTGAGGTTTTATGAGGTTACAAGCACGCAGCAGGCCGGGCGTCCACGCTATTTGTGGGAGGCATTCTGTTGTACATCCAAACCTGATTATCACATTTATTAACACAATCAAATGCTCCACTTGGACACAGCCCACTTTTACCTTCTTTTAAAAACCCTGAATAGAAACACAAATCTGGTCAATTATCCCCCACGGAGCAGCTCCAGCTTTATAGATTGGCAATGCAATTGCTTTCAATCATCGAGCAATGTGACAGATAGCAATGATAGATTAAACAGTTCAACTCTAGGCTGCATATTATAATGCATTTAACTTAATCTTTACATCAATATCCACTCCTCTGGATACCCTGCCAATACTCAGAGCCCACAGATTAGCCGGCACCACCAGTGGAGGGACAGCAGCACCAGGGATGGGCTATCTCACTGCCCTCCGCGGTCCAGGCCTGGTTACCCCCGGAGGGTGCCCGGCCACATCCTGCACCGGCTGTTCTAGGTGGAGAATTCACACTCCTGGCGACTCCACAATGGCACAATGCACGCAGAGAGCAGGGACACAGGCCTGGGCTTGACTTACTTCTCTGCACGCCGTCCCTCCATCCACAGAACGGAGCCTCAGCCACCCACAGCGACGGAGGCACGGCAGAGCCTGCACACGCTCCCAGGTCCCAGGCCCAGGATTCCAGCGTGTTCTGACCATCTCCATACCCAAAGCTCTGAGCCCGAGCAGCTCTCAGGACATCTGGGAACAGAATCAGAGCAAAGTAGCCTGGGCATCTTTACCCCACGCTTTCCTTCTTTTCTTCTAAAATACAAATTACAGTTACCCAGGAGAAAGCGCACGTGTCTGATTTCCACGAGTGCTCCCGAGAGCCTGCACCAGCTCTCCTGACAATGAGGCTTTAAAAATTATGGTAAACTATAAATAACACTTACAATGTCAACCACTTCTAAATGCACAGCTAGCGGCATTCGCGACACTCAGCCGTTGTGCAACCATGGCCACCTTCCGCCTCCAGGACTCCGTCGGCCTCCCAAGCTGAGACTGGGGGCCCCAGTACACCTGAGACCCACTGGTCCTCCCCTGGCCCAGCCAGCAGCGCTGGGCTCCCTCTGGAGTCTGCCTGCTCCAGGGACTCCGGTAAGCAGCCCCGCCAGTATCTGTCCCTGTGAGGCCGTTACGTCCTCGAGGTTCAGCCGTGTCCCTCCCCTCTAAGGCCCAGTGACTTCCAACTGTGTGGACGCCCTGCTTCCGCCTGTCCACCCCGATGGCCATCTGAGTTGGGTCCACCTTTCGATTGTTGTGGAGGGGACAGCCTCGAGCTGTGTGTAGTAGGTTTTCACATCCCTTCTTGTAATTTAATGTAAACCTGCCCAGGAAAAGGCCACTTTCTTTGAAGCAGTGCATATCCCTTAACCACCACCTGCAGCACGGGCATCCTATATGGGCGTCGGCTTGAGTCCCAGCTGCTCCACTTCCGATCCAGCTCCCTGCCAATCAGCCTGGGAAAGCAGCAGAGGACGGCCCAGGCGCTTGGGGCCCTGTGCCCACGTGGGAGACCCAGATGGAATTCAGCTCCTGGCTTGAACTTGGCCAAGCCCTGGCCGTTGTGGCCATTTGGGGGTGAACCAGTAGATAGAAGACCTCTCCCCACCCCCTCTGAGGGGGAACCAGTGGATGGAAGATTCCCCCCCGCCACCTTTCAAATAAATAAATGAAAGGAATAAACTCTCAGCCTCGGTGCCCACAAGGGGAACAGGCAGCTGTGGTCATGAGAGCAGAGTCCCGGGTGCTGCCTGCGTAGACGGACGCCACCCAGCACCACCCCTAACGGATCATCTCACAAATCAAAATCTGGTGAAGCTGTAACAAGGGGCACCACGGCCAGACCCCAGCACGGACGAGAACCCCTGCACAGCAAGGGCATCGTGGGCCACGGCCACACGTGCAGTGGCCCGGATGTGCATGTAAGCACGGAGACACTTGTGGGGGCCCCACCGCAGAGAGCATCCCCACAAATCATCAAAACGTGCTGAAGCCACCAGACACTGCCTGCCGGCCAAGGGGAGGACACCAACCACCCAGCCTGGTTTGAATCTGCTGGGTTCCCCGCATTAGACCTCGGCCACCCCGAGGAGCACACGCAGGACCCCATGGATCCCATGTCCTCAGGAGGAGGGGCACGCTGGAATCTTCCCAGAACACCCGGCTCGCTGCTCCCGGATGGGCCGCCTCAATGGGTGGGTTTCACTGTGTAGTCAGAGGCTGCCTTCAATGCCCACACAGGGGAACAAGGGAGGTCTTAGGGGCCGCAGGGCAGGATCCCCCAGGCCACGAGTGGGCCCTGGGACTGAGGGCGACCCGACCTTCTCCTGACCCAGCGGGAGTGCTGAACGACTGGTGACAGAGCAGCGGTAACAAGGCACCGTCATCAGCTCAAGCATGGCTTATTTCCAGAATTTTCCATTGAGTGATTTCAGACAGTGGACAACCGTCTGCCCGTGAAACATGACAGAGGGACGCACGGCCACCTGGGTGAAGTCATCAGACCTTGCAAGGTCGGGCGGGCCCTGCAAGCTCTGTGCCAGCCCCTCCCGCGAAGCTGTCCCGGGCAGGACGCACCAAGCTGAGAGCCCAGGGACAGTGAGGTCCCCACGAGGCCACAGCAGGAAACCAGAGCCTCACAAGGCCTCGGAGGTGGTCCCAGCCCCTGCAGGGTGGGCGCAGTGGGGCTGGGTCCGGAGAACGGCAGGCGGAAGTGTGAGGACGACAGAGATTTGAGCCATCTGCTTGCAGCACCGGGACCCGGCCAGGGCGCAGCACGGGGTCACCCCCGGCAAGGGCCTTCTGGGGAAGTGCCCAAGCCACGGTGGGCGTCTACTCCCACCTCGCTTGCACCCTGCGGCCCACAGATTCCGAGAGCCTGCTCCCGGCCTCAGGCCCCTGGGCACTGCAGAAGCAGCCCCGGCGTGATGTTATGTGGCACCAGCCCGACCCCTGTGACCTGGCCTGCGCCTCTGCTCGGGGACAGACCCGGACGGCGGGTCAGGGAATGGCGAGGCCTGGGTTTCTGCCTTTTATTCCGCTCCCGTGGGGCTCTATGCTCACAGAGTCGTCCAGTGAGGAGCAGCATTGTCTCCCAGGAGCTTGTGGGAGGTGCTGGCTCCCAGGTCACCCCTGATCTCCTGAATCTACCTGCAATTTAGAAGACCTTGGGTAGGGGCTGGCACTCTGACATGGTAGGCCGAGCCTGTACCTGCGGCTGCTCCACTTTCAATCCAGCTCCCTGCTGTGGCCTGGGGAAGCAGGGGTAGACGGCCCAAGTGCTTGGGCCCCTGCACCCACGGGAGACCCAGAAGAAGCTCCTGGCTCCTGGCTTCTCATCGGCTCAGCTCCAGCCACTGCAGCCACTTGCGGAATGAACCAGGAGATGTCTTCCATTTCTCTTTCTCTCCTCTCTCTCTGTACCCCTGCCTCTTAAATAAGTAAATAGATCTTAAAAAAAAAAAAAAAAAAAAAAAAAAAAGACCCTCGGGTAAAACAGGTGCATGCAGCTTTGAAAAGCTGTGTGTATGGTCAGCCAGTCGTGAGCACAGCCAGACACCTGAGGCAAGCAGACTTGTTTTGGCTCATGGTTATGGCGGTGCGGGGCTGAGTGGCCACATCTGCCCATGGCTTCCACTGGCAGAGTCCCGGGGTGGTTCCAGCGTCCCAGGGTGAGGGGCAGGGGGCCTGTGTGTCAGCTGGCCTCTTCCTCTGCTCCCAAGATGCAACGGGGGACCACTGCCTGAGGACTGCAGCCAGCTGCAGCGATCCAAGGCCACACCTCCAAACTCCAGGGCAGATCACGCCTCCCTCTCAATGACCTCCCGCACAGGCTGCTCCAGAACACCTGGCCTGCATGGCCTCCTTCAGGGGTGTGGGACCGCCAGGCCATGCCGGAGAAAGCCGGAACCGCCTTGGCCCTCAGCAGGTAGGCGCAGAAGAGCACAGCAAAGGGGCCTCAGGGAAACCAGGGGCAGCGTTGGGCCGCCTGGGCCCTCACATCGGGGAGCACAGGGATCCTCCTCTCTCACAGCTCCCACGAGCCGGGCCCTGGGCAAGGATGGGGTTAAAGCAGCTGGCTCTTGAAAATGGGAGAGAGCACCCAACTCTGAAACCGCTGCCCCCGGGCAGTCCCGGAGCTCCAGCCAGAGGTACCAGCCCAGAAGGCAAGCGTGACGGGGAGCAGGGCGACGCCTGTCCACCTGTCTCAAGCCGACAAGCCTGTGGAGATTGACCTCATTCCCGTGTGTCGGAGCACAGCAACACCAGGTGCCAGTTAGCGGGACCTCTGGCAAGCTCGCACAAGTGTCATGAGCCAAATAGAGAGCTCAAAACCACTTTCCACCTTGTTGGAGGCAGTGCTGGTGTCGCGTGTTGGGAGAAGTGACAGCGGGCTGTTGACACTCCCACTTGCATGGGTGGATAAGAACCGCAGCCACAGTGGGGTCACAGGAGATGCCTCTGAGCAGGAAGATGCTTCTGTCTCAAAGGCTCCTGGGCCCCAAGGATTCTACTGCAGGTTCCTGGCCGCGGCTGCACTCCCCAGGGAAGCTGCACAAAACCCTGAGGCTCAGGTCCCAGCCCATCAACAGGATGAAAGCCACGTAGGTGGTCCCAACACTCAGGCCAGTGTAGGCCCCCAGGCATGCTGGCACCACCCACCAGCTTCCATGTGCTGTGGGCCGGTCTGGGGCGCCGAGATAAGGGTCTGACCTGGGCTGTGTAAGGGGCCGGTGGCATTTCTGCTCTCATCTCCACCGTAACAAGGAGGCTGACTCCATACTCCCAACCTGGCTGGGACAGTCAGAGAGCCGAGCCTGCAGCCAACGATCACCCAGCATTTCGGGAGACGCAGGCGGCGACACAGGCGGCGCTGACTCTCTGCAAAGAACAAGACCCCTCCCCACCCCAGGCAAAAGAACTTGGCTGCAGCGGCCGAGGACGTGGCTCAGGCCCCGTGTGGACCCCCGGGGTTGCAGGAAGTCAAGGGGTCCACGCTGTGGACGGGTTCTGGCTCCACAACCTCCACGGGATGCTCGTGGGGAAGACAGACAGGGCCCAGAAGTGGCCTTGAGTGAAGACCCGGGAGGATGGCAGCCGCTGGGGAGCAAGGCCGGAACCGTGGTGTGCTTCCTTTCCGGCTGCACTCAGAACAGGGCCAGGAGGGCGGCGCTGCTGGGAGAAGGGGGGAGCAGGATGGAGCTGCTGGGGAGGGCAGGAGTGTGAGGAAGCTGCTCCCACAAGACCTAGGACAGGGCTGTGGGCCTGGCTAGGGGCCTTCCTCACAACAGGAGCCACGCCCCACCCTCCTCCTCCTCTACCACGGCTAGGAAGCGCTGCCTAACACATGTGGTGAGCCTGGCTGCCAGCCAGGGTGGAACCAGAGCAGGCCAGCGCCCTCTCTGATGCAGCGTGCGGGAGCAGCCGCGGCCAGCACCAGGTCCCCACCCCACGGGGAGGCTGGGGTGCACGGCGGGTCCCTGTAGAAACACACGTCCCAGGCGCACTCAGCTCCTCGGCAGGTCACAGGAGCCCCAGATCCGGGTTTTGCTTCCTGAGGTTTCAGGGGCCCGTGGTCAGCCATGGCCTGAAAACAACACGTGGAAAATTCAGGAAGTAGGTAGTTCACGAGTGCTGACTTGCACGCTCTGGGAAACCCCGCGCTGCCGCCCGCCCTCCCCTCTGTCCAGTGGATCCATGTGGGTACGCTGCCCCCCTGCCAGTGACCGAGCAGGCAGCTCGTGTCCAGCACCTGCATTTGAATTAACAGCCCCAAAGCATATGACGCGGGGCTGGGCCTCCAAGTACCCCAAGGAAAAGCCGACGGTGCTTCCTTTCAGTGAAAAGGAGAGAAGAGTTCATGCTTAGGTTGCTGAGGTCTGTGGTAAGTTTTACTGTTAATCTCTGCCTGTGTCTATTGTATAAATATAACGCTGTCATAAATACGTACTTGCAGAGCAAACAGCCGAGACAGGGGTCCGTCGTCCCGTGGTTTCAGGCATCCCCTGGAGGCTTGGAACGGATTTCTGGTGTCGACTGTGCTGTCTACACCAAGAAGGCAAGCTGTCCACACCAGGGAGTAGGGCAAGCCCCCGTCCAGGCATCGGAGCCACCTCCCTCCTTGCTGAGCCACACAGCATGTGGCTTTCGCGAGAAAATTGAGACAACAAGGCAAGGAAAACCCACTCATTTCCAAGACAGAGCAACCGCCGGACCGTGGCTGAGAAGACAAACAGTTGGAACTATCTGTCAGGCCGCTGAAATAGCTGTAATTAGTATGCTGAAGGCTCCAGGGGGAACAAGTGGCCAAAGGGCCACTGCCGCCCAGACCAAGTATGAGCAAAGCCAGACGCTGGCACTGGGATGAACAGCCTCGCGGGGCGGGCAGCGGATGACCGGAAGAGAGCTCGGCAGCGATCATTAGGTTGGAACGCAAACAGCAAAGCCAGAGCGTGCACACGCTGTGGGACCACTTCAGGCGGTCAAGGTCGGCGTGGCTGAAAGACGGATCGGGGAAAGGAAACACCGGACATTTTAACAGCCACGAAGTCTCAAACAACAAGGACCGGCATCAAGCTACAGGTACAAGGAGCTCAGAGAATACCAAGTTCGATGAGAATAATAACAGAAGCCACCAAGGATAGCACATTAAACTGTTGACAGCCAAAGACAACAGGACATCTTGAAGGCAGTCCGAGAGAGGACAGCTAAGAGGGCCCAGTGGCCGAGCACACCGGGAGACAGCAGAGCCACTGGGTGGGTGTTGCGGCGCGGCGGGCTGGCTCAGCCTGGGACACCACACCCCACGCCTGCGTGCCTGGTCTGAGCCTGCCTCCACTCCCATCCAGCTCCTGCTGCCCTGTACCCTGGTGAGCAGTGAGGGCAGCTTAGATGCTGGGTCCCTGCCCCCTGACCCAGCGGATGCAAGAGCACCACCACTTCCGCTGCGACTGTGCCTTTCAAACAAAAATATAAACTTAATTGCAGAAAGAAAAATAGCCAAGTCAGAACTCTATACTCAGATAAGAAATATTTCAAAAACGAGGAACTGACACTGTGATGGCAGGCTAAGCTGCACCAGTTCGGTCCCAGCTGCTGCATTTCTGACTTAGCACTTTGTTGACACGCCTGGGCAAGCAGCCGAGGGCGGCCCAAGTACTAGGACTCCTGCTCCCGTGTGGGAGACCTGGGCGGAGTTTGGGGAGGGAGCAGCAGATGGGAGATCTCTTTCTCTCTGTTAATTTACCCTTCAAATAAATAAATACTTAAAAATATTTCAAAAATGAAAGAGAACTATTTTATGAGCAAATAAAAACAACGAGGGCATTCAGTATTAGCACACTTTACAAAAACAGGTTAAAGAATGCCAAAGGGAGCAGCTTGATGAGAAAGAACACGTCATTTTACCACTGGGATCCACAACACAAATGAAGACCACTGGGAACACGAGACAAGGGCACATTTCAGTTCATTTGCTGCTTTATCGAAGACCACTGACTGTCTGAAGTAGGACCAACCACGGCGGGCAGGCGGCCTGGAGGCTAAGACCCAGGGACACAGCGGTGACGGCTCAGGCGCCCCCAGTGTGGGAGACCTGGACTGTTTCCAGCCTGACCAGAATCTGGGGAGTGACCCAGAGGATGGGAGATGTGTGTGTGTGTGTGTGCGTGTGTGTGTGTGCGTGTGTGTGTGTATTTCTCTCTCCTTCTCTGACTCTCAAATAAAAAAATCAGAATTCAAAAAATAAATACAGCAAGCAGAGGAGGGGAAAACTGTGTGCAGGTCAAATTTAACCCCTCGTTTTCAACCAAGTCTCGTGAGGAAGCAGCCACACCTGTGCACTCAGCACCCACGGCTCTTTCACACCCCCACAACCAGACCCAGCCACTGTCACAGCACCGCAGGGCCCGGGAAGCCAGGCAGAGCTCACAGGCGCCTGCCTGGGTGCCGTCTGCAGACCCCTGGTCTGGCCGAGACGCAGCAGCCGCGTCCCTGCGCTCGCAGCAATGCAGGAAGCTGAGCTGTGACAGGCAGCACGGAGGAGGCGGCGGAGGAACGGGCGACAATTTAAGGGCCTGGTGCTCCCCAGAAATGGGCAGGGCTCTTGAAAACCAGTTATTTAAACCAAAGGCAAGTCCTAAAGGAGTGTTTCTGTTTGTTTATTTATTTTCATGTTTGAAAGGCAGCGAGACAGACAGAGACAGACGAAGAGTTTCCATCTGCCGGCTCACTCTTCAAATGCCTGCAACGGCTGAGGCCGGGCCAGGCCAGGGCCAGGAGCTGGGAGCTCCATCCGGGCCTTGCACACAGGTGGCAGGGACTCAAGGACTTGGCCATCTCGGCTGCCTCCCAGGTGCACACGAGCAGGAAGCTGGGGCCAGGGCTCTGAGCAGGCCTCCAACACAAGACCTGGGCATCCATGGCCACCTCAAACCGCCAGGCCGGGAGCACTCCCAGGGTTCACTGGCCATGGACTCCTTTCTGTGCTTGTCAAAGTGCCGTCCCTTTTGTTAGAGTGTCACCTGTAATCACAGGTCCTGGGTGCGAAATCAGTTTAACCACTGCCATAAGATTATTTTCACATAATTCTTTAAAGATTTATTTATTTATTTGAAAGTCAGAGTTACACAGAGAGAGGAGAGGCAGAGAGAGAGAGAGAAGTCTTCCATCCGATGGTTCACTCCCCAGACGGCCACAACAGCCGGAGTTGCGCCAATCTGAAGCCAGGAGCCAGGAGCTTCCTCCAGGTCTCCCACGTGGGTACAGGGGTCCAAGGACTTGGGCCATCTTCTACTGCTTTCCCAGGCCATAGCAGAGAGCTGGATCGGAAGAGGAGCAGCCAGGATTTAAACTGGCGCCCATATGGGATGCCAGCGCCCCAGGCCAGGGTGTTAACCCGCTGAGCCACAGAGCCAACCCCTACACATAATTTTTTAAAATCCAGACTTGTGAAGCTAAGTTTGCGAGGGAAGTGAGCCATTCACTCCACACTCCCTGACCCTCCAACCTCACAGCTTTCGGCGGGGCCGGGGTCCCTGCTGCAGGCGTCCCTGCCTGAGCCCCCCACTGCAGGACACCTGCTTCCCTCTTCCGAGGAAAACGCCACAGGGCCAGGGCCCAGCTCACAGCTGCACCCGGTGGTCCCACCAAGGGCGGTGCCAGTGCTGAGCCAGCAGGAGGCTTCAGCCTAGGGTCCAGACCTCCCAGGACGCCTCACTGCACAAGGGTTGGGGTCGGGGTGCAGGGCGGGGTTAGGAAGAGCCACAACACCCTCCTGCTGGCAGTGGCCCGTCTGTCCATCTCACAGCCTGGGACGCCCCACGTGCCGCTCTGACGACAGTAAGGCAGTGGCCCAGAAGGCACAGCCCAGCCTGAATGTGCTTCCCCGCGGTGCCAGCCGCCCAGTCAGCCCCTGGCCACACCTGGGAGTCTGCATTAGGGCCCTGCTCTGAACCACAGCTTACAAGCTGCTTACGGGGGCTGCAGTACACCACTGGGAAGTCCAACACTGAGGCCGGCAGACTCTCTCCCACCACATGGGGGTGATCCAGGCGGGGTCCACTGACCCCGACAGCAGGTGGTTCTAGGATAGGTTCACCTGCAGGAGGCCACGGTGCCGCCACGGACACAGACTGTTGGACGCAGGGTGCAGCAGGTGGTGGGGACAGCATTCAGAGGTGGGCAAGCTGCGGCACACTTCCTAGACACATGGACCCCAGGGCTGGGTCTCCTTACAGCTCTCAGCTCACATCTCCTGGTCTCCCCTACAGAGACCCTCACTCCACACCCCCTTTGGTCTCCTCTACAGAGACCCTCACTCCATGTCTCCTCCTGGTCTCCCATAGAGACCCTCACTCCACACCTCCTCCTGCTCTCCCCCACAGAGACCCTCACTCCACATCTCCTCCTGGTCTCCCCCACAGAGACCCCCATCCACACCTCCTCCTGGTCCCCCACAGAGACCCTCACTCCACGTTTCCTCCTGGTCTCCCACAGAGACCCTCATCCACATCTCCTCCTGGTCTCCAGATGAGAGCCACACCCACTTCCCTCCATCAGTCACTGTCCCTCTTCCTCTCCCTGTACCTCTGGGGTCACAGCCTGTCTGCACATCTGCGCACATGCGCGCTGTCTCCTGCCCTGGCCTGCAAGTTCAGCTCGAGCCTTGCCCACAGAGCAGCTCACTGGGCACCTGCAGAGGGCATGAGGGGACCCCAGGGGGAGCTGTCAGGGGCGGTGTCCACCACTGTCACAGAGGGCATGCGGGGACCCTGGGGGAGCTGTCGGGGGTGGTGTCCACGTCTGTCACAGAGGGCATGCGGAGACGCCGGGGGGAGCTGTTGGGGGCAGTGTCCACCTCTGGCTGTCACAGAGGGCATGCGGGGACCCCGGGGGGAGCTGTCAGGGGCGGTGTCCACCTCTGTCACAGAGGGCATGCGGGGACCCCGGGGAGGGCTGTCTGGGGTGGTGCCCACCTCTGGCTGTCACAGTTGGGGGTGGTGCCCACCTCTGGCTGTCACAGAGGGCATGAGGGGACCCCGGGGGGAGCTGTCAGGGGTGGTGTCCACCTCTGGCTGTCACAGAGGGCATGTGGGGCCCCCGGGGGGAGCTGTTGGGGGTGGTGTCCACCTCTGGCTGTCACAGAGGGCATGTGGGGACCCCGGGGGGAGCTGTCGGGGGCAGTGTCCACCTCTGGCTGTCACAGAGGGCATGTGGGGACCCCGGGGGGAGCTGTCGGGGGCGGTGCCCACCTCTGTCACAGAGGGCATGTGGGGACCCCAGGGAGAGCTGTCGGGGGCAGTGCCCACCTCTGGCTGTCAGAGGGCATGAGGGGACCCCGGGGGGAGCTGTCGGGGGTGGTGTCCACCTCTGTCACAGAGGGCATGTGGGGACCTCGGGGGGAGCTGTCGGGGGTAGTGCCCACCTCTGGCTGTCACAGAGGGCATGCGGGGACCCCGGGGGGAGCTGTCGGGTGTGGTGTCCACCTCTGGCTGTCACAGAGGGCACGCGGGGACCCCGGGGGGAGCTGTCGGGGGCGGTGTCCACCTCTGGCTGTCACAGAGGGCACGCGGGGACCCCGGGGGGAGCTGTCGGGGGCGGTGTCCACCTCTGGCTGTCACAGAGGGCATGTGGGGACCCCGGGGGGAGACGTTGGGGGCGGTGTCCACCTCTGGCTGTCACAGAGGGCATGTGGGGACCCCGGGGGGAGACGTTGGGGGCGGTGTCCACCTCTGGCTGTCACAGAGGGCACGCGGGGACCCCGGGGGGAGCTGTCGGGGGCGGTGTCCACCTCCGGCTGTCTCAGCCACCTTTAGGATGAGCCGGGGCTCGGAGTGCAAGGACGTATCAGGTTTATCCCCCTGCTACTCTTTCTGTGATACACAGTACTGAACGGCATGATTCTACATCGTAAAACTCAACTTTTCTGTCAAAAGCAAGATCATTAAATAGGAAGAAAATGAGCAAAAAAATGCATCCTGTCCAAACTCCAACTGACTCACGCTCACTCCTCTCCCATAGCTAGGGTCCCTCAGCTTCGCCCAGTCTCGGCAGCAGAAGCAATTCCAGATGTTCCCGCGGGCCTGCACACTTCCTGCTTCCAACTGTCGCTCCTCATAAGGCCATCCCCTGCCTCTTCTGTGGGCATCACTGTACACACCTTTCCCTCCAGATTCTCACAGCTCTTAAGGACGGTCTGGGGCACCTGCCTCTCCTTACCCACCCTCCACAGCCAGGCCTGGGGCACCTGCCACTCCTCACCCACCCTCCACAGCCAGGCCTGGGGCACCCACCCTCTCCTCACCCACCCTCCACAGCCAGCCCTGGGGCACCCACCCTCTCCTCACCCACCCTCCACAGCCAGGCCTGGGGCACCTGCCACTCCTCACCCACCCTCCACAGCCAGGCCTGGGGCACCCACCCTCTCCTCACCCACCCTCCACAGCCAGCCCTGGGGCACCCACCCTCTCCTCACCCACCCTCCACAGCCAGGCCTGGGGCACCTGCCTCTCCTCACCCACCCTCCACAGCCAGGCCTGGGGCACTTGCCCCACCCTCTCACCCACACTTACAGCCAGGCCTAGGGCACCTGCCCCACCCTCTCCTCCCCACCCTCCACAGCCAGCCCTGGGGCACCCACCCTCTCCTCACCCACCCTCCACAGCCAGGCACACCCCCAGCAGAACCCCAACCTCTGGCTTCCCCTTGATCAGCTACACCTCTCTCATCCACCCCTCGGTCACTCCTGCAACCACACGCAGCGACCCCATCTGCTCGTCCCACTCTAATCCGCCAGGCAAGCCGACCTGTGCGTCTTTGGGGGCATTGTTCCTCTGCCTGCCTTAGTAACCCTCCATCCATCAGTTTCCACACACCTGGGAAAGTTCTCTTCCTCCTTAAACCCAGCTCAAGCTCCTCTCCTGTGACAGCGTCCACAGAGCAAACAAGCTCCAAGTCTACGTGGTCTCCATCCACGGAGCCGCAATTACGTGTTGATGTGTCGTCCTCCCTTTCAGACTGGAAGCTCCCAGAAACCAGATTCTGTGTCTCATGGGTGCCAATGCCTGGCTGGCTACGCAGGGGCTGGCACAGAACAGCTACTCCCAGCACGCTGGTAAAATGAAAGGCCGTGCGAGTGGTGAGAGGGTGAACAGAAGAGTCGACGACTGGGCAAGACCTGGGCATAAACGCAGTACGTCTGAGAACATCCACTCCCCGCACGCGCCGTCCTGCATCCCCGCCCAGCAGCCTGATGTGCCTCCCGCTCCAGCCCAGCGGACGCTCGGGGACTGCCCTCCCCTCAGACAGCAAGGACCTAGCCCAGGCCCCGCTCGCAGGAGAGAGCATGATCGCAGCGATCTCGGAGGGGCAGGGAAGTCAGCAACGTGCACTTCTGACCCCCAACCGAACACACGGGCCAGAGCTTCGTGGGGGCGTTTGCCTGGAGGGAGAGGTGAGCACACCTGTGCCCCTTTATGTCACTCTGCACCTGCCACCCCGCCGCCAGGGGCTGCAGCATTCACGGGACACTAACCCTGCTACCTCGGCTTGACCTGCAGGGGCAGGGGTCACTCTACCCAACTCCAGTGTGCGACACATGGGGCGACAGACAAGACTTCAGATGGCCAGGTTTGCAGGAGGCAGACAGATACACACACAGAGCCGACAAATGACACGCCACACGCCACACTTCTGGCTGGCAGGGACACTTCATCAGAAGCACCTAATGGCCGTGCCTCTGTGGCCTCCCAAAGCCCACCTCCCTGCGCCTCAGTGAGTCGGGAGCGTGTCAGCAAGAAACCGGGACCGGAGACGAGCAGCCGTGCTGACGGCGTGCGTAACACGGACGTCGAGTTCCTGTCATCCTCGGGAACTCTCGTGTGGCTGCATTCAACGGGGAGAAGCACCGTGAGCAGTGTGAGCACGAGATCCGGCAGATGTGAGAGGAGTCGTCAATCTTGCGTGAGCAGGTGCTAATGTGTCACAATTATCCCTTCTGGCAGTTGATGTTTAGGATTTCGGTTCCCACCTAGTCAATCACAGCTGTAATTGTTCAGCTACTTACATGGCTCATGCTCTGGGTAATAACCAGATAGGATTTAGTATTTGACATTCACCGTCAATTACCTCCCTGCACCGGCATCTGGAGGCTGGGCTGGCTCGTGACTCCCGGATGAGATAAAACGGGCTGTGTGTGGAAGGGCAAGCAGAGGAAGGGCAGCCCCACGCCTCCAGCGCTCTGCTGGCTGTGCCGAGAACCGGCTACTTCCTGCACGTGTCATCCTGCAGTCCCCTGACTGCGGAATCTGGCAAGCACTGCGCTCCTCCAGGCCCCGCTGCGGGAGGCAGCCGCGTTGGCCGCCTGCCCAGGAAGGGCTGGGAGCAGGAGGCCCCGTGCAGGCTCCCCACGGAGACACGGGCCGCCCAGCGTCAGAGCGCCGGCCGAGGGTCCTCCCAGGGACCTTCATCTGCAATAGCAGTGGGGACGATGCCAGCTCCAGCGTCCCAGACCTGCGTTGAATCCAGGTCCTCTCACTTCCTAGCAAACAGAGGCAATGACTGCACTGTCTGAGCTTCAGAAGTGGCGCCGCTGTGGGGGCCAAGCCGTGACAGGCCAGGCGCAGCCCAGCACAGAGAAGGGGTCAGCGTCCGCGTGGTGTGCTGACCTGGCCAGTCACCGTCTCTGACCCTGGCCCTCCAGGGCTCAGGGACAGGTGAGTCCGCAGAAGCTCGGCTCTTCCATCAGCTGGGGCTGCTCCACGGCAGGAAAAGCCCTCGCGTTTGTGGTTCCTCTGCCCTGGCACCTGAGGGCATTCAGACAAGCACCACCCGAGGGCCCACGGGACGCCAGGCCCCTGTGCTGGCTTCCAATGTCCCAGATTCACTCAGAGCCACACTTCCCTGGCCGGCACCACTGACACAGCAGGGAGCCCACTGCTTGTGACCTTAGGGGTCCTGGCCAGCTGCTGGGGCACGTGGTCCCGGCCCTGGAGTCCCAGCCCCCAGGCGTGGTGCCCGTGTCATCCTGGGTAGGTTCTGAGCCAGGCACCGCCTCCAAAACTTGTGCCCATTCATTTCATCCTGAAGACACACACGCATGCACACACATACACAGGCACACATGTACATACAGGGGTCCTCAAAATGTTTATGCAAAATGCATATCATGAAAAAATACATGAATTTCAAAAATTTTTTTCAAAAATAAACATCTTTTAAGTGTATTTTCCACAAACTTTGAAGTTCACTCATACACACACATTCAGTCATGCACAAGCACACACATACACAATTATGTACACATACACACATGCATACACACCATGGACAACCACACACTACACGCATTCAAAATCACAACAATGTTCATACACAATCATATACATGCACAATCACACATATGCAATCACATGCACACAGTGCACATGCATTTACACATTCACAAGCATACCTGATGCAGACACACACACACGATGACATACACAATCACATGTGCAGTGACATGCACACAATGACACACACCACACACATAGCTTGCACACTCACACACATTACTTGCATACACATGCATACACATACATGACTTGCACATTTGCACATACATTACTTGTGCACACACATGCATATACATAACTTGCACACTCACACATGCACACACATACATAACTCGCACACTCACACACATTACTTGTGCACACACATGCATATGCATAACTCGCACACTCACACATGCATAGACATACATAACTTGCACACTCACACATGCACACACATACATAACTTGCACACTCACACACATTACTTGTGCACACACACACACGCTCCCTGGATGTCTGAGTGTGGCTGGCTCTATCCGGGGCCCTCGCATCTGTGTAGTGCCAGGAGAGGTTTCTCCCCCAGCCTCACGGGGCGGCTGCCCGGACGGGCTATGGCGGACAAGTGGGGTCTCACGCTCAGCGGCTCCCTCACCCCTCACAGGGTGTGGCCTCAGGTTTGGGGTGCCCATGGTGCGGTCAGCTCTGCCCCTTCCCTTCTGCCTCACCTCCCTCCCCGGGGCCCCCACGCCTGCTGCTGGGACGACACTGGGACTCATCTGGGATTTCCTGGAGAAGGGATGCATCAATTATTCTGAGGAATGTAGGCTTTCTGACATTCTCATGCGTGTGCGTGTGCGTGGGTCACCATGGGGGCAGGTGTTGGGATTCTGCTTTCTGCTAATAACTCAGCAAAACGAGGGATCCACGAGTATTCAGCCAGGTTTGGTCCTGAATGAGAAAAGCATCACTGTTTCTCCGTTTCAGGCTTGCTGGCACCACACCAGCCACACCGGCGGCGCTCTCTGGGAAACAATGCGCTCCGAGTTATTAACCGCTCCTCACTCCATGCAGAAGAAAGCGGCGTGTTTCCAGGAGATCCTGCTTAAAGTTTAAATCGGAAAAGACGCGGCGCTGACACCCAGGCCGCATTAAGACTTCAAAGCAGGGACCCAGTCATTTTGCAATAAAACCTGATGCCGTGTAATAGTGCCCTTTCAAGCCACTTGGGACTTTAAGACTTCAAATGAAATGCTATTAGCAGAGACAGATAAACAATCTAAGCCGCTATTTGCCTGGGGTGATACCCTTGTGATTTACAATGGGCAAAGAAAATAGAGAGCGAGGTGCAGGGAAGAGTGACAGGAACAGCAGCCAGCCGCCCTCGCGAGGCCTGGGGTCCCGCTCCGCCCGCGAGCGCCCGTGGCCGCGGCTCCTCCAGCGCCGGCGCTGCGCTCCGCACGGTGGCATGCGCAGACTTCAGGGAAAGCTCACGCGAGAGGCGGACAGTGCTTTGTGTCCTTCAGCCCAGCGGGGTGGGGGCACCCTGGCTGGAGACCGTTCATTCAAATAGCCAGGAGAAGGGCTTCCGAATGTTCCTAATGCACAGACCGACGTCCGTCCGAGGTGACAGGCCAGGTGCCTGCACCTGCTCCGCACTGCAATGCCACCTGCAAGCTCACCAACAGCACACTTGGTGGGAACAGAAACACAGCTCTGGCAGCAAGGGGGCCCCGTCCCGTCAGCGTCCCGCCTGCACCCACGCGTGATGGAGCTGGCTACTCAGCCTGGAGCCAGAGCACCGTCTGACCTTGCCCTGCTGACCACACAGCCAAACCGTGCAGCGTCCGACCTCACTGGGGGGCCCTGGGGCCCACCAGCCTCCTGTCCCTTCAGGAAACTGGAGATGGGCTGGGTCAGGCGTGCAGCCAGCATCCCTTGGCTAGGCACGCGGCTTTCCCGAGGCCCCGTGGACCAAGATTCACCTCCGCGGGGGAGAGGCCACGGGCTGATGCTGAGCGAGCCCTGGAAGGTGCTTCCTTGACAGGGCGCTGCCTCCTGCCAGCTGGCACGGGCTCGCCTGCCACCCGTTCCCTGCCCGAGCCGCCATTGTGCTGCAGGCAGCCAGAATCAAAGACGCCAAATGCTCCTGGCGGGGGCCGAGGGCTGAGGCGCTCAGCTCTGCTCACAGCCCAGCCTCGCTTTAACCTGAGGGGCCCAGGGACACCCACAGAATCAGCGAGGCACCTCGGGCGCCACACAGGGCCTTCCCAGTCCCAACTCTATTCAACCCTTTTCCCACACCTACCAGGCGAACCTGGGTTCCCTGCACCATGCTCACAATCAGCGCTCAAGAGAAAATAACATGCCACGGCAGCGCCTCTCCCAGGTGAAGCTGGAGGGGCGGATGTCCCTTTAAATTGGAAAAAAAAAAAAAAAGGGAAAAATATTCTGCAAGTTCTACGGGAAAAATGTCACATTTGTACAGACCCCAAATCCCTCTGTTTAAACAGGGTGATTAGTATCAGTTCCTGTAGGAAATTAAACTCGGGCCGCACAGCCGCGTGCAGATATGCAGATTTCTGGGCAGAATGGCCAGCTCTGGGCAGGGAGCTGGCTGATTAATCAGTGTCCTCAGAATGCGAAATGAAACGCGGCTCTCCTGGGCGAGCTCAAGAAATGACTTCTCCTCCCCGGGAAGGGAGCGAGAGCGCGCCGGTCCGGCAGAGCGCGGGAGCTGGGGCGCTGTGTTCAGACCCCTCCTGGCGCCTCGGCACAGCTCCGTTCCTGCCCGGGGCCCACTCGGCTCTCTGTGGCAGGGCCGTGGGCGTGCCTGGTTTTCAGTCCGGCAGGCACTCATGCCAGGGCCGTCGGCCTCTCCCCTGAGCCTGGTGGCAACCTTGCAGACCGGATGGAGCCCTGAGCCCACCAAGTCTCCCCGGAGCTGGCAGGCATCGGAACAAATCTCTGTGCTGGGCGTTTCTTCTTTCTTTCTTCTTTTCCTGAGAGACGACATGGAGTAGACAGTGTTTTAAAGTATAACGCAGGAAGCTCAATTTGCAAATATAAATTACTCATCTCTAATCCAACCCACCCATCATTCTAAAACCTCAAGGTAGCTGTGACCTCTGGCCTGGGTGAACACAAGGTTTCTGACGATCAAGTAATAATGCTATTTATTTTTTGAAAAAATATTTATAGCAAGATGCAAAAATGTAATTTTCATAGTTTTTTTTGTAGTTACTGGAAACCTAAGGCTGTTTTTCTGAACTCTTGAGGGTCTCCAGTAATTGTATAGAAGTAGGCATTATGCTATATTATTAAGGCTGCAATTTCCTGGTGAATCTGCCTGGATGTTTCTTTTTATCACTTGGCAATTTCTATCTAGTTATAGCATAATTAAGTTTCCTGACCCTTGCTCACTCCTTTAACAGGACGCTTAGAAATCTACTAGAATTGCAGATCGCCAGGCTGATGTCCTCGCTACCCACACAGTAATGGAATAAAATTATTAATCCAGTAATTGTGCGGAACACATGACTCTGCATTGAATGCTCCCCTTCTCATTTTCTGTGGGTGACAATCAGCCAGGGCACAAATCATTTCTGCGGGAGCAGCCTCTCATTCACGCTCCAGGAGCTGCCTGGGCGGTGGTGATTATTCACAGGCTAATACCGCGCGGGGCTCCGGCGAACAAAACGGACGGAGGAACAAGACGCTCCCCTGCCCACGGCTCACGTGCCCGCGTCAGAGCCGGCCGCCAGGTGACAAAGCGCCCGTCCAACGGAGGACCTGGGGCCGGCCACGTGCCTGGGAGGCTGGCACAGCCCACGTGCTCACGCTGGCCCAGGGGAAGGCACTGGAAGTGCCATCTGCACACTCCAGGGACCGATGGGTTTTTGTCGTGTGGGTGTCTGGAAATCATGTCGCAGCCCTGGATACACACGGATGGGGGCCAAGACGGCTCTGACACGCGCTATGGGGAAGGCTGCTGCTGTCCAACCGAGCACCCGGCTCCCAGGCCAGCATCACGCCCTCACAGCGAGCACAAAGCAACTCCAAGGCCCCTCCCTGCCCAGCCTCACTGGGCGTGGAACCGCGGTCTGACCGCAGCACGCAGAACCGTCGCCGGAGCTCAGAGCATCTGCTGTTGAACACCACCCGTGCACACCCGATGGGGGCCACGCTGGGCCACGCGCAGTGCCACCCTTGCAGGGGACACAGACTCGATTCAGAAGCGCCTACAGGTGTGCAAGCAAGAGAGCACAGTGGTCTCTGACCGTGAAAGGTGGCTTCTGTGCAAAATGCATTCCCACATGACAAAGATGCTCCAGGAACGTGTGCGAGGGCGTGGCCGTGGGCCGCGATGAGCACGTGTTCCAGGAAGGTGGTGGGTCCTTGGTCCCTCTCCGGATCCCAGGACTGTGCCAAGAGCGTGGTGCTCACTAAGCACCCCCAGCAGACCCAAGTTTATAAACCAAGTCTCCAGACTTCCTTTACACCTAAGTACATTAAAAAAAAAGAGAAACACCAATCCTCACAGTGCTAGCAGGTGGCAGGGATCCGGTAGCAAATGCAACACCACCCGAAAGCCACCACCACACGGCGTCCCCGTGGACTCCGCGGGCCCTCAGGGAGACCTCCAGGAGCTCCACCGTCTGCGTCCACAGTTCTCAACAGGGAGGAGCTTGTCCTGGACAACTTCAGGGGTCGCCCTGGGAGTGGGGGTGGGGCGTGCTACCAGCACCTGGAACCCGGGGACTGCTCCTCGGGCGCCGACACACAGCCCCACCATGACTGGGGATTTGTGGCCAGCAGTGCCGAGGTGGGCAGTCCAGAGTTTAAATGGACATCAATGAGTTGCGAGAAAAAAATCGGGCCCGGGAGCCTCGTGCACCCAGGGACAGCGAGGCAGAGGTAGGGCTGATGTCTCCCCCGCCCCCGGACTCGGGCGCAGGGCAGCGTGGTCGCCTTCGCCTGGCACGATTCTCTTCTTCCCAGCTAAAAGATCAACCGTGAAGCAGGCGGATGGGAGTGCAGGGCCCCTCTGGCCTCCACCCACTTCCACAGCCTGCTTGGCTCCCCGTGTGGTTTCACGTGTTAGGTCCTGGCTTCCGGTGGAAGCCACACACGGGAACCCTCAGGCTGACGCTCGCTGCCTTTATTGTGAAATTCAGCAGGGCCCGAGGCCTCACGCAGCTCCCGGCTGCAGCTGAATCAGCTCCCAGTAAACAGGCGTTCGGGGAGAAGGCGCGAGGGGAGAACTCTCACTTAACTTCCCATTGTTTCATTGATAAAAATGATCCTGGAGGCAGAAGAATATATTAACTGTTTCCTTTGGTTTTCCATCTAGAAGGCTGAAAGACATTTCTAAAATAGATCTATTTTCTTTTCATTCTACAGAATAATGCATGAATGATTATAACATATGCTCTATCTCCCGCTTTTCCTCACCCAGTGGAAAAGTGCCTGACATTGTAATCACAACTTGTTGGGGCTTCAATCTGATGCTGTGCCATTTTATCACGGTAGTTAAACGTCCATTCTTGTTCGGTGTGATAAATGTTATGGCCGTTTAACAGGAGCGAGAAAGAGAGACATGTTAGACCAAATATTGCTTCAGATTGTGTCTTTTATTCTCCTTTATCATCATATCTTAATTTATAGTATAATCGTCATTATCACAACTGTCAGCCTCATTTAACCTTCCTGATCTCCCATGATTCTCTGCCGTCGGGTCTGATTGCCTGCCTGCTGCCGCCTGGTTGATAATGGCTGACTGATTGGCCCTCCCCACGAGGAAGACAATGATATATAGAACCGCGCGGCTCGCTCTATATATTAATGAGGAGCTGGCAAAGCTTTGATAAGGCTGCAGAATAATCCATCAGCGCGAGCAGGAGCTTGTAAACCTGGAGGAACATTTCACGGGAAAACACCTGGCAAGGGGGTAATGACCCGTCAGCCGCCTCTCTCCCTTGTAGTGCACATCAGATAGCGGGGGATGGATGGCCCAAGAAGTTTATCAAGTCCCCGGCCGGTCACAGGCTGCGCGCCGGCCCTTACGTCGTATTTAGCAAGCCAGCAATTAATAGCGCGTTTTCCTCGGCGTGCGGAACGGTTTATCTCCTGCACGCGCCCTTATCGGAGCTGTTACCTAGGCGAGGCGGGCGGCCTGGGCGCGCGGCGTCCCCGTAGCCACACGCACTCGGCGGAGGCCGCGTCACCATTAGATACAATGCAGCAGACGGCCACTTCAGTCTGAATGCACCGTTATTACAGGTATTATATGAAATTGCTTGTGTTGTGTGAAGGGGATTATAGGGGCTCTGGATCAATAACTTTAGTGGATGTTGGGAGTGATTACAGTGCTCTGTCAATTTCCCCATTTGGCTGTCAGAGCTGATTTACAACACTCCACCTCTTTTATTCACACCAAATCACTCATTTCATTGGTAAATTCTATATATCTCAATTTACTTTAAGTAGCTGATTTGTGTAAAATAAAATGACTTCCTCTTCTGTGCGTGCCACAGACCTAACCCTATAGAGTGGTGCAAAGTGTCAACACAGAGGCGGCACGGGGCTTTCCCTGTGGCGCACACGGCCTCTCTGTCCTGCTTCAGCTCTTCCGTGTGACAAGGGCCCGCGGAGCCGCTCGGTCCCTTCCCGCGCGGTCGTGGACGCGGGAAGCCGGGGAGGCCCCACGCCCGCTCCCTGCGGCTCTCCTGCCGCTGCTCGGGCTAACGGGGACCCCAGCCCCTGCCTGTGTGGTGCAGACACAGTCCCGCCTGTAGAACTCCAGGACCATGGGGGCAGCCCAAGAACGGTCTCCCTGGACCCCCTGCAGGCTCCTGCACAGCAGGGCACCCACCACGCCTCCTCTTCCTTTCTCTCTGCCCTGTGCCCACACATGCGTGCACGTGGTGATGAACCACGAACTGGGTCAGAAACAGCCCACAAGCACACAGTGCAGGACGGAGGGAATGCGGGGCACCCAGGTGAGGTGGAGGCTCCTCTGCCGCAGCAGCTCTCGGGAGGGCGCCGGGCCCTCCTGCCCCGCAAGCCCAGTGCCCAGTGCGCCGGGGCGCGCGCATCAGGGAGCCGACCCTGGAGCTCTGTCTGACGCTCACTCGCCTAGCATCCCACACTTCTTTCCTGGGGTTCCTGACCTCGGCCAGGCTCTTGGGAAACTGTGTACGTTTCCACAAATAAATAAGACTTACACAAAGTATTTACAGAATCATCAAAGGCGATCCCCCCTGCACGCCACCCTCGACAATTGTTTCTGGCTCAAGCAGACAAATGAATAAACTACCGATTCTCCAACCTATTAATGCACACGATTTGTGGGTGCCGAAGCCATTCACATGATAGCCGCAAGAGGAGGAAAAGGACGTGCTGATTGTCTGTCCTGGCATAAAATGTCCTTTGCATGAAAATATTCAGATTAATCCTGCACATCTGTGCTTCATTGTGGTTCATTCACTTCTGTATATTTTTGATACATTTTGCACAAGTTATAAAGCCAGGAGAAAATACAGGATTCTATTAAAAATGTAATAAAAAAAACCTCCATAAACAGTGTCTATATTTTCTGAAAGGCCCCATTGTCCCACAGAGCACAGTATTGCTAAATATGCAACTGAATTTAAAGATGCTCCCAAGTTGCCGTTCCGCCATCCGTTACAAACCCAGGCCTCAGGGCGAGGGGCAGGTGTCTGATGCAGGTGGGTATGTGACCTGCACCAGTCTCAGCCTGGGAGGAGGATTCGGGGAGGAGGGCTGGGCCCCGCGGCAGGGCAGACCCCCCCGGCCATGCCCGGGCTGCAAGGCTCTAGGCCACCCTCCGAGCGCGTTCAGCTGCAAGGCTACCTGCCAGTCATGCCCCTCACACCCAGCCACGGCAGAACAGAGGCTCCGTCTCAAGTTCATGGCTCACAGGACCCAAGTCTCTGTGGAGTGCTGAGTCTGACCTAGACCCAAGAGGGTGCCCATGTACCCCCGTGGGGGCCGAGGACCCAGCACAGGCCAAAGAAAACCCTTCCAGCAGGGGACCCGACCCAGGCCAGGTGGGAGTGCGAGGAGTCCAAGGACGTCTAGGTTGCGGTCCTGGCCCTCAGGGTGTGCGGTGTGGCTGCGGAGGTGAAACAGGAGCAATGAGGTTTCGGTAAGTTGGGGAAACACTCTGGCACTAGGGCCACACAGGTGCTCCCAGGACCCAGCACATCAGTCTCGCAGACAACAGAGAAGGCTCGCGGTTCAGCTGGGTGACCGTGGGCACTGCCGGGCACGGGCGTCTCAGCAGGGCTCGCTGTACACGGCTAACATGGCAACGGGCGCGGGGATCCGTGCGACTGCGCTTACCGGAAAGTTGAAACTGATGGGACCTTGCGACATCGGGCTGACACATGACAAGCTACGGCGTGGAAAACGCTAGATTCAAAGGAGCCATAATTCACTTTTCAGTGGCAATTTATAAAGGATGGCAGCTTCTAATATACAAACCCCCAGAGCTGTGTCTGACATTACACAGAGGACACACCTATTGCATGACCATCTTTAGACAACACCAAAAAATGCAAACGAAGAATCTGGATGCATCTCTGGAGCAGCACTGAGTCACTCAGGACAAAATTACAGAAAACACGAATGCACCCACAGGCAACCAAAATTCAGTGACAGTTTTGACAACAAGTCCAAAACACAGGGATCGCTCGGGAGGCTGGCGTGTGGGCAAACACCCAAGGCTGCAGCTCCCCTTCTGATCTGCACCTGGCACGGGCAAACGCGGCCACCTGAGGAGGCACTGGGAGGGCGCCCTCGCCCTGCTGGAGAGACTTCCTGCACCTTGGCCTCAGAGACCGCTGAGAAAAGGGAGGGAATGCACAAGGGGTCTGGTGTGAGTCAGGGAGGTGCACCTGGAGGAGGCAGCTCCGTCACCAGCGCCAGCACCCACTAACCGCTGGGGAGGGCAGCCAGCAGAGAGGGGTTCACCGGTTGCTCAGGGGACACTTCCCAGGGGTGACAGAAGGGCCTGGCGCACAGTAGATGCTGCACACAGCTGGTGAGTGAACCACCGAGAAGACAGACACAGACACTGACAGGGACACCGACGGGCCTGGTGGCGGGCCATGGCGTCAGCACTCTTGCCAAACCAAAGCCGGGAGACTTAGAAACCCACTTGCAGCAGCACATCCTTGGGACTGGAAGTCTCAGAACAGCGTGCTTCCTCACGGTTTGTCAGCTTTCACCCACCCTCACGCCACTTTCACTCTGGGAGAAATCAAGTGACCACTCTTCCCTTCTGACGGGACACCCCCCCCTCCCCCCCACCCCCGCCGCAGCCCTGTTCCCCTGAGGGTGAGGGTCTCCCAGCAGGCAACCCCCGGGAAAGGGCCAGCAGCCTCCGGGCAGAGGCCCTGTGCGGGAGCAGCACACCTGCCCAGCCCGGCCAGTTCACTTCTTTGCATCTCAATGGCAAACAACCCAGCCCACTGGAAGGCCCTGGGCAGGAGGAAAGAAAGGGCTTTTTTTTCATTCTCCCCTCCTAGGGCTGCTGCTTGTTAACAAATATCAGTTGTTATTCATTTGGTTACCAAGTGTTCTGGCTTTAACTCTGCTCACAGAGTGGACCCTTCAGAACAGAAGGGCGGAGGAAGACAGCGGTGGGGGTTTAACCGTGCAAGGGGGGGCTGTGCCCCTGGCAGCAGTGTCCCCCCAGGTGAGGGACCGACGGATAGCTTCCTTGGGGACTGTTCAGGCTGTGGGTTCTTCCAAAGAAAATTCCAAAATTCCAATTCCTTTCTTCCATTTTTATTTTCCTTTTTGAGAGGAGAGCACGTTAACCAAATGCTGAACCACCTTGTAAGTGAAAACAGCCGTGTTCCGAGGAAGGCGCTGGAAAAGGGGCCTCCCCTGCACCCCAAGCCCCCGGGCACCGACCCCCTGAGTGCACGGGGCTCTGCGGCTCCAACGGAGATGACCCTAAGGACTGGGGACTCCCCTTTCTTAAAACAACAGCCCAGCAGTCTCTCCAGCGGGGCATTTGCATTATAAAACCATCCCCAGCATTTGTTTCCAGGGATCCTGGAATCCAGTGTTGGCAGGGGAAGGCTCCACCTCCCTGGCGGGGCGGCCGGGGCCAGAGGGTGCAGCCTCTGCCCGCTGGGCGGGAGGGGGCACAGCGGGGCGAGCTGGTGGCAGAGGTGGCTCCCGCCCCCCTGATAAAAACGCGAGGGGCTGGCAGCCACAGCCGCTCCTCCCGGCCGGGAGTTTCCTTCTGAGCAAGTGTCTGCGTGCGTCCTTGCTTTTGTCTCAGCCGAGGGTTTAACAGCTAAAGTAACCGAAAAGGACTCACAACAGAAGGGCCATGGTTTCCAGAGTAACCGTAAAAACAGACCCGGTCTCCATGGCGAGGAGAAAAGCCATTTGCTGCAGCCTTTTCAGACCTGAGCAGACACTGACAGTTTTCCTATAATCAGCCCCGATTATTTGTAGCAACTAACTATATTATAATGTTAACGATAGGAGGTCTTTGAAAATATGTGAGCTAAAAAAAAAAAAGAAATAAAAAATGCACTGGGTTTCCTGTGCTTTAGCTACGAATGCATTATCAATTTAGAATTTCTAAAATAGCCTGCTCAAGAATCCACGGCGAAGCGGGCCGGCAGCTCCTCCGGTCCTCTCTGAGCAGCTGCGCGGCGTGGCAGCCTGCACGGTGTCGGGACCTCGGCCGTGTGACACTGCTGCATCTTACTCCACCAGCTACATGCCGAGTGCGTGATACCTGGGCTGCCCAGACACTCTGCACGCGTGTGCGTGTGTGCCTGCCCGCCCGGCTGCCGTTCTTGAGTCCGCCGTCTGAACGTGGGATGCAGAACGCGGAATCTTCCCACAGGCTCCCTGCACGTCTGTCGATACTGTCGTGTCCGCACAGTTCCAGAACTAAGTCCAAGTCAACTCCAGACGCAGACAGCGGCAAGGCTGGGCTGGCCCAGGTCTCTCTCTCCCCCACCCCCCGTGTGCATGTCTCTATCGCTCCGTCTCCCACACACAAGCGTGCAGCTACGGACTTCTGTATCTCCCGGCGTGTTTCAATTTCCTATGTGTGTCTGAGGAGATGGCTATCGAAGCGTGAAGTAGCATGACGCTCAGAGCGACGACAGCCACTCTGCGTGCAGTTTCCTGGGGAATGCCAGCACTGCCTCGAGGGGACACGGCTGACAGCTAAGCGAGGTGACCATTCTTGTCTCACGCGTCAGAGAATTAAGTGTCCGGTTTGTCTCTGTTAAAAGTTTGGAGAGCAAAACCTGGGAAACACCACACATCGTGTCACTCAGAAAACACTCACTTTAAACGGGCGCGACAACAAATGCAGCGAACTGCCCCAATCACGTAGACGTGCCCTTCTATTAGCCGTCGCCAAAGCCCGGATTCAGCGGCGCCCATCGTGCCTTAAGAAATGACCCTGCGTGTGCTTTGTCCATGCGGAGGCCGACGCCGTCGCGGGACCCCAGCGCTGCAGAGTGGCCCCAGGAGCTCGCCCCTCCTGCCCCAGCCCCAGACAGGGCCCCTCCTGGTCCTGGGAGGGGATGGTGCCTCCCGGCGTTCCTTTTGTTTTTCTTCCTCTGAGCACTGGAAGAATTCCGAGTTCTTCAAAGGAGCAGCCAGCAGCCAGCAGCAGCCAGGTCAGGGAGCACCCAGCTCCCGGGGAGGGCAGGAGGCTGGGCCAGGCTGGGCCAGGCTGGGCCTCACCTGGCTGGGCAGGCAGGCAGGCAGGGACGGAGAGGGAGGCTGGGTGACCAGTCCCTGCTGGACAGCCCGCAGCTCCTCCAGGGCCACAGGGAGAAACTCCCGCAGTGAAATCCCGACACCCCGTCTCCCCTGCTTCTCTATCAGACCCAGGGGCCGCTGTGTGTCCTGCTCCTGCTTCATGCTGGGCTCAGGAGTCCCGGGAAGGTGACAGGCTCATTCTGCGAGCTACAGTACCGAGCCGCACTAAAGCGGGAAGTTTCCTGGTGCCCCTCGTATATTTAAAATTGCTGTTTTCTCGCAGTGAATATCATTCCCTCTGTCTTTTCTGAGGTATAATCCCATAAGGGTTTGACCAAACAACAATGCACTAATGATCGCAAATGGTTCAAATATTGCGTCCAGTGAGTTAAGTGATAAGTTTCCATGTTAAGAGAAACAATAAGTGGAATTTCACACATATTACAGTAATTGTGAGGATCCAATTTACATGGAAATCACAGGAGCACACCCTGACCAGGGGTTTTAAGTGAGCCATTACCCAGCTGTGCTGGGCTAGGTGCGCTTCTTTTAGCATAATCAGTCCTGTAATGGTGCCTTTAAAAGCTGAAAATGTATACTTAGATTAACCTTTCTGTTTTAAGGTTTTCTTTTTCCCCTCAGGAAAAAAAAAAAAAAAAAAAAGAGGAGGAAGAAGAAAGAAAAGGCCAGAAGAAAGAAAGAGGAATCATTAAAAAGCCAATTAGCGCGCAGCCCCTCCTCCCTCCCCTGCTCCCGAGGCCCTCCCCCCTCCCCTCGCCACCCACTGCTACCCACCACTTTCCGTTTTTGGTAAACTTCGGGCATTTTTCCTCCCTGTTTAGGACGCGAGAATTCCACGCCAAGTCGTGGACGGTGAGTTACTCTCGGGCTTTGTCTGCAAAGCGGTGCCTTGTCTGGGATGTGCGGGCAGAGTCTGCTAGGCAGGGAGTCCAGTTTCCCCGGACTGCCTTCAGAATCCCCTGGCTTCTCTGTGTCTCTCTGTGTGTGTGTGTGTCTCTGTCTCTGTCTCTGTCTCTGTCTCTCTCTCTCTCTCTCTCTCTCTCTCGCAGGGGCGAAGATCTGCATGCCTGCGCCCGGCTCCCCTGCTCCACGCCTGGTGAACTGAACGGTTCACGCTGGCCAAAGGAGGTTTCTGCTTGTTCTTGCTGGATTGTGGGATGGCGCAGAGGAGCCAATTCGTAATAGAGAGGAAATGAGCAGACTCCAGACCTCTGGTGACACTGCGGGGGAGGGCAAGGGGCTCACTGGGGGGTTCCTGAGACGGGTGCTCTGCCTGTGACCTCCTCCTCAACACCATCCTTTCAGGACGCCTGACCTGCAGGCCACGGGCATTCCTGCGGCATCAGACCAGGTTGCTCACCAGCGGCTCCACGACGTGTGGGGCCCGTGTGTGTGTGTGTATGTGCGTGTGTGTACAGGTACATGTGTGCGCATAACAAGTAAGCTCTTTCAAAACACTAACGCTGCTTCTGAAAGCACGGGGCGCTAATTACGTGTCAACTTTGATCCCGTGTCACATGTGCCGTCTTGTTACACCTGAAGGAAGTTTTTGTTCTGAGGGGTTGTGTGAGCAATGCGTACGGCGTGTATTTGCCGGCTGATCCACTGGTGTAGCGTGCTGGTGTAAAGCAAGCACATCTGCGTGTCTCAGCTTTGCGAGAGCGAGAGCGTGTGCCACAGTGGGAATCACAGCTGAGCCGCCTCCTTCCCCACAGCTCCCACCCCGTGTGCAGGACACGCTCACGGTAACCAGTACTGCAGGATTGGGGACCAGAGAGATAACGGATGGATGGCACACATGCCTGCACGCGTGCTGGTGTTTGTGTGTATTTGTGCACATGTGCCGTGCATGTATGCACACGAGCACGCTCGTGCATGTGTGCCAGCATGTGCATTTGTGTGTCCCATGTATGTGCTTGCGTGTTTATGTGTACATTGCATGTGCACGCACGTGTGTGCATGGGTGTCGGGGGCTGTCCTATGCACTGTACAATGCCTGGCAGCAATCCACCCCCGCCCACGAGACACCAACTGTGCTGCCACACCTCACCCCTGCCGGTGACAAGGGACACCAATTGTGCTGCTGCACCTCACCCCTCTGGTGACAACCGCTTCTCACGTTGCCCGGTTTCCTCTGGGGCGAGGCCTGTGGAGGACCTCTGTCCAGGTGCTAAGGCCACAAGAGAACTAAGCTCATCACCTCCCCTGCAGGCCTGCGTGTGCTGGCTCAAACCTGCAATTTTAGCTCAAAACTGCCCAGAGTCTCACAGGGATTTTTTTTTTTTCCAGACAGTGTGAATTTGGGGCTAAAGTAAAAATATCAGAAATAAAACAGAAATGGTTAGGAAATGCAATCCCTTTTTTTGAAGCCCTCTTGCTGATGAAAACTCAGCATTTTAGGATAGAAGAGAGGTGCGGAGTCATCAGCTGTGGTGGACACAGGCCGAGGTCACCTGCCCTCAGGGCGTGCCAGGCCCGTGGGCATCGGCACCCTTGGGGGCAGAGACCTCATGCCAGGCCCGTGGGCGTCGGCACCCTTGGGGGCAGAGACCTCATGCAGCACAACCATCACAAATCCCAGGGCCTCAACTTATGCACTAACCCCGAGGCCTCACCCGGCTTCTCCAACCTGTCCCTCAGCTAGCCCGTACCTTCGTTCAAATTCAGCATCAATCTGTCCATTCAACCACCCCCCAAAGCACCCTCCATCCAACATCCACCCATCATCTACCCACCCATCCACCTGTTCACCCAGCCTAAATCCTACCATCATCCATCCATCATCTACCCACCTGTTCACCATCCACTCGTCCGTCCATCCATCCATCCCATCCATCCACCCGGGCAGCCATCTGCCATCCATCCATCCACTTCTTCAGCATTTACTTAACCATGAGCACGTCCTTCTCACTGGAAGCACACACACGCACAGGTCCACACGTATGCAGGCGCACACGTGTACAAGCATGACAAGTAAACGTGCACATGCAGTACATGCACCAGCACGTGTGTACCATCCATCCGTCATCTCTCCAGTACCTGGGGGGGGGGCACCGCCAGGCGGAGCCCAGGGGAGCTGTGTGGTGGGCAGCGTGCGTCGAGCCCCAAGTGCCCCCCGCAGGAGGAGACCACACACTTATCCTGAAGACTGGGGGGAGGGGGGCGCAGCGACATGACCTGGGTGTGGAGAGCAGACGGCAGACTGAGCGACTGAAGGCTTGGGAAGGCTGAGCACGCAGGGCAGGGCCTCCCACGCCGCGGCGGCTACTGGCACAGGCACCCGGAGACCTGGGGGTCGGGGGAGTCCAAGGAGGCGGAGCACCAGAAGCCTGTCCCGCTGGGGCCGTGGGGAGTGAGGCCTGTCCTCGGCCAGCCCTGGAGAGGGTGCAGGAGGAGCCTGTCCCCTCCGCCTTGTCGTGGCGGGAGCTGCCAGGCCCCACATGCTGCAGCCAGGCCTTGGGCCCTGTGACGCAATCAAGACAAGAGGCCCAATGAGAGCCTCTGGACTGGGTGCCCGCCACGGTCCTCTCAGAGCCTCCTCCCAACCCAGGGGCAAAGCTCCATGTGCAGCGGGCAGAGGAACCCCAGAGACAGAGCCAATCGAGCAAGCAGGGAAAGACCGGCTGGGGTGAAGAGAGGGCACACGAGGAGAAGCAAGGTTTGCAGGAACCATCGTTAATACCTTAGCAGAGGCCGGCGCCGCGGCGCACTAGGCTAATCCTCTGCCTTGCGGTGCCGGCACACCGGATTCTGTCCCGGTTGCCCCTCTTCCAGGCCAGCTCTCTGCTGTGGCCTGGGAGTGCAGTGGAGGATGGCCCAGGTGCTTGGGCCCTGCACCCGCATGGGAGACCAGGAGAAGCACCTGGCTCCTGCCTTCGCCAGCCGCAGCAGCCATTGGAGGGTGAACCAACGGCAAAAGGAAGACCTTTCTCTCTGTCTCTCTCTCTCACTGTCCACTCTGCCTGTCAAAAAAAAAAAAAGAAAGAAAAGAAAAGAAAAGAAACCTTAGCAGAGACGAGAGACACCGCCCGACCAAGAAACAAGAACAGAAGTCTATAAAAAGGATCAGGATCAGGCAGAGAACGAACCCGAGATTCAACACGTGACGTCTCAGTACTGAGACTGGAGACAGAGTGGGACAAGGCTTCCCAGAAGTCAGAGCAGAAACAGGAGTTCGGGGAGAAAATGAGAAGACAGACAATAAAAAGGCATTTAGGGAGCAGGGTTGGTGTCCAAATAAGAACAGAGCTGCAGCTAGCAGACTCAACAGGGAAGAGGGAGTCACCCACAAAACAGCTCCAGACCTGCAGCCCACAGACGCCCAGCACCGCAGGACAGTGCACAGACGGGACACTCACAGCCCACAGACGCCTAGCACCGCGGGACAGTGCACGGGCGGGACACTCACAGCCCACAGACGCCTAGCACCGCGGGACAGTGCACGGGCGGGACACTCACAGCCCACAGACGCCCAGCACCACGGGACAGTGCACAGACGGGACACTCACAGCCCACAGACGCCCAGCACCATGGAAGAGTGCACGGGCGGGACACTCACAGCCCACAGACGCCCAGCACCGCGGGACAGTGCACAGACGGGACACTCACAGCCCACAGACGCCCAGCACCGCAGGACAGTGCACGCACGGGACACTCACAGCCCACAGACGCCCAGCACCGCAGGACAGTGCACGCACGGGACACTCACAGCCCACAGACGCCCAGCACCGCAGGACAGTGCACAGACGGGACACTCACAGCCCACAGACGCCCAGCACCGCAGGACAGTGCACAGACGGGACACTCACAGCCCACAGACGCCCAGCACCACGGGACAGTGCACAGACGGGACACTCACAGCCCACAGACGCCCAGCACCATGGAAGAGTGCACGGGCGGGACACTCACAGCCCACAGACGCCCAGCACCGCGGGACAGTGCACAGACGGGACACTCACAGCCCACAGACGCCCAGCACCGCGGGACAGTGCACGGGCGGGACACTCACAGCCCACAGACGCCCAGCACCACGGGACAGTGCACAGACGGGACACTCACAGCCCACAGACGCCTAGCACCGCGGGACAGTGCACGGGCGGGACACTCACAGCCCACAGACGCCCAGCACCACGGGACAGTGCACAGACGGGACACTCACAGCCCACAGACGCCCAGCACCATGGAAGAGTGCACGGGCGGGACACTCACAGCCCACAGACGCCCAGCACCGCGGGACAGTGCACAGACGGGACACTCACAGCCCACAGACGCCCAGCACCGCGGGACAGTGCACGGGCGGGACACTCACAGCCCACAGACGCCCAGCACCGCGGGACAGTGCACAGACGGGACACTCACAGCCCACAGACGCCCAGCACCGCGGGACAGTGCACGCACGGGACACTCACAGCCCACAGACGCCCAGCACCGCGGGACAGTGCACGCACGGGACACTCACAGCCCACAGACGCCCAGCACCACGGGACAGTGCACGCACGGGACACTCACAGCCCACAGACGCCCAGCACCGCGGGACAGTGCACGCACGGGACACTCACAGCCCACAGACGCCCAGCACCGCGGGACAGTGCACGCACGGGACACTCACAGCCCACAGACGCCCAGCACCGCGGGACAGTGCACGCACGGGACACTCACAGCCCACAGACGCCCAGCACCGCGGGACAGTGCACGCACGGGACACTCACAGCCCACAGATGCCCAGCACCGCGGGAGAATCTGCATGGATGGGACACTCACAGGACGGAGCCTCAGCACAGAGCAGGAGTCGGCTCACACCCGGGAACTGAACACCAGCCTCAGCCACAGCCACAGCCACAGCCACAGCCACAGCCACAGCCGCAGGGAAGGCAGACAACAGCAGAAAGACACCCTCAAGATGCTGGAGAAAACCAACTCCTGCTGGTACTTCCGCACCTTCCCAAAGTTTCAAATAAAAATTAGACCGAATGCAGATTCTTTTTGAAAGATTACATCTCAGAAAATCTACCAATAATGTACTTTATCAGAAAGCCACTGAAGGAAGCGCTCCAACAAAAAGAGGGTGTGAACTAGGAAAAGAGGGGAGCAGGACACAGGATCTGAGATGTGAGGAAGGCTGAGGGGGTCCCCAGCTGGCGGTGGGAGGAGGGCCGGATGCCAGAACCAAAGAGACGGGCACAGAGGCAGGAGGAGGAGCTTCTGGATGGACCTGACAAGAGCCGGGTGCTGGGACACACGGAGAGACGTGGGAGAGACGTGGGAGAGACGTGGGAGAGACGTGGGAGAGACGTGGGAGAGACGTGGGAGGGACGTGGGAGGGACGTGGGAGAGTCGTGGGAGAGACGTGGGAGAGACGTGGGAGGGACGTGGGAGGGACGTGGGAGAGTCGTGGGAGAGACGTGGGAGAGACGTGGGAGGGACGTGGGAGGGACGTGGGAGAGTCGTGGGAGAGACGTGGGAGAGACGTGGGAGGGACGTGGGAGGGACGTGGGAGGGACGTGGGAGAGTCGTGGGAGAGACGTGGGAGGGACGTGGGAGGGACGTGGGAGAGACGTGGGAGAGACGTGGGAGGGACGTGGGAGGGACGTGGGAGAGTCGTGGGAGAGACGTGGGAGAGACGTGGGAGGGACGTGGGAGGGACGTGGGAGGGACGTGGGAGAGTCGTGGGAGAGACGTGGGAGGGACGTGGGAGGGACGTGGGAGAGACGTGGGAGAGACGTGGGAGAGACGTGGGAGAGACGTGGGAGAGACGTGGGAGGGACGTGGGAGGGACGTGGGAGAGTCGTGGGAGGGACGTGGGAGGGACGTGGGAGGGATGTGGGAGAGACGTGGGAGGGACGTGGGAGGGACGTGGGAGAGTCGTGGGAGAGACGTGGGAGAGACGTGGGAGGGACGTGGGAGGGACGTGGGAGGGACGTGGGAGGGACGTGGGAGAGTCGTGGGAGAGACGTGGGAGGGACGTGGGAGGGACGTGGGAGAGACGTGGGAGAGACGTGGGAGAGACGTGGGAGAGACGTGGGAGAGACGTGGGAGAGACGTGGGAGGGACGTGGGAGGGACGTGGGAGAGTCGTGGGAGGGACGTGGGAGGGACGTGGGAGGGATGTGGGAGAGACGTGGGAGGGACGTGGGAGGGACGTGGGAGGGACGTGGGAGAGACGTGGGAGGGACGTGGGAGAGACGTGGGAGAGACGTGGGAGGGACGTGGGAGGGACGTGGGAGGGACGTGGGAGGGACGTGGGAGGGACGTGGGAGGGACGTGGGAGAGACGTGGGAGAGACGTGGGAGGGACGTGGGAGAGACGTGGGAGGGACGTGGGAGGGACGTGGGAGAGACGTGGGAGGGACGTGGGAGGGACGTGGGAGGGACGTGGGAGAGACGTGGGAGAGACGTGGGAGAGACGTGGGAGAGATGTGGGAGAGACGTGGGAGGGACGTGGACTGGGACTGCCACTTGTCACACGTATGTGGAGAGGGAAGAGGTGTGGAGACAACTGCAAATTCCAGAAAAGGAAAAGCAACCATGGGTCCCACATACATGACCCATCCCACACATGTAAACTACATCTGCACACACATGACCTGCCACACACAATTACATTTACAGACATGCATGGCCTGTCCCACCATGTAAACTACATTGGTACACACACGTGACCCATCCCACAGAAGCCACATTTGCACACTCATGACCTGTCACACATACATCTGCAGGTATGTATGCCCTGTCCTACACATGTAAACTACATCTGCAGAGTTCTGGGGTATAAAAGTATAGAACGCAGTGATCCATCTTCGCACAGCAGGCACATAGCAACAGCTGCCTCAGGTGCTGACCCCAAGGGGCAGAGATGGAGCCGAGTTTGTTGGCTACGTGCAGATGAATCTCCAAGAACCCTGAGAGGCAGGGGTCCCTGTGCTGTGTCCACAGAACCGGAGCAGGACTCCGCTTTGCGTGCCTAATGTTTGGAGGAAGCAAAGCCTGAGAGAAAAGCAAGTGCTAACTGGAGTTCACCAGGAGGGTAGGCGGGGGGGACTGTATTCCACTCAAGGGCACAGAGAGGACCCATGTGGCACGCAGGGGGGCTGCAGGTGCGTCTGTGGCACGGGTGTGGTGAGTACAGCACCAGAAGCACAGCGGGAGACGGACACTAGGGACAAGGACGACGTGGACAGGACTTGATTGCAGAGGAGCCTGGGCTCTGCCCTAGGGAACTGGGCCCTTATCTGACCACTGTCTATGACGCCAGCACACAGCCTGGTGCACGCTCAGCAAGACTGCTCCACGGGCGCCGTGGTGAGAGGCGGGAGCCACAGGGAAGCAACTGTGGCCGCTCTGGGGGCAAACGGAAGACTCGGGAAGTGTAAGGTCCACCTGACTGTTAGGTACCAGAATCCCAGCTGGAAACACAGAGCAGAGAGGGATTCGGGAATTCTGGCTTGAGCAGGGTGCGCTCTGCTACTGCCCAGCAGGACCCTGGCTGCATGACAGCAGGGCTGGTCTGTTCCTTCCAGAACGCAGCAGGTGCAGCCGCCAGGGCAGGAAGGGACCCTCCCCAGTTGCCTGGGGTGAAGCCCACATCCCACTGCCCAGGGAGCAGCCCTCGAGTCTGGAAGTGCAGCAGGGGATGCGGCATGGGCCTGCCCACCGGAGAACACACCCCTGTGTGACGGGGGCTGCAATCACCCTGTTGCGTGAAGCCGCTGGTAATCAGGGTCTCCCGCTTCTGACACCGGTTGCCATGACAACTGTTGTGGCATCCCGGGGCAGCTGGCCCCCAGTCAGTGCCACCTCTGGGCGTCAGCTTCTCTCATACTGCGCACGCCCTGCCCACCACTCCTCCCAGCACAGAGGGCTAGGGATCCTCTTCTTTCTGGGTATCAAGGGACAGATGGCAACCCAGGATGGAGCGGCCCGCAGGGGTGGGAGCCCTGGGAGCAGGACGGGCACGGGCCAGCTGGTGGCCAGCGTGTGGTGCAGGGAGGCAGTGCTCCCCAGCTCTGCGTCCGTCACAAGGAAGGAAGCCCGAGTGCACCGTCGGGTCAGAGTGGCAGCCTGGACTCCTGTCCTGCCTGGTCCCTGTGAAGCTGACCGCCACCACGTGAAGGTGTCCCCTCCAGATCAGGCGCTGCCGAAGGGACGGCATCCGGATGCTTGTGTCCGGGACCAGGGGCTCGGCGGAGGGAGTTCCCGTGCCCTTCCACTCCCCACGGGGCCCACTCGGCCAGAAGGCCCAGCACTCACCGGGTGCCCGGGCTCTGGCTCAGCAATCACCAGGTGCCCCAGCTCTGCACGTGGCCCTCGCAGCTCCGGAATGGTGAGGAACGCACTGCTGCTCCTCACTGGTGACTCAGGCTGTGGGGTTCCATGCCAGCAAAGCAACAATGACAAAAACCCTATCTGGAAACGGGAGCCCTGCAGTGTGGCACTCAGGCGAGGGCGTGTAGCCGGCATTGTGGCATAGCAGGTTAAGCTGCCCTAGAGGCACTGGCAACCCACATGAGCTCCAATTCAAGTCCCGGCTGCTCCACTTCCGACTCAGCTCCCTGCTGATGTGCCCGGGAAGGCAGCAGAAGACGGTCCCGGTGCCTTTGCCCCTGCACCCAGATCAGAATGTCCAGTATGACAGCGTCCTCGGGAAAAGGAGAGCAAGAAAGGCAAGCAGAACGCCGTGTGTAGCCAGAGGACAGGGGAGGAGCCCCGCCCACAGGTGTCAGAGGGACGGCGCGGCGGGGAGGGACAGGCGTGGGGCCGGGTTCCGCTCTGGGGAGTTTATTTATTCTCTTGCACTACACAACAATCTCTGCCTTCAAAATAACAACAACCGGCTAAGGAGCTGGAGAGGAGAGACGGGGCTCGGCAGGACCGTGACAGCGCAGGGAGGGGCCGAGCCGAGTCGCCGGAACTGCCTGGCGCGGAGGTCCTTCAGTTCACATGGGCGATCATTCCTGTCCCCAGTGCCACCGTTAGCCGTGCCGAGAAGAAAACGCACAGGTGACAACTACAATAAGCGGCCAGGGGGCTGGTGCAGCCGTGCTTGGCAAGTCAGCCACAGGTGTGCCAGCATCACCTGCCGTACCACAGGTACAGGAGCAGCGAGCTGGATGGGAAGCAGGCACAGAGCTTGGTCCCAGGCACCCAGACCTGGCAGATGGGCGTCCCAGACAGCGGCTTAACCTGCTGAGGCACGGGCCCGCCCCAGGGACGCCTTCATGGTTACAGCCCAGGCAAGCAGAAGGCGGAGCAGCAAGAGGGGGTCCCAGCCTCCCTCTTCCGCACAAGTAGGGAGAGAGGCTCCCGGCGTGGCGGGGGAGGTGATTAAACCGCACTCACACGGAGGACGCAGAGGGTGGGCAGGCGGCCGCAGCGGTGGCCGCGGCACAGCCCGGCAGGGACCTGCCTCGTGCCCTCAGGGACAGCCCCTGACCCATGCTGCCCGCAAACCAGAGCCGAAAAGAAGGGAGACGAGGCTGCGAAAGGGACCCAGGCACCAGCTGAGCAGGAAGCCGGGAGGCGCCAAGGTGGGGCGTGAAGACGGGGACGCACACGCTGAGGAGCACCCACTGAGATCTGGAAATGCGAGGTTTGGAAGACAAAGTTGAAGGCCTCTCCCTAAAGATCAGACAGGCCTCACGCAGCGAGAGAAAGCACGTTACACATAGCAACCGTACCACGTGCGGCGAGCACGTGTGACCACCGAGATTGCACGCAAGCTCACCAGGGACCCAGGGAGAAGAAAGGAAAGAAACACCCTGAGCACGCACCCGCCGGCGAAGTGGGACACACACGAGCGGCAACCCACGGACAGCAGGTGGGTGCAGCCACCAAAGCACGTGTACTTCGCTGCAGAAAGTACTGAGCGCCAGGCACACTCGGTCTCAGGGTTAAACCGCTCCTTGCGACGCCGGCATCCCCTACCAGAGCGCCAGTTCCCGTCCCCGTTACTCTGCTTCCAGTCCAGCTGGGAAGGAGCATGTGGACCTCTGCCACCCAAGATGGAATTCCCGGCTCCTGGCTTTGGCCTGGCCCAGCCCCGGCTGCTGCAGTCAATCCGGGAGTAAACCAGTGAACAGAAGATCTCCCTGTCCCCCCCCCCCCCCCCCCGCCGCTGCACTGCCTTTCAGATCAATCAATCAACCAATCATTTTTTAAAGTTCATGAAAAAGCACGCATGGGGAGTCGGGGGCTTCGCTTGGCAGTTCAAGACATCCGCAGCCCACCTTGGAGAGCCCTGGGTCTGCGTCCTGTCCCCAGCTCCGGGTTCCAGCTCCTTGCTAATGCAGACCCTAGGAGGCAATGCTGATGGCTCAAGTCACCAGGTCCCCGCCACTCACCAAGGAGAGCTGCACTGAGCTCCCCGCTCCCCGCGCCAGCCTGCCCCAGCCTTAGCTGTCGTGGGCACTGCAGGGTGAACCAGCAAACAGGCATGTGCTCTCCCTGTCTGTCTGTCTCTCCCTCTCTCCCTCCACCCACTTCTCTTTCTCATATATAAATAACAAATAATAAAAATTTTTTTATAAAAAGTAAAAGCTTATTCATGGTTTTCAAACATTTTTGTTCTAAAATAAACTTACATTTAATTCCTTTTTTCTACAATATTGTGATGTATCTGTGAGCTCACAAACAAACCCGGCGGCAGCTGTCCCCAGACTTAGTCATCCGGGCAGCACGCGCCAGGGACCCATGAAATGTGGATGCAGACCTGCCAATCACAAACCAGGACTCTAGCTGCCCACCAACCAGTGCCGTGTGCAAAGCCACACCAAAACTCCACACCACACAGGGGAGTCGGAGAGACGGTACCCTTCTCAGCCAGGGCGACATGAACACAGAACTCAGTATAGGAACCCCAGACACAAACACAGAACTAAAGCTGCATCACCGTCAATACAATTCCAAGATTAAATCCAGAAATCTCTTGGAAAATAAAGCATTAGAAATTATCATCTTCATTGTATCATCTAGCTTTAAGATCCCAGATCACAGTTAAGCCATTTGTTTAAAGATTTGTTTAAAGATTATTTATTTGAAAGGCGGAGAGACAGAATATATTGCATTCAGTGGTTCGTTCCCCAGATGACAGCAACAACCAGGGGCTGGGCCAGGCTGGTCTGGCCCACATGGGCAGCTGGGTCTCACCCACTTGGGCCATCTTCTGATGCCCACGTGCATCGGCTTTGGAGCAGCCAAGAGCTGAACTGGCCCCCATAGGGGTGCTGCTTTGCAGGTGGTGGCTTAACTGGCTGTGCCACATGCCAGCCCCCAGTTAGGCATGTCTGGGGAGGATTTCAGTCTCAGCCTGTGAAGGCAGAGTTGGCTCTGACATTGATAACCAGAGAACCCAGAGCCAACACTGGCACGGCAGTCAGCCGCCTGTGATGCCGGCATCCCTTATGGGCTCTGGTTTGAGTCCTGGCTGCCCCACCTCCCATCCAGCTCCTTGTTAATGGCCTGAGAAGGCAAAAGAAAATGTGCATGTTCCCTGCCACCCTGTGGGAGACCGCAATGTAGTTCCAGGCTCCTGGCTCTGGCCAGACCCAGTCCTGGCTGTTGTGGTTATCTGCAGAGTGACCAGGCAGATGGAAGATCTCTCCACCCCCCGTGTGTGTGTCCCTCTCTGTAATCTTTCAAATAACTAAAGAAATCTTTTTCAAATATCAGTAAAACTTACACATGCTTTCAGGAAAAGCTAACGGAGCACCACTGATGCCTCCCAGCTAGAAGCACTGCAGATTCAGCTCTTAGTGTCCAGACAGCACAGGTGAGCAGTCTCACTTCAGAGCAGAGGAAGGGCTGCCCAGGAAGTGAGAGACGCTGGGACGACCGGTGCCCGAGGCGCCCCTGCCACCCAACCTCACTCACACCTCGAGAGGGTGCGCAGTCCACAGGGACCCTCGCCGCCGCGCCCACCGCACACCGCTGCGAGCAGGAGGCAGCACTGCTACTTTCACCAATCAGGGTTTCTCCTCTACCTCTCTCTGAAACCATGAACCGAACAAACCCCGAACAAACGGGATCTCCAGCACCAGTGTGGATCAGCAGGAGCCAGATACTCAGAAACACCGTCTCCATCAGCAATGAAAAAGCCGCTCAGAATGACCACATAACATCTTGAAAAATGAAATAAACACGAGCAGTGCACCTCTAGCGAGCAATGTTCACTGAGGGAACAAGCATAAATCAAATACAAAGCGTATACATTCCTAGGTAGCAAATCATTACACCCATTATGTCAGTTTAGCCTCAAATTATTTACTAAATCAAATGAAATTTTACTCCAAAGTCCAACAACACAGTTTTGCAAACTTAACTAAGTTATGTGGATGTGGACAAGGAAGAGAAACAATAGGTACGAGTAACCACACAGGCGGTGCTGCTGCGTGGACTAGAACACGCCGCACACGGCTGCCCCTGCCCGGTGGAGTGCGGCCGAGCTCGGGGCACGAGCTCCCCGGAGGCGGCGGAGAGCAGGAAAGTCAGGTAACACAGGCGTGTGTTTCAAATCAGCTGCGAAAATTCTCAACTCTGCTACAACAGAATGCTGGCCAACTCCAGCAAACAAACCAATCTGGACACTCACACCACGCATCTGGGCCAAGTCCAGCCGAATCACCGCGACAAGCAGGCGCGGAGGACCTGGAGGAAGGCCGCTTCGGGCGCACGCCCGCGGCAGAGCAGAAGCGCTGGGGAAATCTCACACACTCACAGCCTGCAGACGTCTGTGACGCTCAACCCAAGACCCAGAGAACAGCACGCAGTACCCACGGCCAGCAAGCCCCACGGCAGGGCCAGGCAGCTGCACGTCCACAGAGGGAGACGCAGGGCTGTGGGGCGCAGGGCAGACCAGCGAGCCGCGCTCACCACGGGCAGACGCTCCCAGCACACAGCCGGAAACCAGACGCCGTGTTCTCACGGTCACAACAGCACACACGTCAGAACACGCGATTCCCGACCACCACGGACGCACGTGCCCGTACCCTGCTGACGGGGGTCTCCGTCCACGTGGGATTTCTGGATGCGCGTTTCCAGGGTCTCAGGGCCTCGTCAGCGATGACTTCCTTTGGGTCAGCAGGTCTGGGTAGAGAGTTTTCCCACTATGGAGATAATCAGAAACACACAGTAAGGCCTTGGTCACGGATGCTACCTGTAAGCTTTTACATCAAACCTACGGGAAAACACCTAGGTGGTCATCAAGAGAGCAGCGTGACGAAGTGAGCTTCCGATCAGCGGCCGTGCGTCCACACGACGCGCCCACCACCGAGCACTCAGGCATGCCACAGGACGGGGCCCGAGGAGTGTGGACACAGGTTCTGCGCCTAGTGTGATCTTGCACTTCCCTTACCACCAGTGTGCATTGCTTCCTCCAACTAGAATAACCGTTTTCAACAGAATTTATTAAACATTAAGTCACAGGGGCCAGCATCAGGACGTAGCGGGTAAAACCGCCACCCACAACTCCAGCATCTCATGTGGGCACTGGTTTGAGTCCCGGCTGCTCCACTTCTGATCCAGCTCCCTCCTGATGGCCAGGGAAAGCAGCGGAAGAGACCCAAGTGCTTGGGCCCCTGCACCCGCGTGGGAGCCCCGGAGGAAGCTCCTGGCTCCTGGGAACTCTTTGTAGGTGCTGCCCCACGGTGGCCAGGCCACGCCTTCAGGAACCACCGCAGTCCGCAGAGAGCAGCACGTGGAAGTCCGCGGTCAGAAAAGGAACGAGGCACAACTGCACAAACACCCAGTTCTGCAGAAGGGACAAAGGAGCTGCGTGAAGCAGCTATGGGAAAATGGATGCGTCTCAGACGCGTATACGTGAGTAGGAAAAGCAACATACAGAACTCTGAAAAATAACGCTATTTACAGCCTGGTCACAACACCCAGAGCTATGGAGTGCACTGCTAAGAACACACAGATAACTGCTGAACTGTAAGGAAACACGCGGGCGTGACTGGCACCACCCTGCAGTGGAGGCTGCCGCGCAGCGGGGAGGGCGAGCCGCCCACGGAGGAGTCTCGAGTGGCTGCGGGAGCCTGGTGTGTAGTCAGTGTTAGCTCCGTGCTTTATCATCCACAAATCGGATACACCGTTTGTGTTGCAGTCGATTTTGTAATTACATTTTAGTAAGGCTACTTCCAGCAATGAAAGTAGACAGTGAAGGCCAAAGAATCAAAATCCCAGGATGAGGGTGAGGGTGAGGACGAGGATGATGAAAACCACAACCGTAATTTCTAACCGTCCACCACAGCTACCCTCACGCAGGTGTGTACTGGTTCTGGCTGCTGCTCACATGCCCAGCACACACGTGACGGCAGCGAGGCAGCCGCCCAGGGCTGGAGGGGCCACCGACGCCTGAGTCTCTGCTTCAGCCCGGGGCGGAGAACAAGACGGGCGGGAGACGTGGATAAAAGCTGACTCGTCAGACCGCCGAGGACCAAAGCCCAGTGGGGACGGAAGGTGAAGACTAAGTCTGCAACCACGCAGAGGCCAAGCCTAGGAAACCAAGAACCGAAGAGATGACAATTCAAGGACAGAAAATCCGTCTCAAACAGCAGGACGGCTGTGAGGATAAGAAGGTCGAGGAAGGCGTTTTGTTTTTTAGAGAAACACGTTGAGTGTGAGTGGTGCCGACAAAAGCGGTTGCAGGACCAGCGGCCGTGGGCTCTGCCGTCAGGAAGCCCAGGTCTTCAACCAACCCACCCATTCCTCGTCCGCCTACTGGCCACGCACCTGCTGTCTGCAAGAGGGGAGGGTGTGCTGTGGGACGGGAGAAGGGGCAGCGGGAGGCGCCTGACACCGCGGCAACCATGGCTGCCAGTCTTTACCACAATAAAGCCGAGGGGCACCAGGCCCACAGAGGGAGACCCACCGCCACCCCGTGGCTACACCCGCCAAGGAGTCCCACGGCCCTGCTGCCACTGCAGGGAAGGCAGGCGGCGAGGAGCTATCCGTGAGTCACACACAGCAGCGATCTGCATGTGCGCCCACCGGCCATCACCACGGGGCTGTCTCCCTGAGGCTCTCCCCACCTAAAACAGCATCTGCTCATTGTTCAACTGTTTCTGCACTAATTCCTTTGTTTTGCAAATCACTTTTGTAGCTTTCCACTTGGTGCACCTGGAAACCTGCCCCTCCTAAAAATAAAGATACATGCGAAGATTCTGCTTGTTTTAAAATTGGGCGTGAAAGAAGGCAAAAGTCTCTCCTGTTTCCCCTAAAGAACTGTTCTACTACAGCGTGTGGAAAATGGAACTAAGCTAAGTTTATTTTGACAACAAAGAAATGAAATCCACGCTCACCAGTGTTCCCGAAAAATCCCAAGAAAAAATGGGTAGGATGAAAACACTATGCACGAATTTCAAAAATTTTTGCCCGAGACCAAACACCTTTTAAAAGGTTGTCCTTTTCCACAGCCTTCTTCAAGCCCCTGGTGCTCACATCTTGCCTGGTCATGATTCATGCACCTCCCTCTGAGCTAACAGGTGTTTGGACCACTTCTCGCTTCTCCCCCAAGCTCAGGTGACGGAGACCTGGGGCTCTGGGGGCAGGGAATCCTCAGATTTCCTGGAAGCTGCGCCCCCCCCCTTGGGCTCTAACTACAGAAACAGCTTCCCCGCCCCAATGCTCAGGGGACCCGTGAAGTTACCACACGGCTCACCCGGCGTCTTCGGAAAGCGCCGGTTCCCGGGGCCGCGCCCTGCACCTCAGTAAGCGAGCTGCCATCAGCGCAGGTGGCCACAGGAAGCTGTCAGCGCTCTGTGAAAGCAGCCTGCTGGTTCAGGCCAGATGGGTGATGTACAAGGACCCCACAGGCCGCACGGCGTATCCTCTCTGTAGACGGAGCACACACTCACGGGGCTTTTTCCTCCTCAGCTCGTGGCCTTTGGGTGTCGGACTCAGCACCTTGACGCAAGTCAGATCCCACCTCTCCAAGGGACGTGCCACTAAGCCCGAGTACCCCTCGCACTCCTGGGGGCCAGAACTACCGCAGGAGGTGGGGGTGGGGCACAGGGGAGGCCACGTCAGGGGACGCAGGGCCCAGGACTCCCAGCTCGGATCGGGGCCCCTCGGCCAGGTGGAGCCGCTCTGCCACCCGCTCTTCCTCTGGGCCCGCACACGCAGCGCCGCATGGCTGGACCCACCGGAGGCGGAGTGCACACAGAGGCCCTCTCGTCTGCTGGCTGTGCCCCTTTCCCAAGTCCAAGTCCCCGCCTGTATCAGAATTCTCTGTGCAGCCCAGAGCCCCAGTCAGAATCTGCATTTAGCCACGGGGCCGGGACTCGCGTGCACGCTGGGGTGAGAGAGGCGGCAACCTAGAGAACTCTCACCCCAAACTACAACTGCTCCCAGGCCCCTCATCTCCAGAGGCCTGAGTACCCCAGACCTGGTCCATCAGCGTGGGCCGGCACGCCTGCCTCTCTCACCCATCGTTCCCTCCCCCGGGGTGACCTCTGCGCCTGCCAGGCCCTCCTTGTGCTGTGCCCACTCTAGACCCCCATGCCTCACCGACAAAGACCCCACCTGTGGCGCCTGCACACATCACCTGCTGCCATTACAGCACGCCCTTGGTGGGCACCAAACAACAGCAGGGGAGCCCAAAGGCACGCAGCAGTCAGCGACTCAGACGAGAATGAGGTGCTCTGCCGTTCACCGGGCAGGCCAAGTCCAGAGGGACGCTCACCCCGCTCTCCTGTGCCAGGCCCGTGCGTGGCTCTGGCTGTCTAGAACCTTCCACTCCCCCAACCCGCCCCTCGGTCCTTCCCCAAATCCAGTCCAAACCCATATCCTCCAAGCAAGTCCTCCGTGGGGTCCAACAGCTGAAATCCAAAGTGTGCGCTGCCAAGCCCGAGTGAGGGCGCGGGGACACCCCAGCGTCGGGACAGCCACAGCAAGCCGAGCGCTCTGGGACAATTCCCAATGGTTGAGCCGCGGTTTTCGCGATGGAACCCACATCCCCGGCGCCCCCGTTTCCCAGGCACTTGCTTACAGTGGAGAAATCAGCTACAGAAAACGAAGTTTGAAAGGACAACTGCAAAAGAAACCACACTACTTTAAAACTTGCTTACCAGGACCTCAGACTGGGAGATCCGCCGACACCAGGACCTCAGACTGGGAGATCCGCCGACGCCTGGCGAGGTAGGCTCCCTGGCAACAGGTGGGGGAGGAGGGGCGGGCACTGGGAGGGGAAGCCAGGCTCCCAGGGGAGTTGGGGGCAGGAGGAGGAGGCGGTCAGCGCCTCTCCCACATCTCTGCCTCCTCGTGCGCGGCCCACAGCGCGAGGAAGGGGGTAAGACAGGGCTGAGTTCTGCGCCCCAACTGCCGGGCCAGTGTGTGCTGACCTCGAGAGCACCGTGAGCCCGGCGGCGGCAGGTGTGGGAAGCATGGGCTAGTTAATCAGCTAAACAAGTTCACCTGAAAACAAAAAAGCCACCCAGGTGTAACCCATCAAGTCCCAGCAGCCCCACACTGTCAGTCTTTTGGGCTCCCTGCTGCTCTGGGTGCACTCTACCCCTGCGGGTGGCTGGTGGCCAAGCACTGCCCTCACAAGGTCCAATGCCCACAGCCTGAAGGTCCTCAGACCTCAGAAGGGGTGGACAGCCACTGCTGGGACCTCAGAGGACGTGGAGCCTCGGCCACCACCAGTCCAGAGACTCAGAGCTCCTGCGGGCCTCGGGACTCCGCATGGACCCGCGTGGTCACTGGCCAGCTCCCAGACGTGTCCTGGAGTGGAGCAGAGCTGCGTGGTGCCCTGGCCTGGTGCCTGAGGGCCAGCAGAGCAGGGAGGTCAGCTGATCGAGACGACATGGCATCCAGAAGCGCCTGGGGGATGGGGGGCCCCACCACTGCCACCTCCCCACGTGACCCCAGCACAGCCCACAGGAAGACTCAAGTGACTCAGCCCCTCAGCGGCAGATGGCTGCCCTGCCGAGGTGGCCCCGGGAAGGTTCCACAGGGCCGGCAGCAGGGGATACAGCCACTGACCAGGGAGAGGCGCAGGGCACAGCCACGAGGGATTGGGTCTTTTGACAGAGCTGTGGGAACTCGCTGGCCCCCACCGTGGGACAGACCTAGGGGACTTCCTGTCCAAGTTCTCTGCAGGGCTCACAGCATCAAGCGCATGGACTGCAGGAGCCAGACAGGCCGGGCAGGGCTGGGCCCACACAGCAGCAGCTTACCATGGAGAGGCACCTGGGAGCTAAGGAAAAGTCACTGCACACTTGGAAAGGGGCGTGGCCACGGGGCTCTGTGGGCTGTGCAGGCTGTGCCTGTGACGGTCAGCACAGCTTTTGCAAGGGCGCCTGGGACTCACGCTCTGCAGGGCAGGGGGTTCCGAGACACAGGGAAGCTGCCCAGCGTACCACGGGCATCACAGTCCACATGGACCCTCTGGTGTCTGGAACTCTGACGCCAGGCAGGCCACAGCCCAGCGCTGGTCCATAGGAAGAGCAGCAGGCTCTAGGGTGGGCCTCTGGGACCCCCACTTCTTGCTAAGAACAGAGAGGGTGGGACAGGCAGCCCCTGTCCTGCTCATCCCCACCTTTGCCACTGGACACCACTGGCACCTGAAGATGGAGCAGCCATCCTCCACGATGACCCCGAGGACAGAGGACTCCTCCCCAGCCCCTGCGTGAGCCCCCTGTGGGATGGGTGGGGGAGCGAAGAACGAGGACCCGCCTGGAGGCCTCGTGCAGGGCAGGGAAGCGCTTGGACGGCCACGAGACCCAGGCAGAGCCCAGGAGGACATGGGGCGTGGGAGCCAGGGGTGGAGCTGGCAGGGCTGCCACGCTGGTCGTCAGACCCCGCAGCGAATGTGGGGGAGCTGAGGAGTGGGGCGGCGACCATCTGGTGTGCAGGGTTGACACGACCAGTGCAGACGCAGCCGCGACCTCGTGACCATGACCTGGCTGACTTCACGTGCTCTGGACGGTCCCCTCACGCACCCAACGGTGACAACGTCCCCGAGGGGAGCTGAGCACCTGTCCCCTTTCTGCAGGCGAGGTCTGTGCCAGGCGTGTGTTATCACGGGGATGCACGGCCCCGAGAGCATGGTCCCCGTTCTCACGGCACCTGCCACCGCGGGGCACTCTGACCTCGTCAGGCATCACAGCCCCACAGCCCCACTGTGCCGGGGAAGGAGAGGCGGCAGCAGTGCCAGTGGGGCTGAGGCCCCCTGGGCCCCCCACACCCCTGGGAGTCACCCGGGCTCCGGGCGACTCTGCGTTTTCTCCACATCGGCCGACCCTCAGTGCAGCTAGCAAGGAGAACCCACATCAGGCCAGAGCCCAGCTCTTCTCCCTCCCAGCATCACGCCCCCAGCCTCCCGTGACAACGCTCGGGGTGGGCTTGGCCAGCTGCCACCTAAGCCGAAAGGTGGAGAACAAAGCCGCAGCAGAGATGATCCTCATCGCACGCTGCCCAAGCCCCTTGAATTCCGGAGGATTTGGAGCACTGCACCAAATCTCCACCTAAATTCTCCACTGGGGCACCAAATCCACGCTCAGAGCCTGCAGCCAGGGCACCAAATCTATACTCAAAACCAAAGAGCAGCCTTGTGGGGGAGAGACCAGAAGGGCAGCAGCGCGGGATCAGGTGTGCGGGCTGTGCGGTCTCTGCAGCCGGTGGTCTCCCCCCAGGAATGAGGAATCCAGTGAGCCTCTCCCGGTGCATCCGGTTTGGAAGCGGGAGTAAGTAAAGAGATGTCGCCACTGGTGCGGAAGCCTGTCCTTCCCAGGAAACGTCAACACATTCGCCACACGCTTTCCTGGACTCTGCGTCTCTCACAAGCTGTTTCCAAGCTCGGAAGACCACACAGGTCCCTAAAGATCTAAACAAAGCTGCCCACGGACAGGCTCGCAAGCCGTTCCCTGCCATCACAGCGACGCTAGCCAAAGCCAGCAGCTGCCTGCCTTATGCTGTTTGATAAATTCCTGCTGATGATTTCACCAAACAGAAACTGCTCACATGCCGAGGGCAGTGCGTGCACAGCGGGCAGACGCCGTCCACTGCAGCCAAAGGCGTTGCCCCTCCTGGGGGACACCCAGGAGGTAAATGAGTGCCAGGCCCAGGGGCAGCGGCCTCCACGCCTCACAGCGCAGCTTCAAAGGCAGGAGGAAGTGGCCCCTGCGAGGAGCACAGAGGGTCAACTCTGCTAAAATCATCACACTGCTGCCGCCCTGCAATGCACTTGCACGGCATTTTATTGCCTCGTTAGTTTCCAGAGGAAAATTATGGCTGCCATTCCAGATTTCCTGGGGGTAATTAAGGGAGGCCAGACTGTCCCTAATGACTCTGCCCCTTGACAATATCATCAGGACGCTGTCAATGCAAACAATGCCCTTATCGCCCTTCTTTTCAAGTCACCTGATTAAAACAGAAGCACAGAGAGGAGCATGTCCTTGCCAGAGCCAGGAATGTCAGGAGGCCAGGGGACTGTCCCGCCTGTGCTCCCAGCCTGGCCATTCAGCCCCCTGTGGCCTGCGGCAGGCTGGCTCCACCCTCAGCTGCGGTCCAGGGCCTGGCATGGGTGCTCCATGGGACTGTGACGTCGGACTCCTGCGTGAGGCTGCGTAAAGCAAACGCAGGAGGCGATGGGAGGAAGCCACGCGGCCCTTGGGCAGCTGTTTCTCCGCGGTTCTGGGGTAGGACCGGCTTGCTGCAGGATGCCAGCACGGGTGGCCAACGTGCAGAGCTCAGGAGCCGAGTGCACTAAACCACTGCTGGTGACGAGGCCGGCCGGTCACACCGTGCCCTGCACACCCCAGCCCAGCCTGCACGCTTTGCCCCCACTGTCCCCCACGACACACAGGCTTCCACGATTCCCCCTCAGAGCCCCACGGAGAAAGGGGTGTGACTCCAGCCCTCCAGGGTTATTTCCGAGGGCGCTTTTTCCTAATAGAACAGTGGAGGAGACAGGTGTGGTCGTACGTGCGTGTGTGCGCGCGTGCACATGTGCACATGGCTGACCGCGTGTGTGCACCTGCACATGTGAGCACCCGTCAGTGCATGCGTGTGTGTGCATGGGCATCTGCTGTTGACACACTTGTACACGTGTGTGTGATTCCACTTGTTTCCTGGCCCCCACTGCCCCAGGGGCGCGGAGGCAAGGCTCTGGCCCTTGCTGGGCGGGGCAGGTGTGTGGCCACAGCACTGCCTCTGGCGAGTGCTGGGTGCGCTCTGGGCCCCTGGGGGTGCTGGCTCCCAGACCTCCTCAGGCAGCAGTCTCGCACAGAAACTCCACAGGGCACTGGCCCAGCTCACAGCCCACAAAGCCTCCCAGTGTGGCCTTGGCGACCGGGCGGCCCGGGCCCCTCCCTGGTCCCGGGGGCAGAGCTGAGCTGGGGGTGCAGGGGCTTGAAAAGCCAGAGTTCTGCTGAACCCCACGGGCACATTGTCCAAGGGAACAGTGGTACCATCATGCATTTTCATTTACTTAGCCTTAAATACATGTAAATTAAAGGGTTTTCTTTTATTAAAAATAACACTGAAACGTACCACTGATGTGTTTTTGTTATTCTAAAAAGCAGCAGTGCTAAAGGAACAGAGGCTGTAATGACATTTCACATTCAGATTTGGGTCTCGCTGGAGAAGGGGCCTCCCGACCCGGCCTGGGCTCCCAACAGCAGCAGCACTGCCGCCGCCGCGGGCTCCTTCTCATTGTCTCTGGTGGCGGTGGGGGTGGCACTCCACGGCTGGAGGTCTGATCTAGCCGAGAAGGAAAACCGCATTGCTGCCCTCCCCACGTTGCCTGGACTCTGCAGGGCAGGGGCTGGCGTGTGTGTGTGCGCTGGGGGCAGGGGTGCAGTGACCTGCCATTGTCTCTGGAAGAAAGGACTGGGTCCCTGAGCTCCACTCGCCAAGAGGAGCCCCGTCTCCCCACACCAGAGGGTCTCCACGCTCCCGGTCAGTCATCACCCGGACCCCCCAGCAGACCCCAGCTGTGAGAGCAGGAGCCTCCGACCCTGCCGGACCGCCCAGCTACGCCACTGGCTCCTCAGCCTGGTCCTGAGTCGCTGGCCCCTTGCCACACTGCCCGCTCTGCCCGTCGCGGCTGGATTCAGCCGGGGACTCTCCGGCCACGAAGTCCCTCCACCCACACGGCTGCCACTCTTCCCCCTCGGGAGGTAAGCGCAGCTGTCACTCCAACTCAGCACCCTCTGCTCTTCCTGACAGAGCTCCACGGCCTGCAGGCCCCGGCTCACACATGTGGCCAGCGTCCACACCCTGCATGTCTGCTCCCCAGGCCCCAACACCCCGGACAGCCACAGAAAGGCCGAGTCCAGGACACTGAGCGGTAGGCTGAGGACTGGGGCTGGATCACACCCGCGGTGAGAAGCGCTGTGGACCTCGTGGGCGGCCCGGCCCTGGCCTTGGCCTTCAGATTGCTACCTGGGCAGCCCTGTGCTTTTTGACATCACGTGCCATGTGTTTAAGCCGGCAATCTTCCTGGAGTGGGGGAAGGAGCGGCCGGGAACCCCCAGCCTGGGCAGCAGCGTGGCGTGGAGGAGCAGGGCAGCGGGGGCCGTGCCCAGCTGTGCGCCTCGCTGCTGTCGGTGTGCTGTCTCTCTCTGCTGTGTGCAGCCACGGCCCTTGCTTAGCGGGGATGGGAGATAAGGAATGATTGGCACAGAGGGTCCCAGAGTGCTGGGGAAACAGTGTGCAGGCACCTTTCCCGGCCCAGACGCCTGGGGCGCCTGCCTGACCCCGGTCTCCATGACGGTCATTCCCGGAAGACTGAGGGTGACGTCCCCTCCCCCACCCAGTCTCGGTCACCAGGGCCCCAAGGCACAGGGCAGAGCTCTTGCTCACGTTGGCCGAACCACACCCTCGGGGCAGGGCCCGCGTGCAGCCCCTGGCTGCTCTGTTCTCAGCCTGACTGCGCTGGACCCGGACCCCCTTCCTGCAGTGTCCACTGCAGCCCAAGGGAGGAGGCGGCTACAGGGAGAGCACGGCGGGCCGCTGAAGAAGGGATGCAGAGGCCACACTAGGAGCGGGAGCACAGCTCGGGATGTGTGGGGGTGGAGGGGTCAGAGGGACGGCGGGGACAGCACCTCTGTGGGCAAGCATTTCACTGCATGACCCTGGGGATAGCACAGCAGGGACAGTGCAGCGGACGTGGGCGCAGCACCCCTCACCCCACCCCCTGCTCCGGGAGGGTCAGTGGCCCAAAGCTGAGCCCCCCAAGAGTGGCGTCTGCCACAGGAAGCTGCCCCTCTGTGCCAGCCCGAGCAGTGTCCCTTAGATCCAGGGTTTTTGCAGACGGAATGGGTCGTCAGGTGACAGTGCATGGGAGCAGGGCAGGCCCTCTCTGCCACGATCGTGTGCTTATGAGAAGCCAGGCGGAGACAGACACACGCAGCGGAGACGGGCGTGCGAGGGCAGAGCAGACATGGGGTGACGCGTCCACAAGCCAGGTGACAGCCTGGGCTGCTGGCACACACAGGAAGGCAGGCATCAGGGATGCCCCCACCCCAGAACGCAGAGAGAGCTGAGCCCCACCCGCACCTGGATTTCCGACCCTAGGCCCGGCTGCTCGGGGGTCCCCATAGTGTGGAGCTACGTCAGACACCAGCACATCCCCCCAGGTCACCTCCATGGTCTTGGTGCAGGTATCCTGCAGGGCTGTGACACCTCCAGAGCTCCCCACGGCGTCACCACCACAATCACGCCCCAGGGTGTGCATGCCAGGGATCCCCCTTGGGCACACAGTGACCCGTGTCGCGGCAGGTCCAGGACAAGGGACTTTCTTTCTTCTCATCAGGAAGCCTCACATGCTGCTTGGCTAAGTGTACGGCTACAGCATCTCAGGAGAGCTTCCGGTCTGGTCCGACAGACGCCCACACGCACGCTCATTCCCGCAATGGCGAGGCAGGCACCACAGCCGCCAGGCCACAGATGCCCCGCCAATGCTGGCTTCTCAGGCAGAACTCCCCTTCTGCCTCCCGGCCCCACAAACAGCGCCTCCGGAGTGGGACAGGGACAGGAGGCCTTAGTGGGACAGGGACAGGAGGCCTTAGTGGGACAGGGCTAGGAGGCCTTAGTGGGACAGGGACAGGAGGCCTTAGTGGGACAGGGCTAGGAGGCCTTAGTGGGACAGGGCTAGGAGGCCTTAGTGGGACAGGGACAGGAGGCCTTAGTGGGACAGGGCTAGGAGGCCTTAGTGGGACAGGGCTAGGAGGCCTTAGTGGGACAGGGACAGGAGGCCTTAGTGGGACAGGGCTAGGAGGCCTTAGTGGGACAGGGCTAGGAGGCCTTAGTGGGACAGGGACAGGAGGCCTTAGTGGGACAGGAGGTCTTAGTGGGACAGGGCTAGGAGGCCTTAGTGGGACAGGGACAGGAGGCCTTAGTGGGACAGGGCTAGGAGGCCTTAGTGGGACAGGGACAGGAGGCCTTAGTGGGACAGGGACAGGAGGCCTTAGTGGGACAGGAACAGGAGGCCTTAGTGGGACAGGGACAGGAGGCCTTAGTGGGACAGGAGGTCTTAGTGGGACAGGGCTAGGAGGCCTTAGTGGGACAGGGACAGGAGGCCTTAGTGGGACAGGGCTAGGAGGCCTTAGTGGGACAGGGACAGGAGGCCTTAGTGGGACAGGGACAGGAGGCCTTAGTGGGACAGGGACAGGAGGCCTTAGTGGGACAGGGACAGGAGGCCTTAGTGGGACAGGGCTAGGAGGCCTTAGTGGGACAGGGACAGGAGGCCTTAGTGGGACAGGGCTAGGAGGCCTTAGTGGGACAGGGACAGGAGGCCTTAGTGGGACAGGGCTAGGAGGCCTTAGTGGGACAGGGCGGGCTAGGAGGCCTTCCGTTTCTCCTTGCCACTTTCTGAGCAGGACGGTTGGACTGTGGGAAGGTGGGAGAGAGTTCCGGTGGCTCCACCTGTGCTGCTGCCCATGGGACGGGCATGCTGTTCGGGGTCTGTGGACCTGCTGGACGCTCACGCTGCCCTGCAGCCCGACCGTGAGCTCACAGCAAGACTGAGAGTGCCCCCAGCGAAGCTCGCGAGTGATCGGGGCCAGCTGCAGCGCTTGGCCCAGGTGCATCCCTCACCACCCAGACCTCCTGGGGGCCCAGACGAGGCCATTCCGGTTACCTCTCCCCCCGCAAGGGACAAACGCGAGGCCTCCAAATGCGCCTCCGAATTCACCTTGTCACTCAGCAGGCCCATCCTGTCACCTCACCCCCCCCACCCCGGGAAAACACTCCTGGCCTCCAACCATCTCATGAAAGAGAGGCCAAAGCTCACACAGGAAGTCCTCTTGTCCGAGGGCTGGAGACGTCCAGCCTCAGGCCAGGAGCGTGGCATCGGGAAGACTCTATACAGATAAGGACTAGAGAAACCTTAGAGGGACACTGGCAAAGGGACAAGTCCTGAAGGGCCGGTGGCCATCACGGCGATGCCAGCGAGGCCTGCAGTGCAGAACAGACACTGACAGTGGGTGGGCAGTGGAAAACAAAGCCCCCACCCGGCCCAGCAAATGCTGCCCCCCACAAACCCACGGGGCAGCAGGTGCTCCTGTGCCACAAGTCACTTCCTGTTGCTCTCGATGCCCGAGGAACGGAGCGACCCTACGGCTGCATGCATCCACAGCTGTGTCTTTTATGGACACCTAGGTCGTTAAACTTGGCACAGGCAATGCCCATTGGCTTCAACCTGTGCAGGAGCCGCGGCAACGTCTGCTCACATCCGTCCCTGCCATTAAGAGTCAACAGGAACCAGAAACTGTTAGGGAACCCAGATCCCAAGTCCTCGCAAGACCCAAGAAATGGTCACCTGCTCCCTTGTCTAAATCGCATCCGTTGTACTGCATCACCACCAATCCTTCCCTCGGTATCCTACTCCAGAAGAAATGACCACTTCTCTTTTTTTAAGCAGTGCTTATGTATCTGAAAGAGCTCAAAGAGAGTGGGAGAGGGCGAGAGCGATCTTCCACCTGCTGGTTTACTCCTCAGTTGCCATGGCTGCAGCTGCACCAGGCCAAAGCCAGGAGCCAGGACCTTCATCTGGGTCTCCCACATGGGTGCAGGGGCCCAAGCACTTGGGGCATCTTCTGCTGCTTTTGCAGGCCATTAGCAGGGAGCTGGGTCAGAACTGGAGCAGCCAGGAATCGGACTGGCACCTACAGGGGATGCCAGTCTCCCAGAGGCAGCTTTTCCCACTAGGCCATGATACCGGCCCCTGTCTTTTTCTTTTTTAAAAATCTTGTGAAGGCATAGAGGGACGAAATGACCACGTCTGAAGGCCACCCAGTGCCGTCAGCCCAAGTGTGGCCACAGGACCTCAGGGGAGGACAAGTGGCGTCCCACAGCCCTGTTAGCCAACAAGCAATGCGCTCGCGCCCCGCCTGAGTCTGCGCTTCCGATTCAAAAAGAACGTATAGAAAGGATTGGCGACCCTTCCAGAACAGACATCAGCCCCCCAGCAAGAGGACCTGACGCAGGGCTTAACCCTTGGTTTCCACCAGCGTCCGGGAGACCCACTCGCACCACCGACTGCCGTGTGGCCCAGCCCAGCCACCCAGCGTGGCCAGGACGAGCTCCCGGCCCTGCTCACAGACCCTCTCCTGTGGGGCTGGGAGCCTCTGTCCTACCAAGGGCCACTGGGATGTTTCTAACATCACTCACGGGCCATACAGTTATCAACTGGAAACCCCGCCTGCCAGAGAGCTACCCTTGCCTTGGCAGGGCGAGACCAGATGACGTCACGGCCAGGTGCGCCCCATCGCTGCACGAGAGAGACACTCCTCGGAGCAGCGCTTAGGCAAGGCTCCCAAGCAAAGGCCCCACGAGCTCCTAGCCCCTGCCGGCTTTCACGTGCGTCCTAACCAAATGTTCCCTAAAACCAGGCAGTGCCTGGGCACACCCATCAGCAGCCCTGTGAGAGCACGCAGAAGGCACACAGTGCCCCTGGCCAGGGCCACCCCCTCCTCCTCCCCAGGACAGCAGGGGCGGTGGCGGCGTCACACCGTGTGCTGCCTCCACGAGGTCCCCTCAGTTGCCAGGGGGCACAAGTGAGGCCTCGCCTCAGGGGTCTAAGGCACTCAGAGTGCCTGTCCAGCCAGGGGAGAGCAGGCCCAGGCGCGTCCCTCCCACTGGAAGTGGGTGGGCGTGCGGCCTCTCGGTGGAAATGCACAGCCAGCACCCACTCTGCTCCTGCGGCTGCGGCACCCCAGGCACGCCGCCATCACGGAGGAAGCTGCCTCACCCAATTCCAGCTCACTTGGCCCCAGAGCTCCGACTGCCTGCCAGGGCCGCCTTGGGAACACCAGGCCCCAGCCACGCTCCTGGCAGATGCTTTGCCACGTAACGGGCCACCACAGGAGCCGAATGACCCAGCATGACGCAGCAGGTCGAAGGGGAGGGCTGCAGACTTATCAGGGCTGTGCTGCATGTCCAGTGCACTCCACTCCAGGGCCTGGCAGTGCAGGAAGTGGCAACACCCAGGGGTGACAAGCCCAGCAATGCCTGCGTTCATTTAACAGGGGCCTGGTGTGGCTGTTGGGACACTCATGGCAGGACTCACCCCCAGGCCTCTACAGGAGGAACCCAGGCTTAGGCATCAGAGGCTAATTCCCACCTGTCCTGTCCAGGAAGCACTGGCGACTGGCCCTCGTGTGTGCGTCCACACCGGCACAGCTGCCTGGACCAGGGCTACTGTCACTCCAGCCCCCTTGACCTTGCTGACGTGAACCTGGACACATCTGCTGACTCAGAACAAAACCCATTTTGTGGCTGGTGTCGTGGTGCAGTTAGCTAAGCTGCCACCTGCTATGCCAGCATCCCTGTTGGAGTACCAGTTTGATCCCCGGCTGCTCCACTTCCAATCCAGCTCCCTGCTAACGCTCTTGGGAAGGCAGCGGAAGACGGCCCAAGTCCTTGGGCCCCTGACACCACATGGGAGACCTGGATGGCGCTCCTGGCTCCTGGCTTCAGCTTGGTCCGGTCCCAGCTACTGCAGCCGTCTGGGAGTAACCCAGCAGATGGAAGCTCTCTCTTGTTCTCTCTCTCCCAGCACGCTCCCCTTTACATAATAAATACAACTTTAAAGTAAAAGAAGACAAGACTGGTTTGAGAGGATGACCACTGCACAGGCTGGTCTCACTCACTGGGAAAAACCCGGGTCCAACAGTGAGGGGCCACGCTCTGTTCCGTCCCCTCCTCTGCTGCCCAGGGCCCTGGCCCAGGACAGCGAGCAGCCAGGCGCATCTGATCAGTTTCCAAACCTGCCACCGAACGCCCGTGCTCCCTCCAGCTCCCTTGGGGGGCGGTGCCGAGCTGGGGGCCACTCAGCAGCACCTCTGGGAGACCAGAGCCCCTCCCTGGAGCAAAGGGGCCGTGCGGTCAGCAGAGAAACCGCCCAGACAGCCCTTTCAGGGGCGGGAAACTGGGGGGCCGGGGGCGTGTGCTGTCACTTGGCTTCCTTCTCCCATAAGCACGCTGGGGGTGATGGGAGGCCGCGGCCCTCTCCCTGTGCGTAAACTGAACAAACGTTTGCCTCTTGTGGCTGCTTTTCTTTCTTTTCCTTTTTTTTTTTTTTTTTTGAATGGGTGGGAATGGCTCCCCTTTGGTGTGAAGAATGTCGCAGAAACGCATAATTAAAAATGGAAAAAGCAAAGCCTTTTCAAGGCTGTTTACTTGGGTGACTACGGTGACACAAACGGTTCTTTCTCCTCGTAGGGCCCACCCACGGAAGGAGCGGAACAATGGTGCCCTGGGCCGCCATTCAGGCCGCCTGTGCTGCCGCTAATTACGACATCACCCGGCGCTGGCCGAGCTCCCCGCCCTGCGGCGTTTGGCCGGGGTCTCTCTTAGGTGCCTCTCAAAATCAAAGTCGGGAATATCTCAGAGGAAGGGCGGGCTGGCGTGAGAGACGGGATCTCCTTCTCACGTGTGCCCACACGAAACGGGAAGCCCAGGGCTCTGCTGGTACCGGCTCCCACAGAGCCCGCGGCAACTCTGGGAACATTCCGGAAGGCTCAGGCGGGCTGCGCGTAGCATCTCCAGGCTCTGCTTCCAGGGCGTCCAAGTTACCCCAGCGAGTCAGGCACCCAAGTTACAGCGCTCCCATCAACAGTCATCATTCTAATTGCCCGAGTCTCCACCCGAACAAAGTCACCCTATAGTTTTATGGTATTTGATTAATGAGGGCAGGAAAATTGAAGTTTTTGCAATAAAACTCCCCCCAAAAAATCCACAGACTTTTATGGTTTTTTCCCTTGTGATTTTAATTTAATGGCTCGTGTTTTCATCACCGCAGAGCTGTACACTTCAGCTTGCAATTACGTCCCATCTGTGAGGCACTGTGTTACTGTGTTATTACAGTTTATTCTAGGAGCTTTTCAATCACTTTTGAGTTGGGCTTTACAAGTATTCTTGCAGCAGGTGGGCCTCCTGGCACGGGCCCAGGAGCACACAAAGCGGGAAGCGGAGTCTAATGGCAGCATATGCGTGCGGCACGGCAGCAGCCTTCCCATATGCTGCTCAGCAGCCCTCAAGCCTGCCAGTCACTCCTCTGACTGACTGCAGTCTCTAAGTAGTTTTCTGCCAGCGAAAAATATACCAAGGCAGCAAATTTCTCCAGTGCACCATCCTTATTACTGAGACAACCCTGTCATTAGCACCAGCACAATGAACCTGCACTGGGGATGCATACCAATTAGGCTGCACCGAGCACTTGTGCTTCTTGTCTCTATGGAAACGCACCCCCCTGGCTGCAGTGGACAGGCAGCAATGTCCCCCCACCCATATGTCACCCAGTTAACACTGCACACTCCCATGTGAACCAAAACCCACTCCAGCCCTCGCACCAGCCGAGAGAAAGGAAGAGAAACAAGGGCGTCTTGTGCGCCTGGGCGGTCGGGGCTCGGATTCCGGGGCCCGCGCAGCCGTGGCTCGCCGCCGTGGCAGGAGGCGCCGGCTGATGAGCCACGAGGAGGGTTCAATCTGGGAGGGATTTTCTCCATTCAGTCTGGCGGGGACACTTTAAGCAATCTGAGAGACGCTGCTTTATCTCATCAAATTTTGGGGGGAGGGGTCTTTCTTTAATAAACACGGCGAGTGCTACACTTCTAGGAGGCCACACTACACCCTGGGTCACAAGCTTCCAAGCCCTTTCTCCCAGGGCCTGCCTTCCTGCTCGCCAGCACAAAGGCACCTGAAGACAAATGTGTGCGCGTGTGTGTGTGTGAAGGCTCTTCCCACCCAACTCCAGCACTCGGCCAAGACACAGTCTTTTGTCTTCTTTGAGTGCGCTCGTGTGTGTGTGTGTGTGTGTGTGTGTGTGTGTGTGACAGAGAGCGAGCAAGCGAGGGAGACAGACAGAATGAGACCATTTTCACTTTAGCAGCTGCATGGACATACAGCTGAGCGGTTCTGACGTCCCCGTTTCCACGCCGTGGTTCGGGTTCCCAGTGTCAGCTGGCAGCAGACGGAACACCACGGCTGTATTTTCCTCCAGACTCCAGTGGCGGTTCTGACGGAGCCCCGAGAGCAGCTCCTGCCCTGCCGCCTCCCTCCTCTCCCGCAGAGCTGTCAGCCTGTGCCCGGCTCCAAGGCCGTGTGGGGCTCCTCCGGCCGGGACTGCCCCCCAGCCCCGGCTCTGCGCCAGCCTCCCGGGCAGACCACAGCGAGCCCGCAACCTCCCTGCAGCACTGACATGGAAGGCGTGGCTCGGACCAGGAGACGGCCCCAGGGTCCAGACCCAGACAGGCACGGGCGCAGCCATCTTCCCAAGTGCAATACCAAGTGTTGTTCTAGAAAACACTCCTGCAAAATCGAGTCAACCCACAACTCCGGAAGACAAAGCCAAAGGGGAGGCAGGAACATGGCCTTCGAGCACACACAGCCCCCGGCGCCAGGGCACCGCCGGCCACGCGGCGTTTATGTGTATCCAAGCCAATTCTGGAAGTGCGTGAGGATCACCGGGTCCTCGCGGCTGGGACTTCCTCTGCACAACACGGCCAGGGAAGCGGACGAGGCTCTGGTGTTGTCTCGAGGTTTAAGTCACCAGGGGAGAAGAAAACTTTGTACAAAGAGCCCTTCTCAGCCCAGGTCGGGCAAGGTGCGGTGTGCGCAGGCGGCAGGCGGAGAGGCAGCCTCCAAGCTGCGGTCCTGGCCTTTCCCCAACAAGAAAAGGGGCTCGACCTCGGGGAGAGAGAGGAGTCGGGGCGGTCCAGCAGCTCTCAGCTCCAGCTGCTCGGGAGCTGTTCCGCGGCGCAGGTGGGTGACAGGACGCACGCCACAGCAGCAGCCGTGTCTGTCTGTTGTTTCCCCTTCTCAGGGGAGACCCCGAGAGCCCCTTCCAAGCCCCTAAGAGGACAGCCTCTCCCGACAGCTCTGCTCCTGGCGCAGACAGAATCCACCTCGTGAGTGAACCAGGCCTGCGCCTCCAGGGAGGCTGCCATGGTTGCCCAACGGCCCCACGCCTCCTAGGCAGGCAGGTGATACCCAGAGCCACCCAACAAGGGGCTGGACCACACCAGCGCCCACCCAGGGAAGACAGCTCCCTAAGACCACACCTGCCCACAGAGCCACTGCCCCACTGTCCTCTCCGGCCAGGGCTGCTCCTCAGTCCAACCAGAAGTGGGGGACCCGCCTGACCAGGCTGACCAGACCTCCAGCTGGACTGATCAGATGCCACCAGCAGGCACCCGAGCCCGTGGCCCTGCGTCTGTTCTGACTGGCAGAACAGCTACTTTGATGGGCCAGCTGCCACTCTGACTGGTCAGAAGCTGTGGTGCACGGGCAGTGAGCATTCTGTTATAGCTTCCCAGGGGTTCGTGTGGCCCTCATCGTGTCCCCCAAAGAGGTGGGGTTTGAAGTCTGAGCAATGGTGGCTCAGAGAGCGGCTTATTTGGAAACAGGGTCTTTGTGGATGTAACTAGGAGGAGTCAGGGAGACGGGCCGGCCCTAGCACATGTAAATACGGAAGAGGCAAGACGGGGTGCCCAGAAGATCAGGTGTGGGGGCAGAGGCCCGTCTGCTAGTCCAGGGTCACGGGGACTCTGGTCCCACCCGGAGTGGGGAGGGAAGCAGCCTGGGAGTGCCTCCGCTTGCACGGTCTCAGTGGTCCCGAGACGGTGAGACAGGTGCGTGTTGGATGGCGGCTCCTCGGGCCAACAGAGTCAGGAGCAACACCTGACAGCCAGTGAGGCAGCACTAGTTCCGGGCTCCCCGGAAGGCCGTCCCCGCCCAGCAGCTCTGACCTCAGCGCTGCCACGTGGCCGCCCTCCCCATGAAGAGGGCACAGTGAGAGAGCCCATGAGCCATGCACATACAAAGTAACACCCACTACCAAGCTACCCACCAGGGAGCCGCACCCAGTCCATCCAGTCCATCGCACCATAAGACCCCTCCCCAGGATAAAGGCGAGCCGATTCCTCACTTTAAAATCCATGTTTAGCTCCCCACTGCCGTCCCCCAACGTGGTTTCCTAAGTCGTCGGCAGGTATATGTCGAATGCAAGGTTTCCTTTCACGTATACAAGGAAACCACACTTGTCTTGGGCGTGAAAGAAGAAAGCGTTTTACAGAATGAACGTGAGCCCGGCTCCTCAGGGCGTCCTGTGGGGGCCTGCGCCTGGCTGTGCCCCCAGCACTGTCACCTGGGCTCCTCCGGGTGTCCTGCGGGGCCTGTGCCTGACTGTACCCCCAGCTCTGTCACCTGGGCTCCTCCAGGCGTCCTGCGGGGACTGCGCCTGGCTGTGCCCCCAGCACTGTCACCTGGGCTCCTCAGGGCGTCCTGTGGGGGCCTGCGCCTGGCTGTGCCCCCAGCACTGTCACCTGGGCTCCTCCGGGTGTCCTGCGGGGCCTGTGCCTGGCTGTACCCCCAGCTCTGTCACCTGGGCTCCTCCGGGCGTCCCGCGGGGACTGCGCCTGGCTGTGCCCCCAGCACTGTCACCTGGGCTCCTCAGGGCGTCCTGCGGGGGCCTGCGCCTGGCTGTGCCCCCAGCGCTGTCACCTGGGCTCCTCAGGGCGTCCTGTGGGGCCTGCGCCTGGCTGTGCCCCCAGCGCTGTCATGTGGGCTCCTCAGGGCGTCCTGAGGGGACTGCGCCTGGCTGTGCCCCAGCACTGTCACGTGGGCTCCTCTGGGCGTCCTGTGGGGCCTGCGCCTGGCTGTACCCCCAGCACTGTCACCTGGGCTCCTCTGGGCGTCCTGTGGGGACTGCGCCTGGCTGTGCCCCCAGCACTGTCACGTGGGCTCCTCCGGGCGTCCTGCGGGGACTACACCTGGCTGTGCCCCCAGCTCCTCAGGGCGTCCTGTGGGGACTGCGCCTGGCTGTGCCCCCAGCACTGTCACCTGGGCTCCTCTGGGCGTCCTGCGGGGACTGCGCCTGGCTGTGCCCCAGCACTGTCACCTGGGCTCCTCCGGGCGTCCTGCGGGGACTGCGCCTGGCTGTGCCCCCAGCGCTGTCATGTGGGCTCCTCTGGGCGTCCTGTGGGGCCTGCGCCTGGCTCTGCCCCCAGCTCCTCCAGGCGTCCTGCGGGGACTGCGCCTGGCTGTACCCCCAGCTCTGTCACCTGGGCTCCTCTGGGCGTCCTGCGGGGCCTGTGCCTAGCTGTGCCCCAGCACTGTCACCTCTGCCATCAGGACCCCACACTGCAAACAGGAGGCCTTGGGTCAAGATCTCTTTATGCTTATTTCCCATCTCTCCAGATGAGAACAGGAATCACGCGTAGTAACTCCAGACAGCTCTATTCCGAAATCATATGCATCTGTTTCGTGCGTGGAGTGAGCTCACGGTGTCTAATGAAGACAAATTTAAATGAGATGGAAAGGCTAGGCGAACAGATAGAGTACGGCCGCGCACACTGACAGCCCGCAGCTGCACCGCGCCTGTGCTGCGCCAGCGGGAGGCCCGTGTGCATCTCCCCACGCGCGCTCAAGGTGGCCACTGAAGCCAGGCCTACCCCGTGCAGAAACCTGGCTCCTGACTCCTGGTCGTGGCGGGCGGGCCTGTCCCTGGATGCTGTACCCCCCGTGGGGTCTGTGACCCTAAAACCGAGGCTCTCACCTCCAGGGACTGCGGGAATGACAACACAAGCAGGGGCAGGAAACAAGAAGTCTGAGCTCCCGGGCTGGCCTGAGTTCGGTGCGGCTCCCTGAGACACGCCTGCGGTTTCCTGGTGGGAGAGCCGTAATTCCTGGTGTTTTAAGTGAGGTCACTACAAGTGATTCCCTCGCCACGCGAGCCTCCTCCTCACTGCTCCTTATGGGAACTGGCTGTAGACCTCAAGCTTGCTAAACGCAGGCGGGTTCTGGCCGCATTACTTGGGTACCCCCTTAGCTGAGCCTCAGCCTCCTCTCTGTAAAATGGGCACACTAAACTCACCAAGCGCCTTCTCTGTGCCTCCTCCAGTTCCAGGAACCTGAGAAACCCTCCTCCTCGCTCCCTCCCCGAAGCCTCCGAGGCCATTACTGCTAACAGCAGGCTCCTCCAACTGGGAACTACAAAACTGCAGCAGCCCCTGTGCGACGTGGGAAGACGGCACTGGGTCCCCCACGAAACCTGCTGAGAACGGGCTCAGCAGCTGTGCGCTCTCAATGGGCCGACTGGACCTAAGCCCGGTGTTCAGTCATGAAAATGGCGTTGTTATCAATGACACCAGGGCGACTGGGGAAGGGCGGGACTCAGCCTGGCACGCCGGCGGCACGGGCTCTGCGCAGGCCTGCTCTGTGCATGCTCCCATGGTGGTGTTTCTCCCCGGAAGACGGGTCTGAGCCACAAACCGTGGAGAGAACGGCACCAATGCTTCCAGGATTCAGACGCCGCGAGGCCTGCACGGTGCTCCACGCCCTGGTAGAAGGTCAAGTCTCAAGTCCCCCAATAGAGGACCACTAAAGACAGCACAAGAGTTCCTAACGCATGCCTGAGCAGCAGGCCCTCCCCAGCGTGCATCAGCCCTGGGCTCAGGTGATGCAGTCGCCACTCCTCACACAGCACATGCGGCCCACACACGCGGAGCCCTGGGCACGTGGACTGCAAATGGTGACCACGTGGTCCCAGTACGCTGGAACAGACAGGTCTGAACACCCCAGCTGAGACAGAAGCTCCGGGCCAGGCACCAACAAACAGGGGGCAAGGACGCGTGCCTGGATTCCGAGAGCCCCCGGGTCAGCCACTTGGACAGGTCACTGACGTCCCTGGGTGTGAAACCGCGGTGCTGTTCGTCTCCCTTCACGTTCGCAGGGAGACCGAGAGAATCAAGTGAAACCGTTCAAGCGCACTCCCCAAGTGCACAACAGCACCGCCCGCCCACCTCAGGCCACCTGGGAAGCCAGCACCCAGGGTGTGGCACAGCAGCGGGGGTCAGAGAGAAAAAGCCACAGCTCTCCTGCAACGTGTCCTGTGCGATGACACAGCCCCGGCACCTGGCAAGTTTGGGGGAGACATACCAGCATGCACCGGGAACCCTGCACCCACACCCCTGGCCTTTGGGCCAGCACCTGGCCAGCACCTGCAGCGGCGCTGCCTACCTGTCCTCAGGGAAAGTCCTGACACCACAGCTCCGGGGCCTGGCCGGCGAGCCCGAGTCTCTGACACAGTCGATAAACCAGCGAGCCCAAGTCGCTGATCACAATGGATAATACCAGTGGCAACAGCCTGCAGCAAGGCACTAATAAAATAAGGCCACTTTTTACAACCTCTATAGGTGTTAAAAATATGTATTAATGAACAGCTGATTTTATCTTTGTCCCATTTGCTGAAATTTCCAACCTGAATAATGTTTAAAATCTATAGGAATAGACCTGGTCATTTTTCCTCCATCTGGAACTATCAATTTATTTCACTTAAGTTATCAAAGTACAAATCATAGCTCCGAGCCCCTCACGGTCCCGGCTCCTCTGAGGCGGATATAACAGATGGCATTTCAGCGCCTGCTCCTTGTAATCACGCAAGCTGAGAACTTGAAAGCTGAGAATGCAGGAGAACACTTTTCCACTTCCCTCCATTTAGCGCACACCCGAGTGGCAAAGTAAACAAATGAAGTCTGTGCACCGGAGCTGTGCCGAGACGTCCAGGTCGGAAGCCGCAGTGGGCGCCTTCTCAGGACAGCCAGTGGGCCGGGTCCCTCCCGGCCGGGCCCCTCCCCAGACTCGCCCCAGGCTTCTTCCTGGGATCCTGCATGAGGTCTCTTTCTCTGCCTTCCGCGTCAGCGCTGGACCCTGCAGCCCCCACCCCCGGTCCCCCGGGCGACAGTGACCTTGGGGACGGCAAGGACAGGCTCCTGAGCCCTGCCAACACCCCCCTCAGGCTGGGACCTTGGCCTCGAAGGTCTCCTGTGAGGTTCTCAAGACTTGCATGCTACGTGCTCTGGGGCTGGGGTTGAGCCAAGAGGCAGCCGCAGGGCCTGGCGCCGCCTCGGCTGCTCACCCCAGCAGAGCGGGCACGGCCGCGTGGGAGGCCCCCGAGGGGTGACCCGGGACAAGCCCGTGGCGAGCGCTCCAGGAGTTCAGTGTCTGTATCCTGTGGGACCCCAGGTGTGGCATGGATGCACTGCACAGCCTCGTCTTGGCACCTGGTGAGCAGCCAGCAGGAAGAGGCGGGGCGCCGCAGGGGGATGCCTGCGCTCCTCAGTGGTTTCAGCTGGACGGCAGCTCGTGGTCAGGGACCGTGGCCGCTGACCCCAGCACCACCCCGCCATCTACTCTGGGTCCTTCCTGTTCCTGTCAGCATCATGGGACAGTGCAGTAACACCCCTCACCAAAACAATGACGTCTGGACCCCCAAGGGTCCCCGAAACGCTGCCCCATGCTGCTTAAGAACAAGAAGGCCCCTGGTCGGCCCCAGCACAGATCTCACAGAATCTCCCAGGAGCCAGGGCACCCTAGAGTCTCTCCTGGGCGAGTTCTCTCATGGGCGTGTTCTCTCGTGGGCACGTTCTCTCGTGGGCGTGTTCTCTCGTGGGCATGTTCTCTCATGGGTGTGTTCTCTCATGGGCGTGTTCTCTCATGGGCATTCTCTCATGGGCGTGTTCTCTCATGGGCGTGTTCTCTCGTGGGCGTGTTCTCTCGTGGGCATGGCCTCTCATGGGCGTGTTCTCTCGTGGGCACGTTCTCTCATGGCTGTGTTCTCTCGTGGGCGTGTTCTCTCGTGGGCGTGTTCTCTCATGGGTGTGTTTTCTCATCTCATGGGCGTGTTCTCTCATGGGTGTGGTCTCTCATGGGTGTGTTCTCTCATGGGTGTGTTCTCTTGTGGGCATGTTCTCTCGTGTGGGCATGGCCTCTCGTGTGGGCATGGCCTCTCGTATGGGCATGGCCTCTCGTGTGGGCATGGCCTCTCGTGGGTGCAGTCTGTCGTGGGCATGGCCTCTCTCGTGTGGGCATGGCCTCTCATGGGCACAGCCTCTCGTGGCCATGGCCTCTCTTGTGTGGGCATGGCCTCTCGTGGGTGCAGTCTGTCGTGGGCATGGTTTCTCAGTCAGTGGCACCCCAGCATCTCCTCTCTCCTTAGAAACATCTTCAGATTTCAAACTGAAACCGGGAATCAGTAGCAGGTGCCGAGGGGATGGGAACCTGGCCCCCCGACACCAGCTCCATGCTCACTTTGCCGCCAGGCCCACAGTGCACCGGGTGAGCCGTGCCTCAGGGCGGCTCCGAGGGGCCACGGAGGAAAACAGGCTGCCTTCCTCCGTGGGCAGCCACCATCTGCCTCCTCTTTGCAGCTCAGCTGCCCACTCCTTCCCGCCTGCGCGACCCACCCAGAGATGCTGACTGGGTCTCGGAAAATAGAGGTAATTTTCTGTAATTTGGTTTCATGTAGCCAAACGAGTGCACTAAAGCAGATGCACGTTAATATCCACAGGTGGAAACAAGAGTCACTCCCAGGTCAGCTGGCAGCGCACGGACGCAGACCCCCGCAGCAGCGGCCCCGGGGACAGCACCAGGGAGACTCCCCGGGGGCAGGAGAGGCTGCCCCTGTGTGGGAGAGGGAGAGGCTGCCCCTGTGTGGGAGAGGGAGAGGCTGTCTGTGTGGCAGAGCTTGCCCAGCCTCGCAGCCCCTGGGTCACCATGCCGGGCCGTGCAGTGCAGCAGGCCCGGTTAGAGCTGCCGGGTGCCAGCTGCTATGTGGGGGGTGTCCGGGAGCCTCACTGGGTACTTCACGGACTGTGTGAGGCCAAGGCTTCCGGGAAGCCCATGGGTGGTAAGCGTCCCGGGCACAGCAGGGCCCTGCCAGAGGTGACCAGGTTAGCCACAGGGCAGCAGTTCCTCTGTGCATCTGCTTCCCCAGGGATCAGGAGGAGGAGGATGGGGGGGGTTCGGGACAGCTGGGCCCACATGGGAGGGGCCTCTGAGCTCTCCTGGACTAAGACACCCCTGGAAGCCCCTCTGGGTATGTTCACAGGGGAGTCCGTCCCAACACTGCATTCGTTGTTTCTGCAATGTGGAACACGCATGATCCAATACAGGCTGGTCACATCTGGCCAGCTCGTGGTGGCGCCTGCTCACCAAGAGGACCAAGCGGCACTTACCGGAAACACAGGCTCCCCACCCCCACCCCGACATGGCAGTTATCGCGTATTGGGACATTTTATGCTGTCTTCTTCTTGTACTGACAGTGGATCACAGTGTAGAAATGAAAGTCGGGCCGTTATGAAAAAAATTACAAAAGATGAAGAAAACAGGCATGGAGGCGATTTTGTCAGAGGGGCTCCAGGGGCATTCTAGGTGGCCCACCTGCACAACCACGAAGCCACTGTCACATTCCTGCTTCGCCCACGGTGGGCATCTGACGCAGCGGTTAAGACGCTGTCTGGGATGCCCTCATCCAGTATTGGGGTGCCTGGTTGAGCCCCTGCTCCTCCAATTTTGGTTTGGCTGCCTGCTGACACACACCCTGTGAGGCAGCAGGTGATGGCCCACGTGCTTGGGTCCTGCCACCTGTATGGGAGCCCTGGATGGAATTCCTGGCTCCTGGCTTCAGCCTGGCCCAGCCTTGGTTATTGTGGGCATTTCAGGAGTGAACTAGCAAATGGAAGACCTAGCTTTCTCTCTGTTCTCTCTCTCTGCCATTCAAATAAAATGAAAATATGTAAAGATTTATTTTAAACATATATATGTTCAAAATTTGCTAGTAAAATGCTAAGAGATTTTCCTCGAGGGAAAAATAATAGCTTATTCAATTATTAACACACTAATACCCAGAAACCCCGAGCCCCGAGTCGCAGTCCACGGGCATGGTGGTGGATTCTGTTCTAAGGCATTACCAGATACAACAAGAGCGTTTCGTTCTAAGAGGTTTTCATGCACTCTGTAAAAATGAAACAAGCAATATTTAAAGACAAGTATTTTATAAGTGGTAAAATCACGATAAATCCCACCGAGCGCAGACCACAGCGCCTTCACCAGGGTTCTCCACTTCCCTGCGTCCGAGGTGGAGTGACACAGCGGATCTCTCCTCCTCAGCCACACTGCCACATTCTCCGGCTCACCATCGAGCAATTTCAAAACAGCAAGCTAGAATTCTCTGTATTACAGGCTGGTTTTCTCTGGCGCCTCGGAAGAAGATTCTGAAGTCGCCCAAATCACCACATTGTAACTGCCCCCAGCTTCTGAAACTGGAGGCAGCGGCGTGTGAGACCGCAGACTGAGACCGGGCAGCGGGCAATGCGCGGTGCATCCAGCGCCGGAAGGCACACCAAGGGAAGGATTTCCCAACGGCACTTTGTTTCCTTCTGCTTTCTGAACACCAGCAGTTTCTAAATCGCAGTACATCTGATTATTCTTGCCAACAATCATCTGTTCATGGGAAACGGGAAGTCTCTCCTCGCACCCAGAAGCCTACAGGCAAGGCGACAAGAGCAGCCACATTTTGTCATTTTACTCTGATTACTATAACCCCCACATTCAGGCTGCTGCTTGTGGGGTCCACTGGGGCAGAGAACGGTGGAGCAGCCACTCAGCCCCCAGAGCCCCAGGACACCACCCCGGCTCCAGCCAGGTGTCACGTGGGGTCGGCGGCTCTGGGAGGTGTGTGGGGTCTAACGGACCAAGTGTCCCTGCACCTCCCAGCCCACTGGCAGACCCGTGCGTCAGGCACAGAAACGGCAGGAGAAGCAAGTCCCACTGCCCTCATTCGGACACCTGCATTCGTCACACTCGGGGTTGGTGCTCACAACAAACGAAACGACAGCAGGGCACGGGCCCAGAGCAGAGGACGGCAAGATGGCCCTGGGCCCGGCACAGAGGCCAGGAGCGCCTGGGCGCGGCGCCTGCCATTCTGCAGAGTGGCAGTGCTCACACGAGGCCGGGTTAATCAGCTCGCTCTCACCCACCCTGATTAGACAATGAGGCGTCCTGGGGCTCTGCTGTCTGTCCCCAGCAGACTCATCATCGCTCACAGGCAAGCCCCACGCTGCTCCCTTGGGAGCAAACTACCTTTTAATTCTTCCCTCTAGAGACTAATTCCAGTGTTACGGAACCCGTGCTGTAAGAACCGTAAACTCATCATCAGTCTCTTCCACACGGTCTGGCCTTTCCCGCCTTGAACCGTGGCATGGCTGTGCAAGAGGCCCGTTTTGGGTTCTGGGATTTGCACCACGCGAGTCCAAGCAGAGTGAAAACAAGTAAGAGCACGTTTGCTGGGTAACCCTGCAAACAGGGGAGCGCTGGGCTGGCTCCGTCTCCCGAGTAGGACCTTCTGTTTTCACGGCTGAGAAAGCCCAAGCCCAACAGCACCCTGGCAGGGGGAGGGGCTGCCCTGGGAGCCACCCTCCCACACACACAGTGGCACCTCGTTCAGTTGTCCCCACAATCTTCTCGGGCGGGCATGCATGTGCCTCCCTACATGCAAGTGTCCCCACTCCGAGGACGCCGGTTCTGCCGGGTGCGGGCATCCCCCACGTGACCCTGTCACTAGTCCAGCTGCAGAGACCCTGACCCCAACCAAGGCTGCATCCTGACAGTGGAGGGGAGTCTCCCCCACAGCAGCACAGTCAGGACGACGTGGCAGGTTGTGACCACGTCACACAGCCCACGTCCCAGCTGGAGTGCACCTCAGAAACAGGACAGACAGGTCCCATCCAAACCACACCACGTCCCCAGACACGGGGCTTTGTCTCACAAGGAAACAGTCCGGGGCCAGCTCCCTGCTATGGCCTAGCAAAGCAGAGAAGATGGCCCAAGTCCTTGGGCCCCTGCACCCATGTGGGAGGCCCAGATGGAATTTCTGGCTCTAGGCTTCAGCCTCACACAAACCAAGCTGTGGCAGCCATTTGGGGAATGAACCAGCACATGGACAATCTCTCTCTCTCACTGTCAAACAAATAAATAAATCTTTTTAAAAGAATACGACAACGGCCCAGGAAACACAAGTGTCCGTGTTGTTGTGGGCTCCGGTGCCCAGTGTTCGGTGAGATGCGGGCTGAAGTCTGGGCGAAGACAGGCCAGGCAGCGGGGCCCGGCCACCCCACGGGGGTCTGCGGGGGCCAGCACAGCCCTTTGTGTCTGTTTCATTGCCCCGTTTTGGAGCCGTTCTAGAGCAGACCGCACCGGGGCACCACGCCACCCTCTCGCTCCACCAGGAGCACACAGGCCCGGAGAGCTCAGGTGTTACTACTGCCCCTGCGCACTGAGGCCTACAGAACCAGAGCACAGGTGCCCTCACGGCCCACGGAAAGGCCCCGCAGGCTCCACTGCCCATTCAGAAATCAGTTCCCACCCACGGGAAGGAAAGCACGAAATCAGGCTCCCAGCTGCCTGGTGCTTCTGAACAACCTGGAACCGAACACCCTTTCCACTCCCGTAGGAGCTTACTGGTCAAACGGGCACACAGGTGTGTGCACACACGGGCACACAGGCACACACACATGTACACACACATAGGCACGCATGTGCACACAGGCATATGTGCACACACAAGCACACAGGCACACACATGTACAGACACATAGGCACGCATGCACACATGGAGCTACAGGCATGCATGCACACACAGGCACATGCATGCACACACGGGTACACAGGCATATGTATACACACGGGCACACAGGCACACACACATGTACACATAGGCACATAGGCACACATGCACACACCAGTGTGTGTGCACACACGGGCACACACATGTACACACACATAGGCACACATGTGCACACAGGCATTATGTGCACACACGAGCACACAGGCACACACATGTATAGACAAGGCACGCATGCACACATGGGCACACAGGCATATGTACACACATGGGCACACAGGCACACACATGTACACACAGGCACGTGTGCACACATGGACATGCAGGCACACATGGGCACACAGGCGCACACTCATGCACATGCCTTTTCACTTTTGCTCACAGGCCTTCTGGCTCTGTCTCCAGTCCCCCAGCCCTGCCCCAGCTCCTTCTCCGCCCACACTCACGCTCTCTCGGCCCACGTGTGCTCTCCCCCCATCCACATGGGGTCGTGGGGCTCAGGCCAATGCCCACTGCCACGTGCTCCGCTCCTGCTCACCACAGGCCGCTCTCGCCCGCCCTGGACTCGGCTCCTCCCCTTCCCTGCATGGACAGCACCTCCCCTGTCTGCCAGCCTCAACAATGCCCTTTGCAGAGAGGTTTTCAGTGCTACGACAGAGCCTAACGTTCTTAACAAAGAGCTTCCGTGAGCCAGCAGGAAACAGCAGCCGGAGGAAGCAGGAATGAAGTCGGCTGGCGAAGGAAGGACAAGGGCGGCAGCGGAGGGTGTGAGGAAGGGGGTGCGCAGCCAGGCAGCGTCTGGAAAACAGACGGCCCACGCAGAGGGACCAAACGCAGGGGCCCTAAGACGGCACCTGCCAGACGGACAGGAAACACGAGCAAGCACCGGGGATGAAGGACACAGCCATCCTGGGTGAGCGTGGGGTCACGGCCATCCTGGGTGAGTATGAGGTCACGGGCATCCTGGGTGAGCAAGAGGGCACAGCTAACTGTGGATGAGCGTGAGGTCACGGCCGTCCGTGGGTGAGCGTGAGGACACAGCTAACTGTGGGTGAGCGTGAGGACACGGCTAACTGTGGGTGAGCGTGAGGTCGGCTCCTTGGGCAGTGATGCGAAACCTTTATGTCTGCGCTCACTGCCAAAGCGATCCGGAGGTTCTGCCCAGAGCAGAGCACCAAGGTCAGTGCCAAGTGTTCACCACAGCCTGATGCTACCAGGAGCGCCGAGAGCCCGGCCTGCCTCCAGGTGAGAGATCACCAGGGTCACGGCTCCACACTCCACAGGAAAGCGCTCTGCAGTGACACGAGGCTGCAGGATAAAGTCACCGGCACAGGGGAGAACAAGCCAGGGCCACAGAAAAGGTGGACTGCACTAGTCTACGAAGTCATTGGCAGATGAACACTCTGAGAACAACGGCTGACCTGTGTTCTGCCCCTCCCCGACGTGCACTGACACAACACACATACACACACACACGCGCGCGTGCGCGCGCTAGGCCACAGGCACCACACAAGGCTGAAGGACAAGACCCCAGCGGCGGTGGGTGTGGTTTGTGCCTCCTGGTTAGTCAGCCAGGGCTACTGTCGCTCAATTCTGTTTTACTTGTTCCTATTCTCTGGTTTTGGGGGTAACAGCTGTGTGTAGTTCTTCTTATGTGAAATAACAGCAAGTACTAAAACAGAAGCTGAATCCCACTCATCCTCCAAACTCCACCCAAAATGTTAGTTCCTCTGTGGAAACTTCCCTCGGCCCCAGTCTGATGCCCAAGCACACTGCACTCCCGCACGGTCCGAGCTGCGCGGAGCTCAGCGTTAAGTCTCCGCACGCCATCCCACGCTGAAGCCCAGGCCCTGGGTCGGCTCTTTCACTGTTTATGTCAATTTTTAAATTGTTCTAAAATATGTGAGACAGGGAGCTAGGGAGAGAGCTCCCACCCCTGGTCCACTCTCAAGTGCTCACTGCACGGTTCCACATGGGGAGCAGGCACTCAGCCACCGAGTCTTCCCTGCTGCCCCCCGGGTCTGCAGCTGGAGCCAGCAGCCAGAGGCAGACCCAACCCAGCACTCGGGCGGGGAGTGGGCGACTTAACTGCAGGGTCACGTCACGCCAGACTTCCAGACTCCAGACACAAAGGAGGCCTAGCAGCCGACTTCCTTTTTTGTAAGCCAAGGGCCAACTGCGTGGTGTCTGCTTCTCCTCTGAAATTCTCAACACAGAAGCCAAGCTCACTACTCCACCCTGAAGGGCAGACCCCGCCTCTCACTCAGAACCACGTCTCCCACCGGAGCCAGCACACGGCATTGGAAAGGACCTGGTTCTTGATGGAAAGAGTGACACGAAACCAAAGTGCTCCAGGGTCAAGGTCGAGTGTTCTCAGTCTCATCCCCAAGCGGGAAGCCAGTGCGAGCCACAGCCAGAACTGTAGTCTGCACACTGGGTACAGCCATGAGGCAGGAGGCTGCAGAGCCAGCCGTCTACACTGGCACTACAGCTTCAACCCGGCCCTAGAGCTCCGTGGATGCCAGTCCACGTGCTGATGTGCTCTTTCAGTGGCATCTACTGTGTTCTCCGTGTCGTGTGACCCAATCCCAAAACAGTTCCGTCCCGAAAGAAAACTCTGGCTCCATAAAGCAGGCACCTCCTCTTCCCTGACTCTCGACCTCTGGCAGCCATACATCCACTGTGTCTCGGGACTGTGTACTCGGGACATGGAGTCTAAGTGGAACCCGCGGCGCCTCTGCGGAGTGCAGCAGGTTAAGCTGCGGTTGCGACGCCGGCATCCCCCATCAGAGCGCTGGGCTGAGCCCCAGCTGCTGCACCTCCCACCCCGCTCCCAGGAAAGCAGTGGAGAACGGCTCACGCTCAGTTACTCGGGCCCCTCCACCCACCTGGACGCCCTCCCTCCCCACTCCCCCTTGCCTCTCTCTCTCCCTCTGATGTGCTGCCTTTCAAATCAATCTTTTTGGGAAAAAAAAGGTTATAAATAGAATCCACAACATCTGCCCTCCTGGGCCTGGCCTCCCTGGGGAGCATGAGGTTTCCTGAGTCTGTCCAGGGTTGGTGCACAGATCAGAACGGTGCTCCTTCCCGGGGTGAGCATGAAGCCACGGCTCAGTGATGCACACATCCTCTGTGTGCTCACCAGTGCACAGACAGGTCCTGGCACTGTGAGCACGGGGTGTGTGCCAGGTGCATGGTACGCATGCACTGTGTGCTCACCAGTGCACAGATAGGCCCTGGCACTGGTGCTGTGAGCACAGGGTGTGTGCCAGGTGCACGGTATGCATGCACTGTCTGTTTGCTCACCAGTGCACAGACAGGCCCTGGCACTGGTGCTGTGAGCACAGTGTGTGTGTGTGGCCCATGTGATGCACATATTGTCTGTGTGCTCACCAGTGCATGGATCTATCCTGGGAACAGTGCTGTGAGCATGGTATACGTGTGTGTCAGGCACGTATGGATATGCCCTGGGACTGGTGCTGTGGGCACGGTATGCATGTGTCAGGCATACATGATGCACGCATCATTGTGTGCTCACTAGAGCACGGGTATGCCCTGGGAATGTGTTGCTGTAGGCACGGTATGCACATGTCAGGCATACGTCATGCACACATCATCGTGTGCTCACTAGAGCACGGGTATGCTTTGGGAGTGGGTGCTGCTGTGGGCACGGTATGTATGTGTCAGGCACACGTGATGGGGTCCTTGGCCTGGATCCAGTCATCCTGTGTGTGTACCTCGGGTGGAATGGGGTCTGTAACTTGTGAGGAGTTATGTGAGTGGCAGAGGCCATGCCCCTGTGGACCACAGGTGGACCATTCAACTGACCCTAAAGCAAAATTCCTCTCATATAAGGACGTTCCACTCGGGGTTGCTTCCTGATGTAAAGGCACCCCAGCTTTTTCTCCTGATTTCTATAAAGGTTTGGATAAAAATGCCCCAGACTGGCCAGTGCCACGGCTCACTAGGCTAATCCTCCGCCTAGCGGCGCCGGCACACCAGGTTCTAGTCCCAGTCGGGGCGCCAGATTCTGTCCCGGTTGCCCCTCTTCCAGGCCAGCCCTCTGCTGTGGCCAGGGAGTGCAGTGGAGGATGGCCCAAGTGCTTGGGCCCTGCACCCCATGGGAGACCAGGAAAAGCACCTGGCTCCTGGCTCCTGCCATCGGATCAGCGCGGTGTGCCGGCCGCAGCGCGCCGGCCGCGGTGGCCATTGGAGGGTGAACCAACGGCAAAGGAAGACCTTTCTCTCTGTCTCTGTCTCTCTCTCTCTCTCACTGTCCACTCTGCCTGTCAAAAAAAAATTTAAAAAAAATGCCCCAGACCAGGTGAGGTCCCTCCTGTCCACTTCCCTGACCTGATGCCAGCTCACAGAGAAATGGGAGGGGGCAGTGGGCGCTGGGGATGGCGCCTCCACCTCTCAGCTCTCTGGAGGACTCATTCCTGCTGTGCAGGCAGGGGCAGGGATGGGGCAGGGATGGGGCAGACCTGTGTGGGGGCATGAGCATGGGGTCACCCGTGCCATCCAATACGCTTGGTTTTATCCCCAGACCGCACGTAGGGCCCGAGTGGTGGTCCCTGCCGTGTCCCCTGGTGAGCGTGTGAGCACAGGGTAACAGGGCATGTGCACGGCCACTGGGACATGTGTGCTTGCACCCTGTGGGTCTGGCACTGCCAACCGGAGCCGCAGAGATTTGCTGTCTAACATCAGACGAAGGGGTCTGAGGGAGCTCACAGCCACTCTGCACTTCAAAGCCCATGACGCACCTCACATCCCTATTGTGAGTGTGATCCACCAGAGACACAGCGCACGTCACCCCGTAACTGATAGCGTGATCCACCAGGGACACGGCGCACGTCACCCCTGTAAGTGAGGAGCTGTCCCACCAGGGACATGGCGCACTGTCGCTCCTCCTCTTCGTGGAGGAACGACACTAAACCCTGCCTAGGCTTCATATCCGAGTCACGGCACCATTATGTCGCTCCCCCTCTTCATGGAGGAATGACACAGGACCCTGCGCTGTTCTTTCGTCTGCTCGGCCCTCCCCGGGTTTGCTGCTGGTTCTTCCCGGGTTGGCTACCGACCCTTCCACCTCCGTGGAAGGGCAGTTCCCCCTGGCCGCTTTCCCCACTTCCGCGGGGGAGCGGCACACCGCCGGCCGGCTCTCTCGGGGGCTGCTCAGGTGTTCCTTCAGATAGATGTTCCTGGTGCATGTTTTCTCTCTCCTCCTTTATAGTCCTTCCACCAATCCCAACTCTGCTACCCACACGCCGAGTACGCTGCTCTCCTCCAATCAGGAGCAGGTCCTACAGTTTATTGGTTGAACTGGAGACAGCTGTGTAGAAGCTGTTTCCCTTCTCAGCGCCATATTGTGGGAAAGCAGATGCATAGAATAAGTCTTAATTCCAGTAACTTAGTCTAGTCCGAGTTGCTCCCCACAGCGCACGTCACCCCGTAACTGATAGCGTGATCCACCAGGGACACGGTGCACGGCGCTCCATAACTGATAGCGTGATCCACCAGGGACACGGTGCACGGCGCTCCATAACTGATAGCGTGATCCACCAGGGACACGGCGCACGGCGCCCCTGTAACTGAGGTGTGTGTTCCACCAGGGACATGGCGCACATCACCCCTGTAACTGAGGTGTGTGTTCTACCAGAGACACGGCACACGTCACCCCGTAACTGATAGCATGATCCACCAGGGACACGGCGCACGTCACCCCTGTAACTGAGGAGCCATCCCACCAGGGACACGGCGCACGTCACCCCTGTAACTGAGGTGTGTGATCCACCAGGGACACGGCGCACGGTGCCCCTGTAACTGAGGTGTGTGTTCCACCAGGGACACGGCGCACATCACCCCATAACTGATAGCGTGATCCATCAGGGACACGGCGCACGTCACCCCTGTAACTGATAGCGTGATCCACCAGGGACACGGCGCACGTCACCCCTGTAACTGAGGTGTGTGTTCCACCAGAGACACAGCGCACGTCACCCCGTAACTGATAGCGTGATCCACCAGGGACACGGCGCACGGCGCCCCTGTAACTGAGGTGTGTGTTCCACCAGGGACATGGCACACGTCACCCCTGTAACAGAAGAGCTGTCCCACCGGGGACACGGCACACATCACCCCTGTAACTGAGGAGTGCATTCCACGGGGGACACGGTGCATGTCACCCCTGTAACTGAGGGGCATGATCCACCAGGGACACGGTGCACGTCACCCCTGTAACTGAGGAGCTGTCCCACCAGGGACACGGTGCACGTCACCCCTGTAACTGAGGGGCGTGATCCACCAGGGACACAGCACACGTCACCCCTGTAACTGAGGAGTGCATTCCACGGGGGACACGGTGCACGTCACCCCTGTAACCGAGGGGCATGTTCCACCAGGGACATGGCACATGTCACCCCTGTAACTTAGGGGCGTGTACATCACCCCTGTAACTGAGGAGCTGTCCCACCAGGGACAGGGCGCACGTCACCCCTGTAACTGAGGAGTGCGTTCCACCAGGGACACGGCACACGTCATCCCTGTAACTGAGGAGTGCATTCCACGGGGGACACGGTGCATGTCACCCCTGTAACTGAGGAGCTGTCCCACCAGGGACAGGGTGCACGTCACCCCTGTAACTGAGGAGTGCGTTCCACCAGGGACATGGCGCACATCACCCCTGTAACTGAGGAGTGCATTCCACGGGGGACATGGTGCATGTCACCCCTGTAACTGAGGAGCTGCCCCACCAGGGACATGGCACATGTCACCCCTGTAACTTAGGGGCATGTACATCACCCCTGTAACTGAGGAGCTGCCCCATCAGGGACATGGCACACGTCACCCCTGAAAATGAGTGCATTCCACGGGGGACACGGTGCACGTCACCCCTGTAACTGAGGAGCTGCCCCACCAGGGACATGGCACACATCACCCCTGTAACTTAGGGGCGTGTACGTCACCCCTGTAACTGAGGAGCTGTTCCACCAGGGGCACGGCGCACGTCACCCCTGTAAATGAGTGCATTCCACGGGGGACACGGTGCACGTCACCCCTGTAACACTCAGTAGCATGTTCCCCCGGGTACATGGTACACGTCACGCTTGCACCTCACTTTCAGTAGCATGTCAGTGTCATGGTACAGGTCAACACTGTAACACTCAGTAGCATGTGTCCCCGGGGACATGGTACACGTCACACCTGTAACATTCAGTAGCATGTTCTAGGTACACGCTGTGAACATGCCAACCTGAGCATGCTAACGATGCCGAAAATGCTGGAATCGAAGTACACATCCAAACACGCTGGGCACGGCCATTCCACGAAACACGTCACAGACTATGAACATGGGGCAGGGCTCAGGCCCTGCAGAGCTTGGCACGTTCCACTGACTGCCCCCAGGGACTGGGGAGGAGGTGGGGGTGGCCCCACACCTGTGCTCCCTTCGGGCCAGCTCTCTCTCTGGGCGCTCCAACCGCGTGGCCAGAGCAAGAGAGCAGAGGTGTGAGCCACAGTGCAGTGGGCGGCAGCTGGCCTCTGCCCTGACGCACCCCGAGCTCCTGGGCCAGGCAGTGGGATGGACGATGGAGTCGCTCTGCCTGCACACAGGACAGGAAAGGGTTAGTGGGTGTGGGCGGGCACTGTGCACACCAGTGACTCAGCTGTGGGGGAGATGAGAACACTGGGTGCTGATGGGAAGTGACAGCGGGAGGCCTTGTTGTGCAGCGTGCAGAACCGTGTGCACCACTCATCTCTGCCTTACGTGTGGATGCACCCAGAGAGAACGGGGGAAGCCAGGCGGATACAAGACCCAATGCACAATGTACGCCTACCACGCGTACAAGGGGCAAATCCATGCATGTGCAGCACCACATACCTACTGCATGTACACCATGGATACACCCACCACACATACATCACAGACGCAGATACATGTAGGAAACCACATGCTCACAGCACGTACACCTGCCCACCACATGCACACACAGGCACAGACAGATGCATGTAGGAGACCACACACTCACAGCACGTACACCTGATAAGTACGCCCACCACATGCACACACAGGCACAGACAGATGCATGTAGGAGACCACACGCTCACAGCACGTACACCTGATGGGTACACCCACCACATGCACACACAGGCACAGACAGATACATGTAGGAGACCACACACTCACAGCACGGACACCTGATGGGTACACCCACCACATGCACACACAGGCACAGACAGATACATGTAGGAGACCACACGCTCACAGCACGGACACCTGATGGGTACGCCCACCACATGCACACACAGGCACAGACAGATGCATGTAGGAGACCACACACTCACAGCACGTACACCTGATGGGTACACCCACCACATGCACACACAGGCACAGACAGATACATGTAGGAGACCACACACTCACAGCACGTACACCTGATGGGTACGCCCACCACATGCACACACAGGCACAGACAGATACATGTAGGAGACCACACACTCACAGCACATACACCTGATGGGTACGCCCACCACATGCACACACAGGCACAGACAGATGCATGTAGGAGACCACACACTCACAGCACGTACACCTGATGGGTACGCCCACCACATGCACACACAGGCACAGACAGATACATGTAGGAGACCACACGCTCACAGCACGGACACCTGATGGGTACGCCCACCACATGCACACACAGGCACAGACAGATGCATGTAGGAGACCACACACTCACAGCACATATACCTGATGGGTACGCCCACCACGTGCACACACAGGCACAGACAGATACATGTAGGAGACCACATGCTCACAGCACATACACCTGATAAGTACACCCACCACATGCACACACAGGCACAGACAGATACATGTAGGAGACCACACACTCACAGCACGTATACCTGATGGGTACGCCCACCACGTGCACACACAGGCACAGACAGATGCATGTAGGAGACCACACACTCACAGCACGTACACCTGATGGGTACGCCCACCACATGCACACACAGGCACAGACAGATGCATGTAGGAGACCACACGCTCACAGCACATACACGTGATGGGTACGCCCACTGCATGCATACATGCTGACAAATGCAGACTACTGCTGGAGGATGTGACCAGAGCCGCCAATCATGCTGTCTTTAGGAAGCCCACTGGTTTTGCAGAACGTGCTTTGCTAAGTATTTTTTAACTGCATTTATGCATCCCTTCTTTTTAAATTTTCTGAACTGCCAAAAAGAAAGTAAAATATAATGTGCATCCCTCACAAGGAAGATAAAACACATTAGTTGTTCTTTCCATGAGATGCCGTGCCCTGAGGGATGGATGCGACATCTGAAAGCTTGCCTGGGGCCATCAAAGGCCTCTCAGCACTAAAATCAGATCAGTGCATCAAGCCACGGCAGATGGTTCTAGGCAAGGGGCCTTGCCATTTGTCACCAAAGGACTCCGTGTGAGGGTGGTTCTGAGGCTCGTCCAAATACAGGGGCGCTCCAGCCCCCGACACAGGCCTGGTCAAGCTGCCTCTGGTCACCTCTGGACAGCACTCTGCTTGCCCTGAAAGCCCCCACCTCCCACACTGGCTCCCCACAAACTGCTTCATATCCTCATCCCGTAGAGTACAATCTTGCCCTTGGTTATCTGCGCTGTCTCATCAGGGCCGGCCCCGTGCATGGGCAGGACAAGGCAGCTCTGCAGCTTCTGTTAGAAACTGCATGCCACTCTCTGCTCCTTGCAAAACATTTCCTGAGCGGGCCCCTTCTTCAACCTGCGACACCCCCTGTTCTGTTAGAGCTGTGACCTGCATGACACTGCCTCGCCCGGTGACCAGGTGATGAAGTCAGAACAAGTCGACAGGGCCCTACGCGTCTGACTGAGAGCAGATGGGACAGCAGGAGATGCCGGCTTCCACACTGACCCCTCAAGGCTGGGCCCTGCTCCTCACGTAACGTGGGAGCTGGCAGGACATGGCTGAGCCCAGAGAAGGGGGAGACCCGGCTTCTTCCCAGCTCCTTCCACTGCCGCCACAGCCCCACTGCCCCCAGTAGAGGGCTCTGCCTTTATCATGAGGGAAACCAACCCTGGGGGCTCCCTTGTTGGGAGCAGAGCTCCGAGGTCAGCCACCTGCAGAACCTGGCCGTGTTCACCATGGAACTTCAAAGTAGAAAAGCTAAGTATATTGCAGTACAAAAACAAAACAAAGAAAAAAAGAACAAAGAAATCCGTGCATTTTTTTTCATTACCCACATTTTCCATGAACTTTCTGAAGAACCCTCAGCTGAGCAGCCGCCATTCCTGGCATCAGCCACACCCACACTTCTGACCCTGCTGCCATGCAATGGGACAGTTAAGGGCGTGGCCGATGCTGTCAGGTGGACCTGAATCCCCCTGGCTGCACCTGTGTGGTCCTCAGGGCACGGCTGCTTCACTGCTCAACCGTCAAGGACGCACTGACCTCAGAGGGTCGCTAGGGGATGAAGGGGGCAGTGGCAGGGTCGAAGTGGCTGGCCCCCGCAGCCGTCAGCCCCGGCCAGGATCTCGGAGCGCCTCCGGCAGGCAGTTAGCTCCCCTGGCCCGCCCATTTCTGCAGGTTCCGCTGCAGCGTTGCCAGGCGGCCTCTGCTCCCTCAGTAGTAAGCTCTCTTCCCCCGAGATGGATTCAGACTCACTGAAGCCAGTGGGGGGCAAGCATGTAGTACAGCGGCCGGGATTCTGCTGGGGAAGCCCACGCCCCACTCAGAGGACCGGGGTTCAAGTCCCAGCTCGGCTCCCAGTGCCGGCTTCCTGCTGACGCACACCCTGGGAGGCAGCAGTGACGGCTCAGGCACTTGGGTTCTTGCCAGCCACACGGGAGACGCAGATGGAGTTGCGGGTTCCCGCTTTGCCTGGCCCAGCCCTGGCTGTTGCAGGCATTTGTGGAATGAATCAGGGCACAGAAAACCTCTGTCTCCATCTCTCTGCCTCTCAAAGAAGTAAAAGTGCACAAGACTGTTAGCAAGCGCACTTGGAAGAGGAAACGGAAGCTCGCACAGTCAGCGGGCACCACAGCTCTGGCTTTCAGCTGCACCCCAGCGACACCCGGCTGACACCTGCCGTCCCCTGCCTGCCGAGCCTCACAGACGCTGGTGCCCTTCCACGGCACAGGGAGCAGGGCAGGCCACACGTCCGTCCCTGACAGCCCGCCCCCTCCCCAGGGCCGACAGGGCCCTTGGCAGCCCGGCGGAGATGAGGATGCTGGTCTTGCAAGGCCCAGCTCCGTCCTCTGAGCTGTCTGTCCGGCACTGACTAAGTGCCTTCCTGGTCTAATTATGTGTCAGTGAACTCAAGTCCCCGTTCACTGCGACCAGAGAGACCACAGGACTCAGTGGGCAGATCCAATGCCCACGCGCAGCCCTGGACCTGGGGGAAGGGCACCGAGGCCAGCCTCAGCTTCACGACTGGACCTGGGCTTACCTTTTGGACACAAAATGAAACTGCCTGCTTGTTTTCACGGAGCCAGTTGACTCCTGTTACATAACCCACATAACAGATTCCAGAAAGTCTACCCTGAACAGCAGGAAAGCCAAGATTCCTCTGCCTGCAAATGAGCCCAGACCCTGCCCACACGGCCCTGCCTGGCTCCTCTCCTGCACACAGGAAGCACACACGCAGCCCGCGTGGCCTGGAGTGCACGGGGACTACGCCTGGTGTGACACAGACTCCATCGAGGGAGATGATTTTGACACCGGGACTGGTTTGGGTCCCGCTGTGCCTGGGCTTCAATGTCAATCAGCTAACAAGTGCTTTCTTGCGCCAGGACTCAGGCCATCCTTGCGCGCTGAAGTCACCCACACCGCGGGTCGAGAGCGGTCAGAAACCTCCAGAGCCACGGCGCCAAGTGCCCCTGAGAGTGGACGAAGCCAAGGACGGACAGTGAGCAGCGTGCCAGCCGTGCCCCAGCACAGGCGTCCCAGGAGTTCCCTCTAACACAACAGACAGTAAGCACACGTGGCTTTTCCGGCCAGTTGGTCTGATGCCGCTGATCCATGGAAAATACATCCCAAGACCTGGAAACCCTGGCCAGTACCTGTGTGTACACACAGTGGGAACAGTAAGAAATCACAGTAACTAGTAACAAAATGCAGCAACTGTAACAACATCCCACCCGAACAGCCAGCACCACCAGCCCTGTGTTTCCAGGCCCAGGCCCGGAGCGTGAGATTAGGTGACCACGGCAGGGGCCACTGGTAACTAGCAGGCAGACAGCGTCCACGGCGTGGATGCACTGCACACGCACCGCTTACATCCCAGTGGGCGGAGGCAGGAAGGGGCGACCACACCACTCAGAATGGTGCACGATTAAAACAAAAGCCACCTGTTTCTGGAATTTTCCATTTCAGATTTTCAGGCCGCAGCAGACCACAGGTCACTGACACCTTGGTAGCACGCCCTAGAGCAGCCACAGCAAGGGTGTGAGAGCCGGCTGAGACTGTTCCAGGCAAACCGTATTGAGAGTTAGAATCTGACCACTGTACAATTTCACATGCCCAGACACAGCACTCTCCTCTGTGCTTGCTCCCAAACTATTCCTGGGCCTAAGCCTAGAAATCCCAGGCCTGAGCCAGCTTGGGCCGCAGGCGACAGCCCGCCCAGTGCCCTGTGTGGCCAGCACTTGACCACTTCCCTGCCCAGAAAGGACGCCGGGCCTGGATGATCTCAGCGGTTACACTAACCAGGTGTGTGAGCCGAGCCGAGCCCCGCCACTGTCAAGGCTGACGGAACTCGGACCGCGCATCTGCTGGTGTCTGGCCTCCTGAAGGGAGGTTTCAAGGCAATGTTTTCCAGGGCTCACGTCAGCTACCACCAGAGGCAGGCAACTCCGGCAAACAATGCAGCAGGAGTGAGAGCCAGGGGGCCTGCCCTCTGCGAAGGTCTTTCTGGGCCAGCGCCCAGGGGTCTCAGGTAATGGCAGCGTTTTGCTTCAGCACCTGCAGGCAAGCAGCCATGAGCACCTGCCGGCATCCGGCTCCAGGCACCCGGGCCGCGAGGATACCCACACTCGGGTTTACAGAGGCCCAGGAATGAGCGGATGGCCCCCAGGCCCCTGCCACCGCGGACATCCCACACGTCACGAGAGACACTGATGGTGAACAAGAACTTCCCAGTGCTAGCAACAGGCAGGGGTGAGTCGATGAGAGAGCAGGGCCTCAGCAGAGACCCTCTAAAGGCCAGGAGAGTCTGGGGGTGCTGCTGGACAGCCGAGAGGCGAGCACAGGATGCCCCGCAAGGCGCAGCCTGAGCCTCTGCAGCCCTGGGCTGGGCACGTCCCGCTGCCAGGCGGGTCAGCAGCTGCGCCCCATCCACTGGTCTGACTTTGAACCGCTGATGTGGATCAGTGTTTGCAGCTCCAAGTTCCCGTCTGTGCCAACATCCCAGCTCCCCACCTGCTTTCTAGGTATTTTCCTGTCAACACGAAACGAACCATCACCAAATGGTCAGCTGGTAGCAGAGATTCAGCGAAACAGAAAATGCCAAGCTTGAAAGCAGTTCCTGTCAAGCCACTGTCCCCGATGGGTGAACTGTCCAAGCTCCCAGCTGACACTGCTGTGAGAAGCTTACAGAAGCTTGGGGCAGCTCGCTCAGCTCCTGTGCAGAGGAGGGAGGGCCCTGAGAGGGAAGTGACACATTCAGCTCCGCCCCTCCGTAGATTCGGGCCCAGCCCCTGCGTGGCGTGTGTCATTCTCAGGAAGGGGAGAATGCCAGAGACAACGAGGGTACCGGGGACTGTGCCCAGGAAAGTATTCAAGCCAGGACACACAGGGACTTCTGCTCTAACGCTGAAGCACAACGACAAGAAAATGTGACTGCGGCAAGAACCCCTCCGTGAAATCCCCCAGCGGCCCACGGCGGTGCCGGCTCAGTTCCCCCGCACTGTCCGCTGTCCACGCCTCCCAGGCCCACATCGGGCTCATAGGACCTGCAAACCTTAACACATGCATGATCTGGGCTGACGCAGACACACAGCACAGTAGACCCAGCTTTGGATGCACCCGTCCTGTCGCTCAGCAGCCCTGTGACCCTGGGATCTCGACCTGATCTCACCTGTGAAACACGGCCACGAATCCGACCTCGCAGGCTCGGGGGAAGGTGGTGAGATGAGGCCAGCAGTAACAGACTGCGTAATACACACACACACACACACACACACACGCAGTATACACGCACAACACACACGTGCATGCAAACGCCCACTACTGCCACCCCAGTTCTCCCCCCATCCCCACCCTGCTCTACTGCTTTTCCCACCCTAGTCACCTCCACCTCTCCCAGCAGGGACAGAGGTGGGGTTCAGCATCTTCTTGTTCTGAGGGGCTGTCCTCATTCTCCCCATGAAACCCACCATCCTTGGAAGATGGGGAGCCTAAAGGAACCTCAAACCTCAAACACCAGGGGCTCTGCCCCACCCTCAGTAGGGCTCCACGTTGTAGTGCACGTCAGGGCTGTGGCCTGTACCCCTGACCTGCAACCCCAGAACCCAGGGGGCCCCGTGCAATGGCCTGGCTCTTGGTGGCCACACATTCAGGCGTGACTGCCGCTACGTCACCTGGAATCCCCAGGCCACACATCCTGTGTCAGACGCTAGGGAACCGAGCGACCCAGTGGAGGCCAAGAGCAGGCTCTGGCGGAGGACGCCAGGCCACTGGACTTGCAGGCTCTTGTTTCCCTGGGCACCCGGGGCACCCGGGGCAGGACCGCGGTGCAGGGCGTGGAGGCCTCTCAGAGCCGCATGGGATGCACAGCCTCAGGCTGCTCCCCAGGGAGAGACGGGCCGGAGCATGTGTCCAGGCGCCTGCGCAGTCTGCCGTGTGACGAGCACCGGGTTCCCTTGAGAAGGGGCAGGACTCACTTTGGAAAATGCAGGCAGCGGCTTCTTGGCGTTGCTTTCCCAGTCCAGGAGGACAAGATGATTGTTTCTGATTTAAATCCCTCACCCAGCTTGAAAGAAAGGGACTCAATTCGTCATCTAGTCTCTGAAGTCTGATAATTGCCTAATATTTGACTCTCTGATTACAGTATTTATCTCTCAAAGACCTGGATAAACACACACAGGTGTACAGAGCTGCAGGCTTTCTTATCTCCTCCCTGTAGGAGACGCTGTAAAAGGCCCCGCTGAATAGCATCTCCGTGTCACGGAGCTGATAAACACTGGTTGATCCTTTTACCCAGAGGGGGCCGTGATCCAAGAGTGGATTAGTGGCCCCTGGAGGCGATGGCAGGCTCCCTTCATCTACGCGATTTGTAGGCGCTGGGGGGTTCGGGGGGATGAAAGGACGCGCGGACGGCATGCGGGACTGCAAAGCTCAGAGTCGGGAATATGTTGATGGGCAGGGCCGCTCATACATCCCTAACGCCCTTAGAGGAGGGGCGGCTCTGACACAGCCCCCCATGGCGTGGCCCGAGGCACGTGCTCCGGAGGTGCTCACACGCACGGCTCCGAGGACTCCATGTCCCTGCTGGAGGCGGTGTTACCCCGTGTCACAGACAGGTCTCAGGTCGGGCATCCTCGGGAACACAGCCAGAGAACGGTGCAGCCGGGCCGCCTCCTGCGGGACCCCCGTGGAGGGCGAGGCTGTGGCATCGGCGGAACGCCCCGCCGACAGGTCCGCACACCGGAAGGATGGCTCCACAGATGATTCTGAAAACTCTGGAAGCGTGCAGGACGCGCCTTGAGATGTGGCGTGCCTCTGGTTTGCCTCTGGTTTGCCTCTGGTTGGCCTCTGGTTGGCCTCTGGTTTGCCTCTGGTTTGTGCCCCAAAGGCTCACACACCGAGTTTGGTCCTGGTATGGCAGAGTCGAGGCCGTGGGGGTCTCGGGGGCCCCGCTGGAAGGGGTCAGCACAGGTCTTAGGGGACGGGATGAGTCCTAGAATCGGTGGCTGTGAGGGACCACTGACCTTCGGGGACGGGATGAGTCCTAGAATCGGTCTCTGCGAGGGGACCACTGACCTTCAGCCGTGCTTCTCCTGCACACGTTTCTGCCACGGCAGTGCCACCCTCCACGAGGCTCTCCCCGGGGAGGCGTGTGCCATGCCCTCTGACCTCCAGAATGTGAGCGGGAATGTGTCTTTCACTACGTCCCAGCCCAGGCCTTCCGTTTCAGCTGTTGTTCACACAGTCCCCGCGCGCCTGTCCATTGGGCACCGTTTGACCCTCATCCAGCCCTGGCACTCATCAGGGAGGTGTGGGGCTAACCTCGGAGCCTGAAGCACAGGGCCAGGTCTCACCTCAACCTCACCCTCATCACCAGGGACAAAGGTGTCCAGTGCAGAGCCCTGGGGTGGGGGCTGCCAGGGACTGACATCAGCCCCAGGTGAGGGAGATTGGCTTCCAAGGAGGTTTCTGGGTGGAAACCCGGGCAGGTGTGGAAGGACCCCAACTCAAAAGAGCCAAGGGGGTGGTGGGTGGGGAGAAGCAACTGTAATAGAGCCCCTGCCCAGGCAGGCCTGGCTCCAGTGCCAATCCACTCCCCGACACGCCCACTGCGAACCCGGGAAGACGATAACCATGTAGCGGGCCATGAAAAGGTCCCATGTGCATGGAGAGTCCTCACCTACCAGGCAGGACCCCGACAGAGCCCCGGGAGTCGGCCAGCTCCCTGCCCACGGCACCGAGGATGCTCACGGCAGCTGGGCAGAGGTGCTTTTCCACCTACTCTGCCAGCGAGGACTCAGGCACAGAGAGCCCGAGGCAGTGGCCGAGGTCATGTGGTGGATGGAACTCACTGGCCCCACGCACGTCCAGGGTGCCTGCCACCATTCAAGGGAAGTCTGCTCGGCCGAGAATACCGCAAGCCACCAGCAACTGGGAGACTTGCACACGAGCACTGCCACGTGCAGGGGCTGCACGCAGCGTCTCCGGCCACGTGAGGCTGGGGTGGCCGCTGGCGTGTCCAAATCCAGCAAAGGCAGTGTAGAAGGTGAAGGAATCCACCCCAGCAAACACGTGAAGCAGCAGAACCAGGCCTGCCCCGTGCGGCTAAGGCAGCCGTCTTCACTGCTCCCTCCATGCCCAGAACAGCCAGCCCAGCACCCGCAGACACAGCCGACTCGGCACCGTGCGCCCCAGACGTAGCAGCCCCCTTCTCCCACGGCCCTCAGCGCCGACCTGCGTTCTGGCCGGTGGGAGGAGGAGCACACACAGACGGCCGGGCAAGGAGGCAGCTGCCCTGCGGGAGCCCTGAGACCACTGCCCGGGTTGGGGGCCACTGCCACCTCCTCCAGCAAGCCTGAGTGTTGGCAAATGCCATCCCTGGTCGTGATCCTGGTGGTGGCTGAAGGGGGTTTGCTGCCACGGAAGAGCACAGTGACAGCGGGGGCGGGGCGGGAGGGCGCCTGCTCCCCTTCTCTGCAGAGTAACGGCCGGGGGAGAGCCCTGGTTCTGGGGCGCTACTTTCAGCAGAGAATGGCCTCGTGCGGATCACAATGAGAGCTGCTTTGAATAGACCTTTAAATTGGAAACTAAAAATACAAAGCCATAAATCTAATTATGCACCCCCAGCCCCACGGTTTAATGCGAGAAGCACTAACACGCAAACAATGCAAAACATCAGTGGAAATGACGTCTAGTGGGGATAGAGAAAATATCAAATAAAAGAATGCATTTAATAGGCTAATATCACACATTAAGCTTAACAAACAGAAACCTGATCTGAAGTCTGGGCTGAACACATCCATTTGTCTAATTCTCCTGCTTTAAAAATTAAGTGTTATTTAAATGTCTCTGAATGCTGCAATTGTTCATCCCCGAAGACGTGAAAGGATCAGCGGCATTTCATGATTTCGAAGGTAAAATAAAAAGCAGCCCAAGGAGACCTCACCCGTACCATCCGCTCTGCTGAGGGGTGGGAGCAGGTACCACAGCGCCCCCATCCCGGCGTTCTAACCCTCACAGTGGCAGTCTCAGGAACCTGTCCCCTTAGGACCCCCAGCACACTGGGCCCCTCCCCCACTGACAAGAAACCCAGCATGGTGGGTGCCCTGACTCCAGCAGCAGTTGGGCGCCACCACCGCCCCGCGGCAGGTGGTGGGGAGAAGATGCCTTCGGGGTGTTTGCAAGGTGCACCTCGTAAAGACAAGCTGGGGGGGCCGGCAGCGTGGTGCAGCGGGTTAGGATGCCGCCTGCAATGACGGCACCTTTATGAACACTGGTTCACGTCCGGGCTGCTCCACTTCTGATCCAGCCCCCTGCTAATGCACCTGGGAAAGCAGCAGAGGACGGCCCAGTGCTTGGGCCCCTACACTCACGTGGGGGCTGTGGATGCAGGGCTTCAGCCCCAGCTGTAACTCTGCTTTTCAAGCAACGAATACATATTTTTTAAAGAAAGACAAATTGCTGTTCCTACAGGCCTGGGGACATAACTTGTGTCTCCTCAGCTCAATGAAAAGCGTGGTTCTGGAATAATGCATCTGAAAGGCATTTATAAATATTGCCTGGTGACAAGTATCCGGATCGGAGAGGACAAGGAGTTGGCCAAAGGTCCCACAGCAGCGGCCAGCATGCTGGACCCAGGAAGTGTGGTCCTCGCACGTTCCACGGCTGTGTGATCGGCCAGCGTAGGAAGCACAGGTGCTCTGAGCCGGGCCCCACAAGGACACGGACGCAGCTCGCGGCGGCCCGGCTATTCACTCGCCATCAGGAGACGGAAGGCTGGACCCTTATCCTCGCACAAGTGAGACCACGCTGCCGGCAGAGTTCTCACTTCCATTAGTTATCAGCACAGATGTTTGCTTCTTTTGTAACAAACGCAAGAAAAGAAATTGACTTTTGAAGCGCACTTCTCAATACAATGCAGAGAGAAAGGAAGACAGAGTACCCACACTGGGTTGAGACCAGGAGCACTTCTGTATTGTAAAGGTCCCTGGTCTCAAAAATGAGAAATAGGGAAAATGGTAACATTTGTCAAATTAACACCAAAACCATCACAGGAGCAGAGTGTGTAACAACAGACTCCCACGCCCCACACTGCAGCCAATAAAGGGGCCTTGCTCAAGGGAGAACTCGCAGGCCCTCCCTGCCTGCAGTTCTTCCTCACACACCAGGAGCTGCCTTCCCAAGACCCCTCACGGTGCTGCCTCCCCCTCTCTGAAAGTGAGACCGTGAGAGGCGTCACAGCTTCATAACCGGATCTGTAACTTACAGTTTTAGGCGACAAACTCTGCACCCAGATAGATGGCTTCCCTTGGAAGATCATCCAGTTAAAGATGAAATAGAGCCAGCTTGACAGGACGGCTCCAGACTACAGCGGAAACACTCCCTGGCTCTGTAGGGATCTGTAATCATGCTGGTACTGAACCCACAAAGACAAAAGAAAACCGCCGATCAGCGCAGCTCCTGGACTTACACGGAAAACCCTCACCATCAGTAGCAAACCAAACTCAGAAATGCACAGAGGAGTAACACACTGCGACCAAAGGCAATTCATTCAGGGCACCCAAAGCTGGCTCATACCAGGATAAGCACCTGGCTCCTGCCATCGGATCAGTGCAGTGCGCCGGCTGCAGCGCGCCGGCCGCGGCAGCCATTGGAGGGTGAACCAACGGCAAAGGAAGACCTTTCTCTCTCTCTCTCTCTCTCTCTCACTGTCCACTCTGCATGTCAAAAAAAAAAAAAAAAAAAGCTGGCTCATGGCCGGTGCCGCAGCTCACTAGGCTAATCCTCCACCTGCGGCGCCGGCACCCCGGGGTTCTAGTCCCGGTCGGGGCGCCAGATTCTGTCCTGGTTACTCCTCTTCCAGTCCAGCTCTCTGCTGTGGCCCGGGAGTGCAGTGGAGGATGGCCCAAGTGCTTGGGCCCTGCACCCGCATGGGAGACCAGGAGGAAACACCTGGCTCCTGGCTTCAGATCGGCATAGCGTGCTGGCCCTGGCAGCCATTTGGGGGGGGTGAACCAACATAAGGAAGACCTTTCTCTCTGTCTCTAACTCTGCCTGTAAAAAAAATGTAAAAAAAAAAAAAAAGCTGGCTCAACACTCAAAAATCAGTCGGCAGAACCCATTTGAGCCACAGGCTTTAGGAAATAAACTGCAAGCGCATACCAACGGGTGCAAAGTCCCTACAAAACCCAGTGCCCACGTATGATAAAGACTCTGAACCGCCTGGGGGGGACACCCCAACACTCTCAAAGGAGCCCCTGCAGAACAGCCTACAGCTGGCAGCGGTGGTCCTCAGCGACGAGACCAGGGGTTTCTCTCCAAGAACGTCTGCTCTCACCTCTTGCTCAGTCTGGCGCTGGGCGCTGCAGCCACTGCACCACGGCAGGAGGGTGCAGAAGACGCCACCAAGAGAAGGGGGAGGAAGGCTGACGAGACTTCCCTGCAGAACCAGCAGGTGAGATCAGTAAGGCTGCAGGATGTCAGACAACTATGCAAGAGTCAAGTTTATTTCTCTAAACGACAACAAAAAGCCTGGAAACACAAACCAGAAATTCTACAGCGCCTACAGCTGCTCCAAAGAAACCAACACGTTCAGAATCTGTGTGCTGAAAGCACAAACTGAGGAGGAAGGGGAGGAGAGGGCAGTGGGGGAGGGGCAGAGGGCGGGGGGAGAGCCAGGGCACAGGGCTCACCCCAGCGATGCAAAACCGAGAAGCAGAGCAGAGCCCAACAAGACCCTGTCCAAGGACACTGAGCGCTGGCCGGGAGCGCGTCTTCCCACCTGCGGCTGCAGGAGAGGCGAAGCCGTGCTCTAGTCAGGCCCTGCCCGAGCCTGCCGCTGCGACCTGCAAAGGAATTGAGCAGGGCCCAGAGAACACAGGACGCTGTCCCCGGGGTGACCAGCTACCGAAGAAGGAGCTCGGCTGAGTCCTACACAAATGCTCACCTGGGCTGAACCCCCCACCCCACCCACTGGTCTCTCCTCGGCCCCTTGCCCAGAGGACAGTGTGCCGGCCGCCCCACTGACATCAGGAGGGCAGGGGGCTGCCGGAGGAGAACACAGGCTTGGAAAGCAGAGGCCCTGGGTCCACGTCACAGCTCGCCAAGGGCTGCCGGGGGTACCTAGAGCACAGGAGAGGGGGCAGCCCCCAGCGGCAAACAGGGTGGGAGGCAGGCCCAGAGCCACTACTGCCACAGGTCAGTCTCACCACGGCTCTGCACAGTGGGGTCGGCCGCCATCCCCGGGGCAGGAACCGCACCCTCCGGCAGTGTGGTCAGCAGTCCCAGCCCCAGGCCTGGCTCAGAGCTCACTGTGAGCTGTGCAGCGCCCGAGGCCTGGGAGGCTGTGCATCACGTCCTCTGGGTTGACCGGCATCAGCTCTTAGCTCTCCAGGCAGCAGCCTGGCGCCCCAGTGCTGGGCTGAGCCACCCAGGGGGCCTCCTGCCTGCTCAGCACAGCCCCCAGCTCATCTCCTTCCCCTCCACTCACTGCAGCCACTTCTCCCACAGCTGCCACCCCCAGCACCAGCTGGAGGGACCGAGGCCCTGTGGAGGGGCTGACAATGGGACTTGCACCACGGCTGCATGCCACAGGACACTGCTGACACCTGAAGGGCCACGTGGTGGCTGCCTCTGGCCCCAGCCTGCAGCGTTGGCCTGACCCTGGGGGACACCCTGGGTGCCAAGAGTGAGCTCAGACAGAACAGCCCTCGGCCCTGGCCCTGCCTCTTTTGAAAGCACAGCGATGCCTTCTGCACACACAGCTTGTACCCAACCACCTGCTCGCCACTGCTTTCCCGAGGGTCAGCTAAGAGTGTGGGGCCATCGCCAAGGTCACTGGCAGGTCCTCCACCAGGGCTGACGGCCTCGCTCCTGCAAGCCTGAACCCCTGCAGCCTTGATGTCCTGCACTTGGGTAGGCTCTGCTTGGGACGAGGATCACCGGCCACCCATCCCATGCCCAGGGCCTGGCGCCCAGTGACATGGACGAGGTCCACACCCGCATGCTGAGGCCCTGGCCGGCAGGTGCGGCGTCAGTGAGGTGCACAGGAGAGAGCACAGCTCCTCTGCCACACAGCCCCACAGAAACCTCTGTTCTCTCATCAGAGAATGACACAGGGGCTGCTGCCTGCCACGTGGCTCAGCCCATGAACGCCTCTCCAGAGACCTGCTTAGGGATGGCCCATGCCAGGGGGGTGGGGGCGGCAGGAGGACCCTTGAGCAGAAGCCAATGGGATGTGCAGGGCAGGAGGAGGAAGCAAGCCCCCGCAGCAGGGGAAGTGTCTGGTCCTGCTGGGTGCATCCCCGTGCAGCCCCCAGTGGCTTCCAAGGAGCTGGGTCGTGGCATAGCTGCACGGGACTTGAGAGGGGCGGCCACAGCAAGGGCTCTGCTGACCTGGGGTCCCCTCAGGGGCTCCCTGCTGTGCAGGAGTGCACGGCGTCCATACCAGAGGGCCGAGCAAGCAGCACTGGAGTTGAGATGCGGGATGCTGACACGAGGAGATGGAGAGAGGCCCAACCAGGCGAGGCCCCCGCCACCCTCTGAGCCCCTCCCTTGCTGGCACAGCCCCCAGCCCTCCCGGGACCAGGGTTCCTTGTCAGTGAGAAAGGTGAGTCCAAGCCGAGTCACAGGGCACATGGCGAGGACCAGACGCACGAGACCCCAGGACTGTCTGCTCGGCCGGATCTGCAGCCGCCTCTGCCTCCTCTCTCATGCGCCACGTTCACAAGAGAACAGCAAAATTAAAAGAGATCCCATGGCTGCAGGAGACAGCATAATTATAAGGGTCAGCTTGATAAGACGTATAATCTCTAGAAACCTGCGGCTCTGCCTGATCAAATATTTATATCTGTCACCGCTGGACACCCAGAGCGCGCCATGCAAGCAACCCTGCAACCTCAACTTTCCTGTGCGTGCTGCACACACAGAGCCGGCGCCTGCCCCGCCGCACGCACGCTCACGCTACATACTACCAACAGTGACTTCCATACCAGGCCCGACGCCCACAGATCTCAGCAGCCATTGTTCTCTTCAGTTAAATTTCACTGAAAGGAAGCAAACGGAAGCAAGCTGATCTCTGCCCTTCCAGCTGCTCCCTGGCCAGGGACCCATTCAGGAAAACCAGTGAGACCGCAGCAACAAATCGGAAGGGACAGCTTCGCGACTCCCCGGGCTGACTTCCACCAGCGGATTTTGCCCAGCTGTCCCTCTGGGGACACGGCTGTGCAAACTGCCTGGCCGGCGCAGAATCCAGCACTCGGAGACAGCGGCTCCCTGGAGATGCTCTCGGGCCCAGCGAGTGCTCTGGCAACACAGACAAGCAGGCCTTTCAACGGCGAGACCCCTCGCCTGCGGCTGGTGAGGGCCCAGCAGGCCCCAGCCCCCTCTCACAGTTCTGACTACAGCCCTCAGCACCTCCCTTCCTCCCCCTCACAACCAGCATTCCCACGGGCGCTTGTAAAATCGTTTCACACATCAGACGCTCCTCACCACAGCACAGACGCAGAAATGAAAGCTGCCGGCTGCACCGACACCAGGCAGGGAATCGGACTGAAGAAACAACTCCAGGACGGGCACCGGAGTCGCCAGGGCTCACACGCCAGCTCTTCGTCCAGTTCGACCCGACTGCAGCTGCCTGCTCACGCGTGACGACAGGCCCCAGGGATGCCCCAGTAGCGGGGTCCCCGCCGCTCAGGCGGAAGACGTGGACTGAGTGCCCAGCTCCTAGAGACTGGGAGCTCACTCATGCTCTCTACCTCTCACATAAGCAAAATTAATGATTCTGCACCTTATCTAAAATAAAGCAAATTAGAATCAGCAATAAAAATTAAAAGCGTATATACTGGATGTTTTCTTCAGTTGATTTCTTTGGTTTTAAAGATTTATTTTATTTATTTATTATTTGAAAGGCAGAGTGACAGAGAGAGGAGGGGAGAGATGACAGAGTAATCTCCCATCCACTGGTTCACTCCCCAAACGCCCACAATAGCTGGGGCTGGGCCAGGCTGAAGCCAGGAGCCCAGCCCAAGCCCATCTGCTGCTTTCTTAGGCGCATTAGCAGGAAGCTGGATCAGAAGTGGAGCAGCTGGGGCTCTAATCAATGCTCTGATATGGATCACAAGCCATGGCTTAACCGGCGGCACCTCAGTGCTGGCCCAGCCAATTTCTAATTTTGTTTCACTCAGGCTGTCATTTGATGCCAACCTTTCTCCTAAACTTTACGTAAGAAAATGCAGAAGCACTTGCAGACGCTGGACTCACATGCAGCCTACGAGCACGGAGGCTGGAGACAGAACCAGCCATGCTGTTCTCTGAAGACGTGGGCTGGGAACTCAGACATGGCCGCTTCTTGCTGGGCACTCCCAGCGTGCCTGTACCCACAGCTCCCAGGGCTCAGCCTGACCTTCCCCCGGGTCCACACAGGGACGGCACGCTCTCTCCAGAGCTCACCTGGCTGCCCAGTGCGCCTCCCTCACTGCCACGGCCCAGGTCCCCACACCACTGGTTTGCAAAAGCAGAGCCAGGAAAGCCACACCTGAGCCAGAAGACAATGCTACTCCTCCCCTTAAACACTCTGCTCTTCGTTTGAACGAAGCACTCACCTTGCTGCATCCCCATGTGGCTTCTGCCTGACCAAAGGTGCTTACTGGTCCCCATGAATGACCGCACAGGAGCAAGCCCGTCCCTCCAGCTGGGGAGTGACTTGACCCGTCCAGTCCTCGAGGTCAGAACTGGCTCCACCAATCTGCACCAGGAGCATCTGGAGGGGCCCAGCCAGCCACTGGCCCCCGCACGCGAGACCCCAGCAGGCACTGGGTCACCTGGGTCCTCTCCACTGCCCTAAGTACAGACAGAAATGTCCAGAGGAGGACAGGAGGACATTGGAGGAGAGCCTTGGCACCAAGGCAGGACGGACAAGACAGCTGCAGCCACGTGTGCTCAGTGGCAGGCACGGGTACTGAGACAGTTCTGAGGAACGCGGCCTGTCCGTGGCTGTGAACCTCAGAGCTGGGGTGCCTACGGCCTATCATACGGGAGCCCTTTGGGGCTGCCGCCGGCGGCCAGCGACTGCAGCACACTGAGTGACCGTCAAGTCTCCTCCTAGGTGGCGGACTGCTCTCCAGTATCACGACAGGGAGCACAGGCCGGGAACAGGGCCAGACAGAGCTGTGCACTCTGCATTTGCACACACGGGGTGGGCAGCGAGCGTCCCCACAGGCAGGCGACACACAGCACCACAGCACCGCGGCAACTCTGACGTCACCAGGCGGGACCACTGCTGTGCAGGTGGCTCCTCCCCCACAGCGGCACCATCACGTGGCCCCTGACTCAACGATCACTTTTAATGTTTTAGAAGATGTATTCATTTATTTGAAAAGCGGAGTTACGGAAAGAGAGGGAGACAGAGAGAGCGATCGTTCATCCTTGGGTTTACTCCTCAGACGGCCACAACAGCCAGCACTGGGCCAGGCTGAAGCCAGGAGCTTCTTCCGGGTCTCCCACATGGGTCCAGGGGCACAAGGACTCGAGCCATCTGCTGCTGCTTTCCCAGTATTAGCAGGGACGGATAGGAAGTGGAGCAGCCAGCACATGACCTGGTGCCCATACGGGATGCTGGTGTCACAGGCAACAGCTGAACCCACTATGCCACAATGCCAGTCCCTTTAGTTTTGCAAAGATCTGCAGTCACTTCTGATAGGAAAAGCAAGCAGCACAGCTCCTGCCCTGAATGGCGCGGCGGCAGAGGGCTCTGATCTGTGATCTGTGTGCGTAGGAATTCCTGCTCTCGTCACTGGATCCCGTGTGTGACAGGATGAAGCAGTTCTTAAGTGAAAATTTGGTAATAGGGTCTCTAAAGTCATTCTGAGTCATCTTAGAGTGAGTGAATTCACAATTATAAAATTACTTCTGTAATGCCGACTGCACTTGGAGCAGATGATCGCTCTGCTAAAATAAAGCCTGTTAAATGCAACATTATGGCAATTCTGTCATCCCATCCAAGCCGGGATAAATTGCCACGGCATCCCGGGGAAGCCATCAGCTCTCTTCCTGCTTCCACTGCCGCTGTCTTCTCTCCTCAGTCCCCAAGAAACACTGTGAAGTGTCGCTGCTGAGACATCCCAGCTGCTCCGAGGACAACGTCTGCAGCAGAGCCTTGCTTCTGGATGCGGGATGGGCTGGAGCAGGCAGCACACAAAGTGGCGTGGCCGCGGCTGTGGCTGCCCCTGCCCCGTGGGCTCCCGCCAGGCAGCATAGGCTGCAGCACGACCCCAGGGCCCATCCGATGAGCCACACGGTTCCCAGCCCTAGTCACCGTCAATGCTGTCACTCACCTTCACAGGCCCCACCCCGCACAGTCCTGTGGCCACAGGGCCCACACTTAAAGCTTTTGAAGATTTACATTTGCTCTTTTGGGAAGTAACACGGAGCAGTGCTGGGTGCTGGGTTAGGCCCCAGCGCTGCCTGACAAGCTGTATGATCAGGGAGCTCCATTTATCAAGCAGAAGTGACCACAGACCCCCTGCCGCGGCCACCACGCACAGCAGTTGGGTACACGGAAGAAAGTGTCCTGTGCCGCATCAGGCTGACGGACAAGCACTTCTGGCTTCGGCTGCTGTCGGCAACGTCTACCTCACGGCACCATTCCTGTCACACCCAGAGGTTCCAATGACTCAGAAAAGCCGACGTGAGTGATTTCTAGATATACAATGCTGATGAAACTTAAACACAGACATGACTGAACCGTGCCAAAATGTTTTCAAAAACACTTAATAAAAAGTTGAAATTTGAGTTCTGTAGGTTTTCTATCTAATTTTTTTTTTTTCAGATCTCAAGCATGGATTCAGGTAGAGTTACCGGCCCCAGTACCAAGTCTGGAGCACCCGTCCCACACCACCAACGGCCGGAGCAACCCCAGCCACCATCCACGCAGCGGGGAGGCCACGGCCCAGCTCTGGCACAGATCGCCGTCCTTGTCCTCGGCCCCCACGCCACACAGGCTTCCTGCCCACACCTCTCCCCGGCACGCAGCCATCAGCAGCCCCTGCACACCGGGGCCCAGGGTGCCTGCCATCTTATCACGCACAGCAAGGCCGGGCCTGGTCCCCTAAGTTCCACCTCCCTGGCTCCACACACTCCTGGGCAGCCTCTGCTCTCTTCACCTCCGCTGCTTCTCTCTTATTGATTATGTTCCTCTAAATGCAATCAACCACCTCACATACAGTCTCTCTTCTAGCTGGAGAGACAGCCTTCAAAAAGAACTAAAAGCCTGGTGCATCATCACTCTCCAGAACCTTCTCCATCTGATACTCAGTATACAAACCCTAAGACCCATCCCATGATACATTCACACAGTATCTAGTGCCCTACGTAAATTTTCAAATATTAAATATAAGCCCTTCCATAATAAAAGTCTTTCTCTTCCTGCCGATGCCGCCGGCAGGCTCGTGGTTGTGGGACTGACCCTCCCCCTCCCTGAGCACCCTAAGTGCTGTTTGCAGTGGTCCAAGTGGAATTTCATATCATGCAGCACTGGACGGTCCAGTGAGCCGGATTAATTGGCTGCTGACATACTGACACTGATAGACACCCATTACCTTATAATGGACACTAATGCACAAAGCAGCACCACAGCAAATGGGCCCTTCAGCTCCTACTGGTAGCCGAGTATATTAAGTGCAAGTCAGTGGCGTCCAGGAGAAACGCCCAGGGCTTTGGCGTTAACTCTTTAAATAGGCGTCCTCCCAGCATGCACCCACCGTGGCCCCGGGGCCACGGCAGGCTATTCTGTCCCACTGTAGTCAAGTGGCAGGGAGCCCCACCTGCCCACACGTGTGCCCTCCTGTGAAGTGGCACACAGGTGCCAGTGACCTTTCACCTGAGCAGGGCCACGGAGGCTCCCCAGAGCCAGGAAGCACTTCCAGAGCAGACAGCTGTCACAGTGCATCCCAGAGGGGCACCCTCTGGTGATGCAGAACACAGCCCCACACCACAGCCTCCTCACTCTGAGACAGGCAGGGCCCAGACACAGCATAGCTGTCACCCTGCCAGTGTGTGTGTGGGAGAGACTGGGTGAGTGTGTGGGAGTGTGCGGGAGAGAGTGGGTGAGTGTGTGAGTGGGAGAAACTGGGTGAGTGTTTGAGTGTGTGGGGAGACTGGGTGAGTGTGTGTGTGTGAGTGCAGAGACTGGGCAAGTGTGTGAGTGAGAGCAGAGGCTGGGTGAGTGTATGAGTGAGTGGAGAGACTGGGTGAGTGTGTGAGTGAGTGCAGAGACTGGGTGAGTGTGTGGGAGTGTGCAGGAGAGAGTGGGTGTGTGAGTGGGAGAAACTGGGTGAGTGTGTGAGTGTGTGGGGAGACTGGGTGAGTGTGTGAGTGAGTGCAGAGACTGGGTGAGTGTGTGTGTGTGAGTGCAGAGACTGGGCAAGTGTGTGAGTGTGTGGAGAGACTGGGTGAGTGTGTGAGTGAGTGCAGAGACTGGGTGAGTGTGTGAGTGAGTGCAGAGACTGGGCGAGTGTGTGAGTGAGAGGGACTGGCTAAGTGTGTGAGTGAATGGGAGAGACTGGGTGAGTGTGTGTGTGTGAGTGCAGAGACTGGGCAAGTGTGTGTGTGAGTGCAGAGACTGGGTGAGTGTGTGTGTGAGTGCAGACACTGGGTGAGTGTGTGAGTGAGTGGGAGAGACTGGGTGAGTGTGTGAGTGAGTGCAGAGACTGGGTGAGTGTGTGAGTGAGTGCAGAGACTGGGCGAGTGTGTGAGTGAGAGCAGAGATTGGGTGAGTGCGTGAGTGTGTGGAGAGACTGGGTGAGTGTGTATGAGTGGGAGAGACTGGGTGAGTGTGTGAGTGAGTGAGTGAGTAGAAGAGACTGGGTGAGTGTGTGAGTGAGTGGAGAGACTGGGTGAGTGTGTGAGTGAGTGGAGAAACTGGGTGAGTGGGGGGGAGACTGTGAGTGTGTACGTGCAGAGACTGGGTGAGTGTGTGAGTGGGGAGACTATGTGGGTGTGTGTGAGTAGGAGAGACTGGGTGAGTGTATGAGTGAGTGGAGAGACTGGGTGAGTGTGTGTGAGTGGAGAGACTGAGTGAGTGTGAGTGAGAGAGACTGGGCAAGTGTGTGGGGAGACTGTGTGAATGTTTGGTAGGCTGTGTGTGTGAGAGAGAGAGACTGTGAGAGTGTGTGAGTGTGTGGGGAGACTTGTGAGTGTTTGGGGAGACTGAGTGTGTGAGTGAGAGCAGAGACTGGGCGAGTGTGTGAGTGTGTGGGGAGACTGGGTTAGTGTATCAGTGGGAGAGACTGGGTGAGTGTGTGTGAGTGCAGAGACTGAGTTAGTGAGTGTGTGGGGAGACTATGTGAGTGTGTGGGGAGATTGTGTGGGTGTGTGTGAGTAGGAGAGACTGGGTGAGTGTGTGAGTGGGTGCAGAGACTGGGTGAGTGTGTGGGGGGGGAGACTTGTGTGAGTAAAGACTGGGTGAGTGTGTGTGAGTAGGAGAGACTGTGTGTGTGTGTGTGTGTGTGTAGGAGACTAGGTGAGTGTGTGTGAGTGGAGAGACTGGTTATGTGTGAAGGAGACTTGGTATGTGAGTGGAGCAACTGGGTGAGTGTGAGTGGGTAGGGTGTGTAAGTGGTCTGAGTGTGCACAAAGGTGTGTGAGTAGGTGAAGGTATAAATGTGTGTGAGTGAATGTGACTGTGTAAGAGGCATGAGTGTGGATGCGGGTGTTGTGTGTAGGTGACTTTGCATAAGTGGTATGTGATGAGAATGAGTGTATCGTGCATGTCAGGGAGTGTGTATAAGTGATGTGTGATAACAGTGTATATGAGTGTGCACATGAGTGTGAGTGTGTGGTGGATGTGTATATGTGGAGTGTGATGACTATGTATGAGTGTCAGTGCATGAGAGCGTGTAAGTGGTGTGAGTGTGAGAACAGGTGTGTTGTGGAGGTGTGACTGGATGGGTGAGTGTGTATAAGGGATGTATGAGTGTGTGATGACAGTGCATACGCATGTGCATACACACACAAGTGTATATGAGTGTCAGTGTGAGAGAGCAGGTGTGTTGTGGGGGTGTGACTGGATAGGTAAGTGTGTATAAGGGATGTGTGAGTGTGTGATGACAGTGTGTATGTGCATACACACACAAGTGTGTATGAGCGGTGTGAGTGTGAGAGTAGGTGTGTTGTGGGGGTGTGACTGGATGGGTGTGTATAAGGGATGTGTGAGTGTGTGATGACAGTGTGTATGTGCATACACACACGAGTGTGTATGAGCAGTGTGAGTGTGAGAGCAGGTGTGTTGTGGGGGTGTGACTGGATGGGTGAGTGTGTATAAGGGATGTGTGTGATGAAAGTGTGTATGTGCATACACACACGAGTGTGTATGAGCAGTGTGAGTGTGAGAGCAGGTGTGTTGTGGGGGTGTGACTGCATGGGTGAGTGTGTATAAGGGATGTGTGTGATGAAAGTGTGTATGTGCATACACACATGAGTGTGTATGAGCAGTGTGAGTGTGAGAGCAGGTGTGTTGTGGGGTGTGACTGCATGGGTGAGTGTGTATAAGGGATGTGTGTGTGATGACAGTGTGTATGTGCATACACACACGAGTGTGTATGAGTGGTGTGAGAACAGGTGTGTTGTGGGGGTGTGACTGCATGGGTGAGTGTGTATAAGGGATGTGTGTGTGATGACAGTGTGTATGTGCATACACACACGAGTGTGTATGAGCGGTGTGAGTGTGAGAGCAGGTTGTTGTGGGGGTGTGACTGGATGGGTGGGTGTGTGTAAGGGATGTGTGAGTGTGTGATGATGGTGTGTATGTGCATACACACACGAGTGTGTATGAGCAGTGTGAGAGCAGGTGTGTTGTGGGGGTGTGACTGGATGGGTGAGTGTGTATAAGGGATGTGTGTGATGAAAGTGTGTATGTGCATACACACACGAGTGTGTATGAGCAGTGTGAGTGTGAGAACAGGTGTGTTGTGGGGGTGTGACTGCATGGGTGAGTGTGTATAAGGGATGTGTGAGTGTGTGATAACAGTGTGTAAGTATGTGCATACACACACGAGTATGTATAAGTGGTGTGAGTGTGAGAGCAGGTACCTGTTATGGGTGTGAGTGTCCTCCTGGCCTCGTGGCTCCCAGTGGCCTCCTGTGACGGGTCACACGGGTGGATGCAGGAGCCATCAGAGCAGCAGCCCCTGCCCTCAGGGAACCTTGGCTGGGACGGGCTCAGCTGCAGACAGCAAGCAGGTGGCTCAGGCGGCAACACACGGCAGCCGGCCCGCGTCCGTGTCAGAGCAACTGCTGAGAACTTGCAAGGCTGCCCCCGTGACCTCTCTGGAGCCCTGTCTCCTATCCAGCGGGACCCTGTTCTCCCAGGCCGGGCCCATCACTGCCTCCAGAGACGTGTGTGCACGCATGGGGGCTCGCTGGGGATGTGTCCACCTCAGCCGACATCTCCACATCTATGGGAAGTCAAATCTGAGCTCCGGGGACACCTCCACTTTAAACCCTCAGGAGAGGGGCTGCTCCGGCCGCTGCCCCTGGTGTCTGGAAGCCCCCACTGCAGCACTAAGGGGCCCAGAGCCTGCAGTTTAGTCCACGACTCTCAGGCTCTGGCGTCCATACCCATAACCACTAGCCATAAGGTCTCCCAGCTAAATGAACAAATAGTACAATTAACAGTAGATGACACAGGGGCCAGCACGGGGCACAGAGAATCAAGCCACTTCTTGCCTTTCTGGCATGCTGCACGGAACACTGGTTCAAGTTCCCGCTACACACTTCGAACCCAGCTCCCTGCTAACGCACCTGGGGAAGAAGCAGGACACGGCCCAAGCACCTGGGCCTCTGTACCCAATTGGGAGACTGGGACGGAGTTTTGGGCTCCAGACTCCGGCCTGGCTCAGCTATTGTAACCACTTGGGTAGAGAACCAGTAGATGGGTCATCTGCGTGTGTGTGTCACTCTGCCATTAGATGATTGATTGATTGATTGATTGATCTGTTGATCTTTAAAACAAAGTGCACCATCTGGAACGTGCCAAGCACTCAGTCATCAGCCCAGACTCGCCGGGCTCTCATGCCCACCCCTGCCCCCTAGGCCACCCTGCCTGGAGCAGGCTTCCCACAGCATCTCTGGCCATGACCAACTGGCCACATGCCCGTCTTCCACCACCTTTCCCCCAGTGGATCCAAGTCCAGCAGTCACTCCTCACCAGTGCAAAAGTCACCTTCTGATTGGCTAACTGGTTTGGGACCACACTTGGCTGCGACTCAAAACCTTCACCGACGGCATCCCCTGACACAAAGCACTGTCTTCCATGACACTTCCGGTGGTGAGCCAGAAAAGCTGCTGGGGGCGACTCGGTTGGCTCATCAGTGTGTGCACGCATACACGCATGCATGTGTTTGTGTGTACCTGTGTGTGTGCATGCCTTGGTGTGTGATGTCAAGAGAGAGGGAGCAGGAAAGGGTGGAGACAGAGTTCAGGCTCTGCAGATGGGAAAAGGGGACGCCACTTATGGCAGAAACACCACCGTCACTCGTGGGGGACGCTGAACGGCTATGGCTCATTTCTGCATGCAGACCAAGCACCACCCATGGCGTTAACACGTGGTGGGGTACATCTGATCTGACTCCAGCACCAAACACCAGTGCTCTGTGCTCCATCCCTCGGCGCTGGCCACCTGCCTGCCCAGCCTAGGAATGTTCAGAAAGACCCTGAGGGGACCCAGGGTGGGAGCAGCCACGGCTCCCGGGGCTCCCAGCTCACTGTGGGGATCCAGGGGGAGCAGGGGGGACTCCCAGCTCACTGTGTAGATCCGGGGTGCGGGGAGCAGGGGGACTCCCAGCTCACTGTGGGGATCCAGGGGGGAGCAGGGGGGACTCCCAGCTCACTGTGTGGATCCAGGGGGGAGCAGGGGGGGCTCCCAGCTCACTGTGTGGATCCAGGGGGGAGCAGGGGGACTCCCAGCTCACTGTGTGGATCCAGGGTTGGGGCAGGGGGGCTCCCAGCTCACTGTGTAGATCCAGGGGGGGGAGCAGGGGGGGCTCCCACCTCACTGTGTAGATCCGGGGGGGGAGCAGGGGGGGCTCCCAGCTCACTGTGTGGATCCGGGGGGGAGCAGGGGGGCTCCCAGCTCACTGTGTGGATCCAGGGGGAGCAGGGGGGGCTCCCAGCTCACTGTGGGGATCCAGGGTTGGGGCAGGGGGGCTCCCAGCTCACTGTGTAGATCCAGGGGGGGAGCAGGGGGGGCTCCCACCTCACTGTGTAGATCCAGGGGGGGGAGCAGGGGGGACTCCCAGCTCACTGTGTGGATCCGGGGGGGGAGCAGGGGGGCTCCCAGCTCACTGTGGGGATCCAGGGGGAGCAGGGGGGACTCCCAGCTCACTGTGGGGATCCAGGGGGAGCAGGGGGGGGTTCCCAGCTCACTGTGGGGATCCAGGAGGGAGCAGGGGGGGCTCCCAGCTCACTGTGGGGATCCAGGGTGGGAGGGGGTACTCCCAGCTCACTGTGGGGATCCAGGGTGGGAGGGGGGCTCCCAGCTCACTGTGGGGATCTGGGGGGGGCAGGGGGGCTCCCAGCTCACTGTGTGGATCCAGGGGGGGAGCAGGGGGGCTCCCAGCTCACTGTGGGGATCCAGGGGGGAGCAGGGGGGGCTCACAGCACACTGTGCGTGGCATGGACCTGGCCTTGCTCAGACCCTCATCAGGGAAGTGGAGTGTGGGACAGTGTGAGGGAAGGAAACAGTCGGGTGTGAACACAAGTGTGGGGAGCAAACCGGACTAGACTGAGTTACTGGAATTAAGACTTATTCTATGCATCTGCTCTCCCACAATATGGCGCTGGGAGAGAAGTAAACAGCTTCCGCACAGCTGCCTCCAGTTCAACTAATAAACTGTAGGACTTGCTATTGATTGGAGGAGAGCAGCGTACTCGGCGTGTGGGCAGCCGAGTTAGGATTGGCGGAGGAGGACTATAAAGGAGGAGAGAGACGGCATGCACCAGGAACATCTATGGGGAACATCTAAGGGGAACACCTGTGCAGCCCCCGAGAAGAGCCAGCCGGCGGTGTGCCGCTCCCCTGCGGAAGTGGGGAATGTGGCTAGGGGGAACTGCCCTTCCACGGAGGTGGAAGGGATAGTAGCCAACCCGGGAAGAACCAGCAGCAAACCCGGGGAGGGCCGAGCAGACGAAAGAACAGCGCAGGGTCCTGTGTCGTTCCTCCGCGAAGAGGGGGAGCGACACACAAGCCCGTGCTGTCTGGCCCCCGCTGCCACCCTGCGATGTCTTGTGAGGAAACACTGCAGTCCTGCCAGCTCTAATTTGCTCAGCACCTAACATGAGGGTGATAATATTTACCTGCAAAGAATGAGAAGTATAAAAGATAGCGTCTTAGAGAGACCTGGAGGGCTACCGTCCCAGCCACCGCTTGCAACTCCAGCCTCCCACAGCAGAGCCCCAGTCCCGGCCACCCCACCACCCATCCAGCTCCCTGCTAACACGCCTGGGAAAGCAGTGAAAGATGGCCCAAGTGCTTGGGTCCTTGCTCCCATGTGGGAGGCCTGGATGGAGTCCCAGGCTCCTGGCTTTCGTCTGAACCAGTCTTGGCCACTGCAGCCATTTGGGGAGTGAATCAGTGGATGGAAAATCGACCTTTCTCTCTCTCTCTCCCATCCAACCCCGTGTATCATTTTCCCTTTCAAATAAAATACGTCTTTCAAGACAAGCTTGCAGTGTCTGGAACCTAACAGGTGCTTCCTGGAGATGCACACTGTATCTTTAGCCACCGTAACCTGTGTGGTACTGCATTATGCATAGCGCCCACGCCGAAACTCCCGGGGCACTGAGAGCAGCAGCCCAGGCGAGCAGCTTCCACCAGAGCTTTGTCTCCACCGACGCCCACCAGGAGGGGCCTGCTCCGTGCTCACCTCTCAAGGACATCACCCCGTGCAGACTCCCGAGGGTCACCTGCAAAGTAAGGACTGCACTGCTGGCTTCTGAAATTCCAGAGAGCCTACTGCCTCAAGGTGTGAAGAGGATTTGGGCACCCTGGAGACAGGACACAGGACCTGAAGGCAGCGCCGTCTGTCCTGTTCAAGGAGCACACGGAACCTCTGCTCCTGGGCCAGGAGCCTGGGTCCAGCCTTTCCCCTAGATGCGGGCATACGCGGTGGCGCCCGGCGCCCGGGGTCCCGGGACTCGCGTGTTGTTGCTCCACACTGCGTGTGAGCACACGTGTGCGTATTTCGTTAAGGAAAAGGAAACGGAGGAGGAAAGTGCATGTCAAAGTGTGTGGAAACGTCTACTATGCAAACCTACACATGGTGCTGACTGCACCCAAGCGAACTTAACTCTGCCTTCGGCTCTTCCACAGACTTCCAAGTGCCCTCTGTGTCCAGCACGTGGCTCAAGGGGTCAGGGTGCTTGTCCCATGCTGTATTTTCCACAGCCCGGCGTCCACCAGGATGTCCGTGAGAGTTTTCAGTTCCTCTGCAGGATTTGGGGGGCACCTGAACTTGGAGATCTCCCCCTTCTGCTCAGCCAGGGTAGAGAGAAACTGCTGGATCTGACAAGAGGGGTGGGGCGGCTGGAGCAGCCGGAAGTGCATCCTGGATGGGCGCCCACCTGCAACCCTGCCCGGACCCCCCATCCCACCTCCCACCCTCAGCATGCATGAGCAAGCGCTAGCTCTCCGCTGGGTAACTACCCAGGCAAGCCCAGCCTGCGCATGGGATCTGTATCCTGGTTTGCTAAGCTCATGAAGATCGTCCTTGTTTTGTGTCAAGTACTCTGTGGAGTGCCCAAAGGAGCCACAGGCCATACTTGCTTTTAGTAATAACGGAATTACCTTTAGTGCCAGGGTGCCTGCAGGGCCTGAGGCCTGAGCCGCGTTCCACTGGCCTCCCGCGGCTAGCCCATCCACAGCACCACCTCACCCCCAGTAAGCCACCCTTCTTTGTTACGCACATTACAGATTCTCAGAATCACGCAGAGAGCTTAAATATTAATTCGCCTTTCTATATATTCTAATTTCACAACACCAAGGAAAAACTTGGTGATTGGCGATGTTATCACATTATTTAAATATAGCATGTATTTACCGATAATACACAGGCATTTTTCTCAGTTGTGTCTGTAATAAATACACTCCCAATCCATGATTCTTTATGATATTTATCTTAGTGATATAAACATTCCTTTGAATAATAATGCTGGTGTAACCTCTCATGACAGTTTGTCTATTAAAAAGGAAATTAAACATACAAAGGTATGGGGAAAATCACTGTAAGGCAATAATGAACTTAGCACACTGCAGAAGGAAAGCGAAATAAGCCTTCCTCACAGCCCACACACACATCCCTTTCCGTTCTCAAGATCCATCAGCCGTCAGCAGAACCGGCCCGAAGTCTGCACGGAGGCACAGGCATCCCCTGCGGACGAGGGGACCCCAGCTGACTGCTCGGTCGGGGCTGGGGTCTGAGCACCTGCGCCCAGGATGCTCCCATTCCTCCCGGCGGCTTGCTCACAAGCCATCCCAAGCAGCCGGGCTCTGACCCGGTGCCACCCAGCTAAGGCCGCGGCCACTCCGCTCCCCACACAGGGAAATCCCTGCCTTTGCACTCAGGTCCCATCCACACCAGCCTTTCTCTTTTCAAAACGCCCGGTCTACCTGACAAGGAGCAGTCAGGAGTGGCCGCTCAGACTTCAGCAACCACCAGAGAATCGTACAGGAGCTGGGAAGTGACAGCACCATCGGGGACCCCAGCTCCAGCGACGCTGCCCGGCGTGGATGTTGCTTTTCCTTTTGTTACTTACTTCGTTCTGGCAGCCGGTCTGCCAACAACTGCCATTCTACCCATGCCGGACATCCACGGTCACAGGAACCTCCTCGAGGGAGGAAGAAAAGTTGTCACTGGGAGGGAAAACCGTTTGTCCTCCGAGTACCGCTTTCCTATCTTTCTATGAATGTTTAAAAATGTGCTTGCCCAACCAGCCGAAGCCACACCTCTGCCAAGACTGCACTCGCCCTCTGACAAATGAAATCAGCAACGCGGGGGACTCAGCACTGTGGGAGGCTTGCGTGCCAGCGTAGGTCCACTGTGCACGGCAGCTATCAGCAAAAGTCATTGTCAAAGCTCTCCTGGTCATGCCTTTAAAATCGGCAGCCAGGAAACCACCAGGGTGATGGCCCCAAGGCCCTGGCGTTCACCATCAGAACCAGGGGAGCGCAGCCCTGGCTCCACTCCCCTCGCCAGCTCCGCCAGCACTGGCAGCCCGGGTGCTGCCACCGCCATGCGTTTGCTTAGCTCGGCCTGTGGAAGGCTGTTCTGTGAGTAGTGGAGCTGGGTGACTCCTTCCCCAGGTGTCACAGCCCAGCAGGGAGTGGCCTCTCTGGGAGCTGGAATTGGGAAGGCCCGGCTCAGGGATGCAAGCTCTGTGGAAGGAAGGGGCGGCTCACAGCAGGGGTCTTCCCAGCCTCCCCCTGCCCCAGTCAACAGCTGCGTCACCTTCTAGAGGTAGTGCTGTGGAGACACCGGCAAAGCCAGAACTCGCTCCCCGTGAGGCAGAGAGCTCAGCACACCTGCTTGTATGCTGATGGTTTCTGTCTTCTTTTGTAGCTCTAGGTGTCACAGGGAATTTAACTCACAAGGGGTGTGATGCGCTGTGGACCAGCGAGTCAAGAAATAAGGGCAAACCACGCTCATGTGTGAGAAAGCTGAGCTCACACACGGCACTTCAAAAGTCCATGGACAACGGAATCAAACGTTTACTCTGCTGCACAAACTTCTGAACCTTGGGGTTCAGCCCACGATGGGCCCCTCCCAGGGAGAAGGGGTGGGAACCCTCGGTGCCGCCTGCTGGGAGTCTCCTCCTTCCTGCCTTCCGTCCCTCTGCCCTCCGAGGGCAGCTCCATCCTGCCTGTTGGTGCCAGCTGCTCACACTGCCCGACACGAGACCAGCCCTGACCCCGGGTCTCCAGACCCTTTGTGCTCGCTGTGGAGTCCTGGAGACCTCACTGCCTGCGCCTGGCTGCCCCTCCTGGCAGCGGGACCCCAGACGTGGCACTCACGGGCAGTCCTGTCTGGCTACCTCACCTCACCCCAGCACTAAGTAAGGCAGGCTGGACCCCAGGCCTCGTTCAAGGCGCTGTTTGTCCATTCACTTCCCTGAGACACCTGCCAATTAGCCTCGTTTCTCAGTGGTGATGACTTCAGATTGGATTGGTGCACAGGCCTGCGTGCCTCCCTCTGAACCCCGACACGTGCAGTTAACTTGCAAATGTAATCCCCAACCTTGGAAGCCAAGCGTCACAAGCGAGCAATGGCCTCGGATTCCTCCTGCACAGGGACAGGAAGACCCGCCCTTCCCTGTGTCCTGCACCTGTTCCATGGCGGTCACTTTGGAGGGAAGTCACCGTTGGCTCTCACAGGGGAGCCAGGGGCAGACAGGCCACAAGGCCGAGGCCACCTCACAGAGCATCCTGCAGGTGGAGCTGCTGGAACGGGCTCCCAGCCCACAGACACAGAGAGGCCCACAGCACTGGGCCCAGAGGACATGCAGGTTGGGACATGCACCTGCCCAGCCACAGGTCCCAGATGGCAAGCCTGGGAAGACGAGAGCGGGAGAGGGGAAGTTTGAAAACACAAAGTCCGCCTGCCGGCGTGCCTTGCCCAACATGAGGAACGAGGCCTGGGGCCCTGCCTGCCAGCCATGCAGGGCAGTGCCACCAGCGTCCACACCTCCCGGGCCTCCCGCCAGCCTCACCTGGCAGGTGAGCATGCCTGAGAGGATGGTGCAGCCATCTTAATAAGACAGGTGCTTCACACACACACACACGGGGAAGGCCACAAAAACACGCCGGCGGATCCACCCGAAGCCCCGACCTGGTGCTGACAGAGAGGGCGGCGGCAGGCCCCGTGGTTGTCGTGGCAACTCCCCATCTTCGCCAGCAGGAGCAGCAGCTGCCATTCCTGCCCCGCACACACACACACACACACGTGGTTCAGACAGTGCGTGAGCCAGGAAGACTATGTCCATGTAAACGCTGAAATGTTTTCGTTGCCATAGAGATAAGAAGAATGGCAGAAACAGGGGAGTACTTGACACACTCCAAGGCAGACTTTTAATTAAAGAAAACCTCAAATGACAATGCCAAGATGGCTGAACCCACCACGGGGCTTTTGTGCTCCTTCTCTACATGGAGGAGCCCCCCACCCACCCAACTGTGGCTCGGGCAGAGGTGGCCAGGCCGGCGCAGCAGCCAATGACTGCACTCGGCTGCAAGGGTGCTGGTGGCCGCGATCCTTATCTATCTATTCAGCAGAGAACAAGACAGGAGTAAGCGACCACGCAAAGGTTGCCATATCCGCCATACATTTCTTCAGGGATTCGGGGCGCCGAGTCCTCCTGCCGCAGCTGTGGCCACGGCGGCCTGGAGCAAGCCACGGTCTGCAGCAGTGCACATGGCTGGCCTGGCACGGCTCTCGGTGCTGTGGCTGGGAAGCTGCCGTTCTACCCCACGGCAGGGGACGCCCCGACCTCTCTGAGGCACCCGGCAGTGCTGACCTTGGCCTGTGCCCCTTGCCGTCCCCTGTCCCTGGCCACGAGACGTGAACTTCTGTTCTGCTTTCCTCACGTAATCTTCACCATTATGATTTATCTGAGACGCAGAAAAGCAGAGGAAGAGACACCGAGAAAGAGAGCAAACAGAGAACACTCCCATCCACGGGTTCACTTCCCAAATGGCTGCAGGGTCAGGGCCGGCCCGGGCCAAAGCTGGGAGCTGGGATCGCAGTCCAGGTCTCCTACAATTAACTGAGCCATCACCCCTGCCCCCAGGGCATGCATGGGCAGGAAAGCGGGGTGAGGAGCCAAGGCAGGGATCAAGCCCAGACACCGCCACATGGAACTGGGGTGCCCCAACCAGCATCTTAACTGCTAGGCCAAACGCCCACTCCTCCGTGTATAATTTCACCCATTTCCCATGGTCCACTCCCCTCCCCCAAGGCCTCCTCATCTCCTCCAGCCTGGCCCCTCCCCGAGCCCCAGGCAGGGAGCTAACTGGTCTCCCATGGAATTTGCTCCCTCCAGCCCTGCCCCTGTCCCCATGCCTTCCCACTCCTCCCCCTGTCCAGTCCTGGGGCTCAGGTAACCCAGGCCAGCCAGCAAGCGGCTCCTCTGCCTGGCAGGGTGGACACTGGTCTTGCTGTGCCCACCAGCTCTGCCCCGACCCTGAGGCTGCAGCTCATCTGAAACAGGTGCTCCCGGTGGGAGGAGGTTTGTTTCTCTTCCGAGACCAGCCAGGACGCAACTTCCGCTCACTCCCAGCTCCGAACCTTGGCTGGCTCCGGTCTTTCAGAACTTGGTTCTGGGTTTCTCCATTTGAGTCAGTCCAAAGTAAAAGCACTTTTCTGTTTCTATTAGCCAGATTTGATTTCTATCGCTTACAAAATAAGAACCTTTACCAACAGACATGGTGGCAGAGATGGTCCAGGCGAAAACTCACGGGCAGGACTCAGGAAGGGGGAGGAGCCATTCACCTTTGTCCTAACCTGCCCCCCCCCCCCACAAGCCATGCGGGTACTCCCTGGTGGACCTCAAGGTCAGCGAAGGGCTCATGTGTCTGTCTCCACACATGCCCAGGGGCTGAACTGAGTCCAGCCGCCCTCCGGAGCCCCCCACCACCAGCTCTCCCTGCCACGACTCCCTTCCCAGTCCTCGTCCTCTGGGGAGGTAACTCGCACAGTCGGTGCCAATTACAGCTCTCGTGGATTCTCTCTGGGATCATGTGTTTCTCTCCAGAGACAGGATCTCTTCTTCAAACGCCCAGCCACACAGCTGGGTGCTGCTGACCACAGGGAGGTCCAGGGCACCCAGAGTCCCCACGTCCATGCCTTCGCTGGCAGGCCCCAGCCCCAGTCCTGGCAGTGATGGGGCTGCCACACCTGCCCACAACCAGCTGTCACCGAGCCTTTGCTGGGTCACCATGTGGAGTCCTGACCCCCAGGACACAGCCGGGGACCCTGAGGGCACCCAGGCCGGGAGGCACCTGGGAGAGGCTATGGTGATCCAAGAGACGGGACTACAGCAACTTCCTGCTGAAGAACAGCAAGCGATGAGACGCGCCTGAGGCTGGGGGAGGGCTCAAGGCAGGAAGTGGATCTCGACGCGTGGGCTTGACAGGTGAGCAGAGCGGACCAGAGAGGGTCTGGAGGCGGGGGAGGGGGCGAGGTGGGAGCAGGAAGGGTGAGAACAGAAGCTCGGACAAGGGCAGGCCATGCCTCGGCTGGGGGAGGACACTGGCTGGCCATCCCTTCAGGAAGTCCAGGGCACGAGGCGGCTGTCACAGCTGCAGGCTCAGGACAAAGCTCAGGGGCCCGTGCTGCCGGGGCTCCATTTTCTTCCGTGAGGACAGCCTCACGCGTGCTGACGGTGACCGATGACACGGAGACGCATGGCCACACGTGTGGGGCTCTCTGCGGTGCTGCCCTGCGGGCCCCTCCCCACTACCACCAGTTCCTCTCCTTTCCTGGAGGAGCAGAGTCACTCCCTGGAGATGTCGGCCTTCGGAGACATCAGCGACCTTGGGAGGCACACCCAGCCGTGCTGCTCAGGCACACGACCCCCCCACCAAGACACATCCCCCTTCAGCCGCCCTGGGCCTCTGGCACGTGCTCCCACAAGACACACTATCCTTCAGCCGCCCCGGGGGCCTGACTGGCTCAGAGCTGCCCTGGAGCCAGAGTGGCTGCCGACCCCATCACCAGGGCACGTGTTTCAGCATAGGGATGACCGAGATCGAACGCTCTCCCCAAGTAGGGCCTGGCCACTGGCCAGGGGCAGTGAGCGGGTGGCCAGGGAGGCCGCAGCCCCAGCGGCCCCTCCTGCCTGCGCAGTGTCTGTGTTCTTCCTACTGCGTCCTGGGCATAATTGGATGATGACAGCAGCGCCGGGCTCAAGTGCATGGTCAATGTGGTGAGCTGGAATTGGCTCCTCAACAGCAGAGGCAAGGGCGCCCTCACCTCCCCATGGGGTGCAGACGCCGCCAGGTCCTTTGGCAGGGAAGAGAACTCAACTCGGCATCCTCCTGGGGCACTTGCCCAGCTGGACTGGGGCCAACCTGAGCCTCCGAGGGACGGAGCTGGCCACGTACTGCCGCCAGGGCAGCCGCGGCACGTGGAGGGGACGAGGAATGGGCTCCAGGGGCTACCCCCAAACTAATGGGGTTCGCTGCCCACCACCTGTGCAGCAGCCAAACTGTGGGAGGGACTCCCCACCACCACCACTACACAGAAACGAGACAGAGGCTCCCTCCCCCACCCCACAGGCACAGCTGCCCCGATGAGGCCCAGCATGGTGGGAAAACGTCCATCTTGCCTGATGGACCGAGGGCGTGGGTGCTACAGCCTGGCTGGCTCAGAGTTCCCTGTTGTGGACAGATGCAGGGTCTCTTCCATCCAGACTCCCCGCGTCTCCTAGGGGGCAGACGGGCTCCCCAGGGTGGACCCCTCCCCCTCAGGGCTCAGGAGCTCCGAGGAGCCCCAGCGAATGCCATCCCCTGAGGTCTGTGCACGGCCACTGTGTGCTTCAGTTGACCCGCGGGACGCCCTGGATCCACACTGCCCGGCCCAGGGGCGCATCCCGTGGGCCTCCGGCTGGGGACCAAAGCCAGCGTGAAGTCGAAAGAGGCAAAGGGAGGGCGGGGCAGGGCCACCCAGGACAGAGAGGCTGCCAGGGTGACCCCAGCTGAGCACACTCCCAAGCGGCCAGCACTGCCCCAGCTAATATGTTTTCTAAGTAACACAAAGACAGGGCCTTAGCAACACCAAGTTCGCCTGGCGCTGAGGCCAGGACAAGGTGGCAGCAGCAGAATGGGCCCTGCTGTCCTCGGAGAGCCTGGGAGGACAGCTGCTTGCCCTCCACAGATAGAGAGACTTGGAGTGAGCGCTCACTGCAGGTGAAGCCAAGCACCCCCAAGCCCACCAGTGTCTGTGGCACACAGCAGTTCAATTCCTTCCTCTTCACCCTCCTGCAGTGCTGTGAAGGCGGTGGGCCCTGTCACAACCCCAGCCAAGAAATAAGGACACCCCAGAAAAGGACACCCGGATCCCACATCCTGGGCATTCTGGGACAGGCACACCACAGCCCGGGGGTGGAGGGGGAGTCAGGGACAGGCACACCACAGCCCTGGGGGGGGGGGAGTCAGGGACAGGCACACCACAGCCCTGGGGGGGGGGGGAGTCAGGGACACAGCACACTGCAGCCCTGGGGGGGGGGAGTCAGGGGCACAGCACACTGCAGCCTTGGGGGGAGGGGAGTAAGGGGAACAGCACACTGCAGCCCTGGGGGGGAGTCAGGGACAGGCACACCGCAGCCCTGGGCGGGGGGGGGGGGGGAGTCAAGGACAGGCACTCCACAGCCCTGGGGGGGAGTCAGGGACACAGCACACTGCAGCCCTGGGGGGGCGTCAGGGACACAGCACACTGCAGCCTCGGGGGGAGGGGAGTCAGGGACACAGCACACTGCAGCCCTGGGGGGGAGTCAGGGGCACAGCACACTGCAGCCCTGGGGGGGGGGGAGTCAGGGACACAGCACACTGCAGCCCTGGGGGGAGTCAGGGACACAGCACACTGCAGCCTCGGGGTGGTGGGGAGTCAGGGACACAGCACACTGCAGCCCTGGGGGGGAGTCAGGGGCACAGCACGCTGCAGCCCTGGGGGGGGGGGGGGAGTCAGGGACACAGCACACTGCAGCCCTGGGGGGAGGGGGAGTCAGGGACACAGCACACTGCAGCCTCGGGGGGAGGGGAGTCAGGGACACAGCACACTGCAGCCCTGGGGGGAGTCAGGGACACAGCACACTGCAGCCTCGGGGTGGGGGGGAGTCAGGGACACAGCACACTGCAGCCTGGGGGGGGGGGGGGAGTCAGGGACAGGCACACCGCAGCCCTCGGCGGGGCAGGTTTGCTTTCTTCTCTGCAATCGGAGCGCCCAGTGGGAAGGTGCCTACAGACTGCCAGACCAACCCAACCCCACCGCAGCAGTGTCAGGACAGGGCGCGGCCCCAAGGGCAGGGTCCCCACCCTGTGGCCTGGGGACGCATTTCTCCCAGACACAACACCAGGGTTGCTCCCGATCCCTCAGAGGTGGCCGTGGGGGCTGGAACGAACCCCGCAAACCTGCGGGAGCACAGACTTTGGAGGCGTTTTCCTGAGCGCTTTCTGAATCAAGAGACCAGATGACATTTCACGTCCATGAAGGGCGGTGGCCTTGGAGCTCATGCACGTCCAGATGTTGTCTCCACCATGCCCAGAGCCGCAACTGCACCACAGGATTCCCGGAGTAAAAGCAGCCATGCAGCACCCATGGCCCCCAGCCCACAGCGGCACGAAGGTCCTGGAAGCAGAAGGCTCACCCAGCACCCACGGGTGACGGCACAGGGTGAGTGTGCCACATTCCCAACTCTGGAGGAAACCAGCAGAACGTGCCAGAAATAGGGGACCCGCTGTCACAGCAGAGGCCTCACCTGCCGCACCACAATGCCGGCCCGAGTCCTCAGTTGTCCAATAGCCAAGACATCTCCCTCAGAGGACGGGGACTCTGGGCTGTGTTCATGGGGAACGGGGCACCTGATCTGACAGGTGAGAGAAGGCAGGGGGCACCAGCAAGACAGAACTGCTATCCCACACAGAGACTTGCACAGACCAGACACATGCACACAGACCAGACATACACACATGTACAGACCACACACGCACAGGCCACACACATGTGCACAGACCAGGCATACACACATGTATAGACCACACACGCACAGGCCATATACACACAATCACACAGACCAGACATACACACATGTACAGGCCACACACACACAGGCCACACACACATACACACACACAGATCACACAGACCATACACACATGTACAGACCACACAGTACAGGCCATACACACATACACACACAATCACACAGACCAGACATACACCATGTACAGACCACACACAACATAGACACAGAGACTTACACAGACCAGACACACGTGCACAGACAAGGCATACACACATGTACAGACCACACAGTACAGGCCATACACACATACACAGATCCAACAGACTAGACATACACCATGTACAGACCACACACAATATAGACAGAGACCACACAGATCACATAGACCAAACGTACACAGACCAGAAGACATACACACATGTACAGATCACACACAACAGACCTTACTACATACACACATACACAGACCACACGAACCAGACAAACATGCGAAGACCAGGCATACCACACACTCACAGGCCATACAAACACACACACACAGACCAGACACAGGTGTGCAGACAATGCATACACACATGTACAGACCACACATGCACAGGCCATACACACATATACACAGACCAGACACAGGTGCATAGACCAGGCATACACACATGTACAAACCACACACACACAGGCCATACACACACACACACACAGACCACACAGACCAGACACAGGTACGCAGACCAGGCATACACACATGTACAGACCACACACCCAGACCATACACACACACACACAGACCACACAGACCACAGATGCAAACACAGACCACACACACACAGACTACACACACTACACATACATGCACACAGACCATACACAGAGACCACACATACAGAGAATACACACATGAACCACACATACACACAGACCACACACACACATGAACCACACATACACACACAGACCACACACAAACCACACACAGACCACACACACACACGAACCACACATACACACACACGACCCATACTTATACACACAGATCATACACACATATGAACCATACACACACAGACCACACATACACAGACCATACACACATGAACCACACATACACACAGACCACACACACATGAACCACACATGCACACAGACCACACACGAACCACACATACAGACCACACACACATGAACCACACATACACACACGCATGACCCATACTTACATACACAGACCACACACACATATGAACCATACACACACAGACCACACATACACACACAGACCATGCACACATAGACCACTCACACATGAACCACACACATACACACATGAGCCACACATACACAGACAACACACACATGAACCACACATACACACAGACCACACACACATGAACCACACATGCACACAGACCACACACATGTAAACAACGCATACACAGACCAGACACACATGAACCACACATACACACAGAGACACACACATGAACCACACAGACCACACACATACATACATGAACCACACACAGAGACCACACACATGAACCACACATGCACACAGAGCACACACACATGAACCACACATACACAGAGCACACACACATGAACCACACATACACACAGACCACACACACATGAACCACACATACACAGACCACACACATACACGTAGACCAGAGATACACAAGTGGACCTGAGACACACGAGTCTGCACTTTCTCACATGCCACAGACACATCCTCCCACACACACGCTCACCCACCCGCACGCCATCCTCCCTCAGCAGCTCCCCCTGCTCCTGGTCCCGCATGCACGCCATCCTCCCTCAGCAGCTCCCCCTGCTCCTGGTCCCGCATGCACGCCATCCTCCCTCAGCAGCACCCCCTGCTCCTGGTCCCACACGCCATCCTCCCTCCAGCAGCTCCCCCTGCTCCTGGTCCCGCATGCACGCCATCCTCCCTCAGCAGCTCCCCCTGCTCCTGGTCCCACACGCCATCCTCCCTCAGCAGCGCCCCCTGCTCCTGGTCCCGCACGCCATCCTCCCTCAGCAGCACCCCCTGCTCCTGGTCCCGCATGCACGCCATCCTCCCTCAGCAGCTCCCCCTGCTCCTGGTCCCACACGCCATCCTCCCTCAGCAGCACCCCCTGCTCCTGGTCCCACATGCTGCGTGCAGGCCACCCCATCCCAGTGCAAACTGCCATTTCCCCGGAAGGCCCGGGCTGGCGGCCTCTCTCTCTGCTCAGTGCTCCCGACGTCCCCGAGGTGCTCTGCCTGCTCTTCCGGGGGACAGAGCCACTGACCCAGGCTGGTGGCTGTCCACCATCAGCTCTCAGCAAGAAGAGGGGCACAAGGAAGGGCAGGGAGGAGCCTGCCCCAGGGCCACCTGTGCACCCAGCGCCCTGCGGAGAAACTGGGGACCCCCAGAAGCCAGGAGGCAGATGTGGCCGATGCAGAAGACGGAGCGGGACCTGCAACGCCAGCAAGGCTCTACTCCTCACCCAAGCCACGCGGCTCGGTGTAACCCGAGCACAGTACCAAGGGCAGTGAAGGAACCGGACAAGCTAACCTCAAGACTGTTAGAAGAAACAGAGGACAAAGGCATTTTTAAAAATGAATTAACAGTGTAAGACGGCAAAGCACAGTTGACAAAGACCAGTGGTCAACAGCACAGTGTTGGCTCAGAAACAGAAAAATAACAAATAGTGAGAACAAGGAGGAGGGGCCACAGAGACGAGGACCCACAGACGGGAGGGAAAGGCGCCCTGCAAGCGAGGTCTAGAGCAACACAACCACCACCCTGCACGGGAGCAAACTCCAGGTGGGACCAACACCAGCGACCGTGAGGCCTCTAAGAGAACCGGGGAAGACCCCAAAATATCAGAGGGTGAAGGGTTTGACTGTGATGGGGTTCCAGACCCCAAAATACAGCCCTCAGCACTGAGGAAACAGCAGAAGCAGGAGGGTCCCCTGTTGCTCCCCCTCTTCGTGGAGGAATGACACAGGACCCTGCGCTGTTCTTTCGTCTGCTCGGCCCTCCCCGGGTTTGCTGCTGGTTCTTCCCGGGTTGGCTACCGTCCCTTCCACCTCCGTGGAAGGGCGGTTCCCCCTGCCACTTTCCCCACTTCCGCGGGGGAGCGGCACACCGCGCCGGCCGGCTCTCTGGGGGCTGCACAGGTGTTCCTTCTGATAGATGTTCCCGGTGCATGTTGTCTCTCTCCTCCTTTATAGTCCTCTTCCACCAATCCCAACTCTGCTACCCACACGCCGAGTACGCTGCTCTCCTCCAATCAGGAGCAGGTCCTGCTGTTTATTGGCTGAACTGGAGGCAGCTGTGTAGAAGCTGTTTCCTCCTCTCCCAGCGCCATATTGTGGGAGAGCAGATACATAGAATAAGTCTTAATTCGAGTAACAGTCTAGTCTGAGTTGCTCCCCACAGTCCCCCACAGTGCAACTGAGAAGGCCCTGGGGGACAGGAGGAGAGACACCCCTGCCAGGAAGATACAGCGTGTGGGGAGCAGCGAGCATGCACCCCAGCTGAGCCCCCGTGCCCCCCGGGCCCTGCCGCTGCGTGTCCAGCCTGGCGTAGACGTGGCTTCCTGCTCTGGAGCTGTCCGTCACCTGCACGTGCACGGGATGGACCTGCGTGTTACTCTCCTACTCTCCTGTGGCAAGTCCCTTCCGTGTGAATCTCGCGCTGGGTAAGGGAAACAGAATTCTCCTCCCCTGCACCTGTCACTGACTTCAGTGAAAAGATGCCAAAAGTGGTGCTGAAGGACAAACGGAAGAGAGGGAACACCCAGGACTGGCTCGCTGCAGACAGACACAAGGTGAGAGGACCGTGTGTGTGCTCCACCACCCAGCAGCAACCTGCAAGAACGCGCAGGTAGAGAACCGAGAGAAAACACGCGTGTGTCCCGAACACCATCTGCTCAGTCTCACTCACGTCTAGGAAACCCAAGACTTCGCGGGTGACGGCATCAGGCATCACAGCTCGTGTGAAGGGCAGCGTTCTGTACACTCAGACGGCAGATGGACGCCACATGGGTCCCAGCCGCGCCCAGCCAGAGCACAGGGCGCGCCCCCAGCGCCGCGCCAGCGAGCCGTCAGTCACACACGCAGGTGAGGAGCCCTCACAACTTTTTCCTTTTTGTTATTTTCAAAGGTTGTATTTCCAGGAGGCATCGGGGGGGGGGGGGGGGAGAAGGCCAAATCCCAGAACCGCCCTCCTCCGTGAGATTTCCATGGTTTGCCCACATCTGTCACTCTCTCCTCAGCTACCACCCTGCCCAGGGTCTCGCTCTCTGGCACGAAATCAAACTCGGTTTCTCTGCTTAGTCACAGGAGCGTCTTCTGTCCCTGACACACCAGCACCCAGGCTCCCTAAGCACAGTGCCAGCGTCACCCACTCTGCGGCGCCGTGCTGGCTGCCCCTGCCACTCATGTGCCCTGCAGACGAAGCCGTGACGAGACCAAGCACTGGATTCCTCCAAGGACGGGGCACTGGGACCATGCCGGGGCGCTGGGACCAAGAGGGTCTCTGAGTCAGCAAAACTGGATCCTGCACTCAGCGCTGCCACCTCAGGGGACCTAATGGGGCGAGGCGACACCCACCTCCCAGTCAGTGCTACGCCCATTTCAGTGCTCACAGGAAACCCACCCAACACTGACACATCAGCAGACAGGCGCAGTAGGAAAGGCTCAACTCCAGAAGCAGGGGTGCGACACAGGGGCACACCGGCCCCACCCCTGTGAAAGGAGCCACACGCGGACACGGAGACCCAGGTGGGCGTGCAGGAATAAGGCGGGAGCCAACGCTGGGCACAGCAGGTGAAGCTGCTGCTTGGGACACACGTGCCCCACAACAGCACTGGTTCAAGTCCCACCTGCTCCGCTTCTGTTCCAGGTCCCTGCTAATGCACCTGGGAAAGCAGCAGAGGATGGCCCAAGGACCTGGGCCCTGCACCCATGCGGGGCACCCAAACGAAGCTCCTGGCTCCTAGCTCTGGCCTGGCCCAGCCCTGGCCATTGTAGCCATTAGGGGAGTGAACCAGCGGATGGAAGATCTCTCTCTCTCTCTCTCTGCCTTTAATAAATAAATACTGTTTTTCTGAAAAAAAAAAAAAAAACATTAAAAAAAGAGAAAGGCTCCTCCAACAGGGAGAGCCTGAGCCAGGGCCACCACCCCCACCCGTCCTCTCAGCACCAGCCCCTTCTCTCTGACGAAGTGCAGAGTGTGCCTGTGCCCGCCTTCCTCCCCTCTCACCAAGTTCCCCACACAAATCCTGTCTGCTTCTTACAGCCCCTCCCCTGCCGCCTCGGATCACTGAATAAACTCCCTGGAAGATGCCCCCCTCACCCTGTGCAGCGCAAACTCCAGCAGGAGACACGGGAGCCTGGTGGCTGGACTTGTCCCTCTGGGTCGTCCACCACCGGACAGCAAAGGCAGAAAGGAAACCAGAAACCGGTCAGCTCGAGCCAGCCAAGCCAGGACAGCTCCTGCAGCCTCCCTGGGTTTGCAGCCACACACGGCTGACATCCCAGCGAGACGTGCAGACTGAACAGGAGTCTGTCTCCGTGTTTGGATCATGTGCAGAGCTCAAGGCAGACAGGCTGGAGCCCAGAGTGCGCGTCTACGGGGGAGGACACAGCCCCGGACTATGCCTTGGAAACACCGCCGATCCAGCCCACGTGGTGTCCCCACCCCACCCCCAGCACTGCCAGGACGGGGCAGGGCTGCCCCCTGTCACTCCTTGGCTGTCGGTCCCACAGGACAACCAAGCTCAGGGCCCACCCCGGAGTCCAGGGACAGGATCCAGCGTGCGGATGCTGGGAAACACACCTCCTTCCCGCCTGGGTTCTCCCCCTTCGCCCAAAACAAGCATGCAACAGGCTGAAAGCAAAAGAATGAGAACTCAACTCTCCACCAAGCCAGACAGGAACAGAATTTCCATAAACGTAAAACAATGACACCTGTCTCTCCATGGTTTTTGCTTGGAGGAAATTCAGTTATTATCGAGAAAATATATATCCATTATGTGACCATAAACATGGGTTGACTGGAGCCGGCACTGGGCAGAGTGAGTAAAGCCGCCACCTGCGATGCTAGCATCCCATATTGGCACTGGTTCAAGTCCCAGCTGCTGCACTTCTGATCCAGCCCCCTGCTAATGCGCCAGGAGGGCAGCAGGGTATGCTGTGAGTGCTTGGGCCTGCACCCACGTGGGAGACCCGGAGGAAGCTCCTGGCTTCGGGTCAGCCCAGCTCCAGCTGCTGCAGCCAACTGGGGAGTGAACCAGGATGGAGGCCCTCTCTCTGCCTTTCAAATAAATAAATAATCATTTTAAACAAATGGGTTTATTGGGCCGGCACTGTGGCATAGTGGGTAAAGCTGCTGCCTGCAGTACCGACATCCCAGATGGGCATCAGCTTGAGTCCCTGCTGTCCACTTCCGATCCAGCTCTCTGCTGTGGTCTGGGAAAGCAGAGAAGATGGCCCAAGTGCTTGGGCCCCTGCACCTGCATGGGAGACCTGGAAGAAGCCCCTGGCTTCAGATGGGCCTAGCTCCAGCCATTGCGGACATGTGGGAAGCCAACCAGCAGATGGAGGACCTCTCTCTCTGCCTCTCCCTCTCTCTCTGTAACTCTGACTTTCAAATAAATAAAAATCTTTTTAAAATGGGTTTATGTTACATGAGTTAAAAATAATATTTAAATTATTTTAATTTCTGACATGGCCAGCAGGGTCAATGGATTTCAACCACAGAAACAAACATTCTGGGGAACACTCAATGATTATAAAAAGCGTAGAGGAATTCTGAGATCAAATCACTTGGGAACTGCTAACATGTTTCATTTCATACTTGATTCTGAAAATGAACTTGATGACAGCAAAATATTTCAGAAAAGCTCACTGTGGCTTGACTTAAACCTCTAATGAGGGCATTCAGCCGAGCGCCTGCTGACGTCTCCTACCTGCAGCACTGCTGCCGGCTGTGCAGAGCGCGGCACACCCACGTGTGGCAGGGGCGCACAAACACCTGTGCGGGGCGGCTGCCACCGCTCGCTGTGCGGCCTCGGCAAGCTCCCGGCTCCCCGAGTCTGAGCTCGCCGCTCTCGGGTGCAGCAGGAGCCTCCAGGCAGGTGGCTGCAGCGCCAGCTCGGCCACCCTTGTGAGGAACTGGGCCCAGTGCCTGGGGCAGAGCGAGTGCCAGGCACACGTCAGGGCTGTCGCCACGGCACAAAGCAGCTTCCGGCTGCTTACCGCGCGCTCTCCGCCCTGCTGGGTGCTCCACGCAGTGTGCTAGGGGCTCTTCTAGGAGCATCTCATGTAATTCTCGCCATGATTACCACAGAGCTAAAACTGGAGCCCATCTGACTGCTCTGTGGCCAGCAGGACTGGGAGAGGACACCGCTGCCCGAGAGTACTGCACGCACACACACAGGCCCATGCACACACATGCACACGCATGCACAAGCACACACACAGGCCCATGCACACACAGGTGCACACACACACATGCGCAAGCAACACAGGCACACGCACACACAGCTGCACACACACAGGTACACGCACACACAGGTGCACACACACAGGTACATGCACACATATGCACAAGCACACACACAGGCACGTGTACACACAGGTGCACACACAGGCACATGCACACACAGGTGCACGCACACATACACGCACAAGCAACACAGGCACACGCACACACAGGTGCACACACACAGGTACATGCACACATATGCACAAGCACACACACAGGCACGTGCACACACAGGTGCACACACACACATGCACAAGCAACACAGGCACACGCACACACAGGTGCACACACACACAGGCCCATGCACACACATGCACAAGCACATGCATGCACAAGCACACACACAGGCACGTGCACACACAGGTGCACGCACACACAGGTGCACAAGCAACACAGGCACACGCACACACACATACACAAGCAACACAGGCACGTGCACACACACATGCACAAGCAACACAGGCACACACATGCACAAGCACACACAGGCCCATGCACACACAGGTGCATGCACACACACACATGCACAAGCACACACACAGGCATGTGCACACACAGGTGCACACACACACATACACAAGCAACACAGGCACGCGCACACACACATGCACAAGCAACACAGGCACGTGCACACACACACGCACAAGCAACACAGGCACACACATGCACAAGCACACACAGGCCCATGCACACACAGGTGCATGCACACACACACATGCACAAGCACACACACAGGCATGTGCACACACAGGTGCACACACACACATACACAAGCAACACAGGCACGCGCACACACACATGCACAAGCAACACAGGCACACGCACACACACATACACAAGCAACACAGGCACGTGCACACACACATGCACAAGCAACACAGGCACACGCACACACATATGAGGCTGTTTCAGAAGTTTGTGGAAGAAACCGACTGTGCTGTGGCACAACAGGTTAAGCCACCGCCTGTGATGCCAGCACCCCATGTGGGCACTGGTTCAAGTCTCAGCTGCTCCACTTCTGATCCAGCTCCCTGCGAATGCCCAGGGAAGGCAGCAGCAGATAGCCTGAGTGCTTGGCCCTGCCCCACTCGGGAGACCCCAGTGGCGTTCCCGGCTCCTGGCTTTGGCTCTGACTTCAGCGTGGCCCTGCCGTGGTCACTGCAGCCATTCGGGGAGTGAATGCGCGGATGGGAGATCTCCGCTTGTCTCTCTGCCTGTAACTCTACCCTTGAAATAAACATGTCTCTTTTTTAAAACACAAGTTTGTTGAAAATGGAATTAAAAGATAAGTGCATCTTACGCAAAAGTTGTTGAAATCCCTGCATAGAGACGTCTTCAAAAAGTTCACAGGAAATGTACACTGTGAAAAAACTTCATGTAGGTTTCAAAAGTTTTTGTACTAAAATAAACTTATCTTTCTAAAAACCTGTTAGAGAGGCAGAGACAGGCAGGGCGTTCTCCTCCACTGGTTCCCTCCCCAGGGGTTCACAGCGGCCAGGGTGGGCTGAAGCAGGTCTCCCCAAACTCACCCTTCAGCTCCTTTGCCAGGGAACACCCTGCCCACAGCCGAGCTCCCAGCGTTGGTCTTACGCTTCCCAGTCAAAGGCTCCTCCCCCCAGCCACTCCCCGTGTTCAACAGCAACTCACTCACAGCTGAGCCCGGCACAGGCCCTCGGGCGGCGCACAGGCCACGCACAGCAGAACAGGCCTGAGCCGCGGCCACGCACGGGGAACAGGACGGCGGCCACGGGCTGCGCACAAGTCAGACAGGGCGGCGGCCATGCGCCAGGGGAACAGGACGGCGGCCACGGGCCACCCACAAGGAAACAGGCCAGCGGCCATGGGCCACCCACAGCAGAACAGGCCTGAGCCACGGCCACGCACGAGTCAGACAGGGTGGCGTCCATGCACCAGGGGGACAGGGTGGCGGCCATGCGCCAGGGCGACAGGGCGGCGGCCATGCGCCAGGGGCACAGGGCATTGGCCATGGCCACGCACAAGTCAGGACGGCGGCCACGCACCAGGGGGACAGGGCGGCAGCCACGGGCCGCGCACGAGTCAGACAGGAGGACGGCCATGCGCCAGGGGTCAGGGCGGCGGCCATGCGCCAGGGGGACAGGGCGGCGGCCACGGGCCGCGCACGAGGGAGACGGGACAGCCGGCTCGGTCCCACGGAGCACAGAGGCCGGGTGGCCCTGCAGTCCGGGAAGGCGTCACCAGGGTCGGGGCCGCCGGCTGAGGGCAGCGCGAGGCCCGGGAGGGGCGTCCACGCGGCCGCCACCTGCGCAGTCCCGAGCGAGCACGCGACATCTTACCCCGCGCAAGACCGCCATTCCCCAGAAACGGCGCCCACGTCGCCGGCGTCGGCGCCTCCGCGGGGAGCTGACGGGCGCGGACCGGCGTCCTCCCCTGTCACGATGGCTCCGGTCTTGCCGTAGGCTTGCAAAGCCGCGGATCGGGAGCGGATAGGCGAGAAAACGACGCGAGCCAACTGTGCAAGCTGGGCCGCCCAACCGTGGGCCCGCCCATCTCCATGCACGTGACCAAGAGGCCCAATCGCAGGCCCTTGGTCCTGGTGGACAGACAGACGACCCAATCAGATGGGGCCATTTAGAACACGCGCAGAGGCGGGGAGCCAATCAGTACGCTCGCCGCCGCACGTGGGGAAGGGATGCTCTGAGGAGAAAAAGATGGACACGGGAGGAAGGGACTTGACAGGCGGGTCACTCGGCGCCTGCTGCCGCCCCCGCTCTGGGCGCCCGGAGTCTGTGCGCCGGGCAGCCGCCTGGGCTGATTTCGGCCGGCAGAGGTTTGAGTCCGCACAGCTGAGGGCTCTCAGAGGTCCGGGATCGGGCGGCGTTGGGACCCCCGGCCGCGGGTCGTCCCGCAGACACCGGCCTTAGGTCGGGAGGAGAGCGGCCCGGCCACCCTCGGTCCTCTGAAATCAAAGCCACACGCACACGGAGGCCCGGGGACAGGACAGTGAGGCCGGGGGATGCGTTGCGCTCCATCGCGTCCGCGCTCCACGCTGAGACTCTGACGAGCTCTGTCGTGAGCAAAAAGCTGGGGAGCTAGAACCCAACGCCTGGCAATGCACCGGAGACTCCCCGCGATAGTACCCGACCTTCCCCGCACGGGAACCCCGCAATAGTACCCGACCTCTCCGCGCGCGGGAAGGGAACCCCGCAATAGTACCCGACCTTCCCCGCGCGGGAACCCGCAATAGTACCCGACCTCTCCCCGCGCGGGAAGGGAACCCCGCAATAGTACCCGACCTCTCTCCGCGCAGGAAGGGAACCCCGCAATAGTACCTGACCTCCGACCCCCGAGCACGGAGACTCCCCGCAGGCCGACCTCTCCCCGCGCAGGAAGGGAACCCCGCAATAGTACCCGACCTCCGACCCCCGAGAGCGGAGACTCCCCGCAGGCCGACCTCTCCCCGCGCGGGAACCCCGCAATGGTACCCGACCTCTCCAGCACGGGAAGGGAACCCCGCAGTAGTACCTGACCAATACCCACGTGGGAACTCCACAATAGTACCTGACCTCCAACCCCCGAGCGCGGGGACTCCCCGCAGGCCGACCTCTCCCCGCAATAGTACCCGACCTCTCCCCGCGCAGGAAGGGAACCCCGCAATAGTACCCGACCTCCGACCCCCGAGCATGGAGACTTCCCGCAGGCCGACCTCTCCCCGCGCGGGAACCCTGCAATAGTACCCGACCTCTCCCCGCGCGGGAACCCTGCAATAGTACCCGACCTCTCCCCACGCAGGAACCCCGCAATAGTACCCGACCTCTCCCCACGCGGGAACCCCGCAATAGTACCCGACCTCTACCCACGCGGGAAGGGAACCCCACAGTGGTACCCGACCTCTCCCTGCGGGAACCCCGCAACAGTCCCCGACCTCCGGCCTCCGCGCGCGGAGACACCCCGCAGGCCGACCTCTCCCTGCGGGAACCCGGGACGCGCAGGAAGTCGTTCCTGGACGCGGTCTTCCTCCGGGAAGCCACGCTGCGTTTCAGGTTGCTCTTTCTCCGAGAGTCCTGTACAAACCGACATGCCAGTCTGTGCTCCAGGAACCCCCGAACACACGGCGCATTTGAAAGGTGACTCTCGTCGGGTGTTGAAGCCAGGACGTCGCGATGGATCAGAGCCGGGACGAGCCGGCTCGGCGAGAGCCTGGGGCAGCAGCCTGCTGGGCCTGTCCTGCTCGCGGAGAAGATGGCCGGCTGCTGGCGCCGTCCTCGGGCGGCCCAGCTTGATTGGCGAGAGCGACGCTCGGCCACACAGGCAGACAGCGTGCCGGTGTTGCTGTGCCTACTTGGCAGTCGGCACTCATCCCCGAGACGCGGCTGTCGTCGCCGCAAATTCTGCTCTTCCTGGTTCCAGAATCGCAGATGTAACAGCGCGTGTAAGAGTCCCGACAGTTTCCTATTCACAAACGCCGTGTGAAACACACTCCATTTCCCCAGCGTCCTCGTGGGGACCCGCGGTGCCCTCAGGTGCCGGGATGGCGGGGAGAGCCGGTCTCCACCTCCTTCCACACGCGCCCTGGCTGGTCTCTTCCTGAGGTCTGTGTTGGAACTTTGTCTCCCAGCCTCATAACATTTCATGAATTCAACTTCATTTTGGAAATGTTTCATTCACTTTGGTGACATGGACGATTTTCCATTTCATTATAATGCCACAAAACTCAAGCACCTGCTTTGCTTTTCAAAATGCAAATCTGAAAAATCAGAGAAGAGCAGGTGTTCTCCCTTAATTGACAGAATTGCGTCTCCTACCAGAAAACAAGCGTCCAAATCAAAACAAAGAGTCCCGAGGCTCGCGGGGATGTGGTGGCACCAGGCTGGGGACCGCCCATGTCACAGGTTTCATGCCTCAGTCACAGCAGGATGCCTGGCCCAGCAGAAACCAAGCACACACCCTCCACTCGGGACAGGGGACTTGGTCAGAGGCACACACAGGCACCAGCAATTCTCCCGGCTCACTCAGTGCCAGGGTGCTGGCCGGCTGCCTGTGGTGCTGGAATGCACTGCTTCTGGAATCAAATCTGGAATTCTGTCCCGGGGAGAAACACTTCCAGGGAAACTCAAGCCTGCTCCTGGGTTTCGCCTCCCTTTGAACTCACGGAAGAATCTGCGCAGCTTCAGGGACCTGTCTGCTCTCTCAGTGCCCGCAGCGCTCCTCAAAAGGTCAGCGCCAGCAATGCCAGCCTCCGTGTGGGCTCCAGAGCAGACCCTCCCACTTCCTTACATGATAGGAAGTGAAGCTCAAAGCCACCGTGGTGGGCTCTGGGGGCAAGCGACGGTGCCGTGTCTGTCAAGGAAGCCACAAGCAACTTCACAGACTGAAACAGTGCCTGGGGCACCTCCACCATCAGCCCCCCAAGATCAGAAGGGCGTGGCTGACTCGGACCCTCGTCATCCATTCCCCCAGGAGCCACTTCACCAGCACTTAGCAGTCATGTCAATAGTGATGAGCATTTGACTTCTTCAGCTGCTGATGGGTGAACTTGGTAAAAACACTGACAAGCCAGAAAGGCATGGCTCTCTGTGTGCAACCCAGGAAGTGCACAGTTCCTGTCTGAATGATCGAGACTGAGCGTGCCTGTCTCTGACAGGAGGCATTTGTGACTCCCAGTCCTGGCATGGGGGCCTGTTCAGACTTCAAGGGAGCCAGTTCCGCGGGACAGCCCGAGCCACGTGGAGCGCGGCTTGGAAGCTGTCTGGGGCGCACAGCCTCATCAGAGGGGGCAGGACCGTGCTCCCCAGCTGACTGTGTGGAAGCAGAGATGGGGAAACGCTGAGGTCATGGAGTGGATGCTCAGATGACGTTGTAAAGATGTGCGGTGTGCTCAGGCGGCTCACCAGTCGCAGCCGTTCTACACAGGGCACAGAACCCCACGGCGTGCCTCCCCCTCCTGATGGCCTGGAGGGGAGAGACCTGAGCTCTGGCTCTCACGACAGACAACACTCTCCATCCAGTCTCCATTATCTACCAAGAGTGCCCCACACAGGCGTGTGAGGCGCTTGGAAAGCAAACATCATAAATAGGTGTTAATATTAGCGCCTTAAAGGTCCCTTGTGAAAAGCTTAGCGGTATGGGCTGAACATTTCTTTTATTTCACTTGTTTGGTTTATTTCCCCAGTGTCCACAACAGCCAGGCCAGGGCTGGGCCAGGCCAGCAGGGTCTTGGGAGCTCAATCCAGGTCCCCCGCGTGGGTGGCCGGGACCCAGTTGCTTTGGTGTGGCTGCTGCCTCCCAGGGCTGCATTGGCAGGAAGCAAACCCAAGCGCTCCGATGTGGGCCGGGCCGGGGCAGGTGCGCCAGGACAGCAGACGCCCCGCTCCTGAACGTGTCCTAAGAAACTGCAGGCAGGGTTGTTGAGGTCTTCAGATTTCTTTTCTCGCTGTGACTCTGACGTGAGCCCTCGTGTACGTTTGGAAGCCATCATTCACGGGGCTCCTGCTGAACGCAATCACATGAACCCCCGTCCCCTCCCAGCACAGGAACACATCTGCCCTTCACGTGCTCTGTGAGGATCGTGGTCCCTCGGCACGCAGACGAGGCCGTGACTCCCGCCCGGCACTCGCTCCGCTGTCGCTCACGAACTCGGGCCACGCAGCGGAGCCTGGGGGGCGCCTGATGAACATTCCAGCTCGTTCTGTCTGTCACTGTAGTTCCCAGTCTGGCACCATGAACCATAAATAATCCCGCCATTTATTAATTACATTTCCTAACCTCGTCAAGAAGAATCCTGCGGCGAGGAGCGGCGGATCATGAATAAATGGTTCATTGAAAAGCAACTCTTATTGCCAAGTAGTTGTAAATTAGGGTGTCATAATTACCCACTTTAACCTTTTTAAACAGGCTCCTCTAAAAAGCTCCAAGATGGATGTTTTATTATAACAACTTTGACCTCCAACACACAACAACACAATTAGTTTTGTACCCTGACAAAGGGATGCTTTGATTAAAAATCTGCTCTAGCACCTTATCGTGAGGTGTTGTCTGCGTAGGTCCTGATGTGGGTGGATACGCACATGTGCGCTGTACACGCAACACCTTATGTGCTCTATCCATTTGCAGTATAGATCCGCTAAGAAGAAAATAATGAGTCGGTACAGGCTGTAATTACATAACAAGGCGCCAGCTCTGTCATCATGAGCCATTACGCGGGACGCGCCTCGGGACCGCTGTCCCCGGCATCCTAAGCCTCTGAACATGGCAACGCATGCCATGGGACAGCAGAGACGCAGCCAGACAGCAGGACCTGGTCGGTCACGTCCCAGGCTTCTGGGAGCCCCTCGTGCTTCAGTCTGGTGCTGTAACTTCCCTGTTGTCACCTGGGGTGGCTGCTGGGTGGCTGCTTGGGCTGGGGTCCTTCTGTGAGCCCAGGAGGAGCTGGGGTGGGAGGGGTCTAGCTGTTCACGGGCTCCCTGGGTACAGAGGTCAGGTCTTGGTAGTCAGGCAAACTGGGAAAGCAGGCAGAAAGAGAAGGGGGAGGTTCGTGCCCATCCCTGCCAGTGCCCCCCCCCCCGCCCCGCATAGAGGGAGGGAACCAAAGAGAGACAGGCTCTCTGCAGTGACCTCCAGTGCCAGCCGCAGCCCCTGGGCACGACTCCCTGGCAGCCATGAGCCCTGAGGTCAGCCCACAGTGGCAGGGGCGGTGCCACTAGAGCCAGCAGTCCCCGACACGTGCGCAGCCTCACTGCCTCGGGCGCCCGGTCCCTGCACCCGACAATGACCTTCAGGACTCCTGGAGGGTGGGAAGGAAGAGCTGAGGAAGCTGGCTTCTCTGTGGGCTCTAGGGGGCCAGGCTCAAAGGGGAGAGGCTGAGCCCAGCAGGGGCACCCGGGGTCCCCTGCATCTTGTCCACATTCAAGTGCAAATGTGCCTGTGTTTGGTGTCAGCGCTATCTGCCCAGGGCCACCCAGAATCCTCTGTCCATCTTCTCTCCCCAAGAAGGGGCTGGGTTTGCTTTGTTCATTTGTGTTTTGGTGGTCAGAGAAGGCCTTGGGGTTCTCACTGGGGGCCAAGGTGGAGGAGAACAAGGACGGAATGGTGGGGGGCGGGAGATCTGAACCCTGATCCAGTCTAGATGAAGTACATGTGATGAAAAACCAGGCTAAGGGCTTGGCTCCCACCAGGCAGCGCACATAGGTGCAGGTGGAGAGTTGGGACAGACAGAGGCGTCTGGAGGTCTGGGGGCCCAGAGTGGTGTCCTCATGCAGAGCGGGGAAGTCCCCTCCCCATGGTGAGCTGCAGTTCAGGGTGCCAATGTCTCTGTGAACACGCGATGGGCTCGAGGCAGCTGGAGATGCCGGCAAGTCCACATTGCCAGGGGAGGCGCACAAAAATGGAATTACAAGAAAGTTTATTTTTGTGCAAAAATTCCAAAACCCACCCACCCAGGGGGTGTCAGAAAGGTCACGGGAAATGCATGTTATGAAAACGTTGCACGTGGCTTTCAGGTCCACTTTCCCATGAGCCTCCTGGAGCCCCGTCCTGTGCTCAGACACCCGGAAGCAACAGAGCAATGTATGGGAAGCCTCAAATGTGCCCGATCCCTTGTCAGAGACTGTACCTCTGAAGGCTTCCCTAGAAAATGATCCCTAATTCAGACATTCACTGTGTGGTCGTTACAATCCCATGAAACACGGAGAGAGCTGGGGCTCGGTGAGACAACAGCCACGCGCTAGAATGTTCCGCATGCCTTGGAAAATTGTGGACAGGATTTGGATGGCAAGGGAGATGTGCATCTCCATCGCTGCGAGAACACCCAGGACCCACCACTGCAGGGCACTGGGCCATCGGCCACAGGGAGAGAGGCCGCGGCCGGCCCGGCAGAGGACCGGGACTCAGTGGGCCCGCTGCAGCGGGACGGCGCTGCCCAGGCTTTCCTCACGCTGAAAGATTCCCTCGAAATAGGGAAATGCGTTGTGTTGGTTTTTGTTTTGTTTTTATTTATTTGACAGATAGAGTTAGACAGTGAGAGAGAGAGAGACAGAGAGAAAGGTCTTCCTTCCGTTGGTTTACTCCCCAAATGACTGCTACGGCTGGCGCTGCGCTGATCCGAAGCCAGGTGCTTCTCCTGGTCTCCCATGGGGTGCAGGGCCCAAGCACTTGGGCCATCCTCCACTGCACTCCCGGGCCACAGCAGAGAGCTGTACTGGAAGAGGGGCAACCGGGACTAGAACCCGGTGCCCATGTGGGATGCTGGCGCCACAGGCAGAGGATTAACAAAGTGAGCCACGGTGCTGGCCTGCGTTTTATTGCTTTAAAAAGATCTCACAGATTTAAAATGAGAGATGTGTAATGTGCCTCTGTGGACACCTGCCACCTGCAGAGCCCAGCACCAAGTCATGCCTGGCATCTCACTCCAGTTCACCTCCCACACCGCAGCCCTGGGCCCGGCTCCAGGCTCCTGGGCTCCAGGGCTCCCAGCTGACCCAGCTCCGGCTAGTGCAGGTGTTTGGTGAGTGAACCACTGACCAGAAGATATTCATATTCTCTCTCTCTCTCTCTCTCTCTCTCTCTCTCTGCTTTTCAGATAAAAATAAAAGCAGGCAATAACACTGAACGGCTGTGGCAGGGGTGCCTGCACCGTCAGACATCGCAGCTGAGTCTGATGGCTCCACCTCTGTCGGTGCTAGTGCACTTCACCACGGTCAAAGGAAGTAGAATTAAAAGGTAGCTTGTGGGGCTGGCACTGTGGCATAGTGGGTGAGGCACCACCTGCAGTACTGGCGTCCCCTATGAGCTGAGACCCCGCTGCTCTACTTCCGATCCAGCTCTCTGCTGTGGCCTGGGAAAGCAGTGGAAGGTGGCCCAAGTCCTTGGGCCCCTGCACCTGTGTGGGAGACCTGGAAGACTCTCCTGGCTCCTGGCTTCAGATGGGCTCAGCTCTGGCCTTTGCGGCCATTTGGGGAATGAACCAGAGGATGTAAGATCTGTCTCTCTGTCTGTCTATCTTTCTATCTCTCTCTCTGCCTCTCTAGTTCTGCCTTTCAAATAAAAAAATAATTTTTTTAAAAAAAAGGTAATTTGTGCAAAAAAAAAAATTGGAGTCCACATATGATAGGCATCTCCCAGGAGCGTTTGGAAGACGCTAGCCTATTTGCATGTGTTTGTATGTATTCCTGCCTGTGTCTCCCTCTGGGTAGATGAACACACGTGTGCTGTTGCATCTGTGCACACAAACCCTTCCCTCAGCTTCCAGCTTCGTAATTTCAGAAACTGCGCTTTCCCTTTAAACGTGAAACCGTGCTCACCTGCATGCTGCCTGGCAATCACCACAGAAGAGATGTGTATAAATAAACAGACAACAAGTTCAGAGTCCGGTGATTGCATTCCTCCCATACGAGCTGATGCAGTCTATCCAACTTGATTTGCAACGTGGCGGTGAGTGTGCGCCTCCCTGCTTACAAGAACATGGCTCGTGGCTTGGAAGTGCACGCCGACTGCGAGGGGAGGAATCTGTGTGCAGGGACGCAAGGCGGGTGGCTGTGGGCGGCGGCGTGATAGGAGATCCACCCGGCCCTCGATTCAACCCCCTCCATGTCACTCCTTCCGACTCAGTCGGAGCACAGAAAACCTCAGCCTGAAGCGGCGTTTTGAGAAAGTTTAAAAACGACCAAAGAGAAGAACTCGCGGTGGAGGAAACGTCTTCCGGTCTCGGCAGCAGCAGACATCGCGGGCAACACGATTATATCATCAGCTTTCGTCTCCTCCCCTCGGGGGGTCTGCAATTATGTCATAATTCATATTTAATTGTTTCATCTGAAGACGATTATCTCGTTTCTTCGTGATTGTCTTATTCTAGCTGTTTATATTTTTTCCTATTCACAATGTCATAATTTTCAGACTAAAATATTGAGTGTAGAAAATATTAGTTTCGTTGTAATTGATATATGTATATGATTTAATTTTTATTTTAACTTTTTAAGAAAATCAAAATGTAATCAAAAGATGTCTTGTGTCTGACTATAGGAGTCTTTCTCCCGAGTGCTTTAACTCACTGCGACGGGCGTTCGCGGCTATGGTTCCCGTCTTAGCACGTACCAAATGCTTTTTTGCAGGGTTTGGTGTTAATAACTATTATAAATATTTTTAAATAGAAGGATAGAAAGAAATCACTGTGTACCCTAAAAAGGCTGCAGTTTCTTAAACACACAAAAGAACTAAAGCCCAGCGTCCCCACTGAGAAGCCGAAGCTAAACTGGGAGAGCCTGTTCTTTGGAAAGTGGTCATTTCGAATCTGCAACGCGAATGTTTTCATAAAATGCTTTTGTGAAATTCATAAAGACTGTGAGTGCCAAGGTCCAGTCTTTGTTTCGAGCCGACGCTGGGCATGGATATGAAAGAACTTAGCCTGCTGGGGAAGAAAGTCTGCCCCCAGGGGCGGTTCCGGTGGGTTGGGAGGCTGGGCGGAGGGTGAGGTCATGGGGTCAGCAGACAAACCCATTCTGCCTGGATAGGAGGCACAGTGGGTGTCCCACCGATGAGTGAGCTGGGTCTCTGGGCGTGCTCTAGTGTTCTGGGTGTTTCTGCCCTGGGGGAGGGTCAGGTATCCACTGGCAAATGCTGCCCCAGGGCGACCTGCGGCTCCGCTGTGGACTGGGGACGAAGACTCTGCAGCTGGTGCCACAGCGCGGCTTAGCAGACGTGAGGAGCCCCAGGAGCACGGGTGATAGTAAAACACAGCGAGTACATCAGCGTTTCCTACCTTTGGTTTTCATGAAATTGGAAGACGACCTTATAAAATTAACTTTTAAGAAGGTTACATGTAACAGTAGGTGCTCAGAGTTCCACAAAGCATAACCACCGGCTCTCAGAGCTGTGCTGAGCCCAGCCCAGCGTGGCTGACCAGCCCCTCACCCACACAGGGGCCCAGCCCAGCACAGCTTACCAGCCCCTCATCCACACGGGGACCTGGCACTTGGCAGCACTCGGGGGGCTCAGCCCATAATGGCTGAACAGCCCCTGACCCACACAGAGGCCCAGCACAGCTGACCAGTCCCTCACAGGGGCCCAGCCCAGCACAGCCAAGCCACCCCTCACCCACACAGGGCCTGGCACTCAGGGGGGCCCAGCCCAGCACAGCCAAGCAGCCCCTCACCCACACAGGGCCTGGCACTCAGGGGGGCCCAGCACAGAAAGTGAACCAAGAAAGACGAGGTCAAAGCAAACGGATGGATGGTGAAAAGGAACCCAGGCAGAGTCCAAAAGAAATCTTTAAAAGTAAGAAATAATCAGTCAAGGGGAAAGAAACCGCCTCCTGTACTAACAGCCAGAAAGTTCCAGCCCCAGAGTGTGACAAAGAGTTCTCAGGAGCTAGACAGGAGAGGGCTGAAATTAAAATTTGAATGGAAGAAAAGGATTATGGAATTATATTTAAATTGCAACAAAAATCAGCAAGGTGGGAAGTCGGAATTAGGAAGCATTAAGGGGCCTATGGAGAGAGAGTATTTGTCAGAACAGCTTCCGGAGGGCGAGCGAGAGGCCGGCCCAGGGCACTCAGGATCAGTTTCCCAGTGGTCGGCAGTGGCTCACCCAGGGGATGGCCACCACCCATGCACCAACGCTGTCCCCAGGGTCCCTGCGACCACCCAGCCGAGGCTGTGTGGACACGCCGCAAAGCAGGCCAGAGTGACTGACGAGTTACCGCGGCCCACCGGGGAAGGTCTGGCAGGGTAGCTTCACCGGCAGCATCAAATGGACTGCACTGATGCGGGTGGCCTCAGGCGATGGCCCCCAGGGTGCATTGGCCTCTCTGCTGAAGTCAGGGAGCTGGCACTGAGGCCCGTGGGGACAGGTGCCAAGGCATTTCTGGGCAGCTCCAAGGATCCCAGGGCACCTCCCATTCTGCCTCCTCGTGAGACCCGGGGAATGAAGCCTGCCGTCACGGTTGGCACCATTCCTCCTGCTTCCTGTGGGACCCATGGGCACGGCCAGCTGACTCCCGACACTGGCCCAGAGTGGGGCATCGCGTGGTTTTCCAGCAACATCCGCTGCAGGGAGTGGAATCAGCAATCCTACACACAACGACAGGTTTACTCAGGGGATAGCACTGCGGCTGGGGAAGGAGCCCAGGGAGGGTGGTCTTCCAAAGCGGAACTAAGAGGCCACCAGGAGCAAAACCTCCATCTCCAGATGGAGTCCCGGGAGCCCCAGCGCCCGCCCCATGGAGAGATGTCCACTGTGGGACGTGTCACACGCCGGGCCACCACACCCACTCGTCAGCACGGGCATCACAGTGTGCCCAGGCCTTGGTGCCCCCCCGGGTGCAGGGAAGCTGGGATTCCCAGGTCCAGGGCCCACCCATTGTGCACCCTTGGCTCAGGTTCCATTCGTACCGGGTGGGAGGAGGTAGAGCAAGCACTTAGCCTGCTTCATTTGGCGCTCACAAGTCTGTATGCTTCCAAAGGCTCAGCTGTAGAGACCCCTACTGAGCAGGACCTACGTTACGGTAGCCAGGAGGGGTGCTTAGCCCAGCTCAGGGCGCTGCGTCCTGCACTGGGGCACCCGAGTTGATGCCCAGCTCCGGCTCCTGACTCCAGCTTCCTGCTAATGCTGACCCTGGGAGACCGGGGTGGTGCCTCAAGTCGTTTGGTCCCTAGGAGACCTGGTTGTGGGTCCCCAGCTCCTGGCTGGCCAGGCCATTGTGGGCATTTGGGGAGTGAACCAGCAGATGGGAGGCCTCTCTCTCTCTCTTTCTCTAGTGTTCAAAGTGTCTTTCTCGGGTCGGGGAGGAGAGCCGAGGGCCAGGGCTGGGCGTCCGAGGCTGCGGGTGCTTTCCCAGCCCGGGATGTGGCTCCGTAAGTCAGGCTTCCACAGCGACCTCAAAGGCTCCGCAGACCCCAGCCAGGAGGGCCCGCACAGCTTCTCATGGCTTCTTTTGGAATGAGAAAGATTATCTGATGCAGGATCTATAGTCGATTCAGAAGGAAAATTAGTTGGTCCAGGGTCTATGATCGATTACTGCTGACGCAGCACTGAGAGCAGAGGTAGCAGTACTGAGGGGCAGGTGCGGTATCTGCCGGTGCAGAAGGGGCAGCAGGCACAGAGCGGTCTGTGTCTCTGGGACACCCCTTCTCCCACTGACTTTCCAATTACATTTTTTAATTATTTTTAAAGATTTATTTTATTTATTTGAAAGTCAGAGTTACACAGAGAAAGAAGAGGCAGAGAGAGAGAGGGAAGTCTTCCATCCGTTGGTTCACTCCCCAATGGCCACAATGGCCAGAGCTGCTCCAATCTGAAGCCAGGAGCCTCCTCCAGGTCTCCCACATGGGTTCAGGGACCCAAGGACTTGGGCCATCTTCCACTGCCTTCCCAGCAGAGAGCTGGATCAGAAGAGAAGCAGCTGGGACTAGAACCGGTGCCCATATGGGATGTTGGCACTTCAGGCCAGGGCTTAACCCACTGCGCCACAGCGCCAGCCCCTTTTAATTCTTTTTTTCTTTTTTGACAGGTAAAGTTAGATAGTGAGAGAGAGAGAGAGACAGAAAAAAAGGTCTTCCTTCCGTTGGTTTACTCCCCAAATGGCCGCTATGGCCGGTGCTGCGCCCATCTGAAGCCAGGAGCCAGGTGCTTCTTCCTGGTCTCCCATGGGGTGCAGGGCCCAAGCACTTGGGCCATCCTCCACTGCCCTCCCGGGCCACAGCAGAGAGCTGGCCTGGAAGAGGAGCAGCCAGGACTAAAACCCGGTGCCCATATGGCATGCCGGCGCCACAGGCGGAGGATTAACTAAGTGAGCCACGGCGCCGGCCCCTCCTTCTTTTAATTCTTAAGATGTATTTATTTATTAGAAAGTCAGACAGAAAGAAAGAGAGAGAGAGAGAGAGAGATGAGATGAGATGAGATGAGATGAGATGAGATGGTCCATCTGCTGGTTCACTCCCCAGATGCCCACAAAGGCTGGGACTAGACTGAAGCCTGGAACTCCATCCGCGTCTCCCACATGGGTGCAGGGGCTCAAGCACTCGGGCCATCCTCCGCTGCCTTCCCAGGTGCATTAGCAGGGAGCTGGACTGGATGTGGAGCAGCTGAGACCTGAACCTGGCAGAAGCTTGGCCCGCTGCTGACAGCGGCTCCTCACTGACGTCTTAATTCCGTTCTGTTTATCTGACCGAGCATAATGGGAGTTTGCTCCAGAGACAGTGTTGCCAAGGCTAGGGGTTAATTGTCCCTCAAAGGCTGTCTGAAGGATCGCACGGAGGCAGGGGATTGGCCCAAAGGGAGCAATGGCTTAGCTAACTTTGGCAATCTTTTCATCACCTTTAAACACTGTTTGGTCTCCTCAAGCCCCACAAATAGATTCCAGTTAAAAATGATCCAGTTCTCAAAGTAGGCGGCATGGTAGAATCATTGTTGCTTTCTGATAGCAGACTCACGGCCGCTCCTCGAAAGGACCTACATTGGAACTTTGGCAAACAACCACAGGCGTGTCCACCAGAGAGGAGGCAGAGAGTCTGGGCTATGTCACATCTGTGTCACCTCTCCACGACCGTCCAGTCCCAGCCGCTGCCGGGGAGACCAGGATAAGCACCAAGCCCACAGGAGCGCAGTTCGCTTTCCTCATTTTCAGATTTCTCTCCCTGAAGCTGCTCCCGATGCTACCGACTCTCAGAGCCAGAAGAAAGGTGTCCAGGTAAGAAGTGGGCATTACCACGGGATCTGGGGGCAGTGCCCAAGCGTGCGTCCCCCTGTCCAGTGGGTGGTGGCTGTGAGAAAGGCACTCATGCATGCCAGGTGGAATTCCCCCTGCTCACGTGCCCGGATGAGCTGTGCCGAGGGCCTGGGGGCTCCTACACACGACAGCAAGCAGCCACCATCAGAATCTAGGAGCAGCACCAAAGGCAGACCTCAGCCAACACGCAGTGACCTGGCCGCTTACTCTGAACAGCGACCTTGAACGCTGGCAGCAGGAAAAGAGGGCAACACCCGCTCCTCGGCAGGTGACACTGCGAACCCCATGTCCCTAGGCTGGGGCCACGCCTGCCGATCCCACTCCGGCCACGTTTGCCCCTGGGCCTGTGGGCACTGGGGCCATTGTGATTCAAGGCACGCAGCGTCCGGTGGGCAGCATGTGTCTCACAGGGTGGCACGGGTCCACGGCGTCTCCTACCACACGCCAGTCCTCCGTGAGTGTTCCCAGGCCCCGGTTTCCTCTCCATGGTGTTCACAAACTCACCCCCCCACCAGATGATCAGCAACAGCTCACCCACGCAGGCTGCAGAAGCCCAGCACAGAGAAATGGCAGGTCCCAAGGGCCTCCTAGACCCCCTATTGTTCTCTCTCTGTGTCTCCCGCTCGCCCCCTCTCGTCTTTATCTCCTGCACCCAGCCACTCGCCAAGTCCCCTCCAGTGTCTTGGTGCTGTCCTCAGCTCTCGCTGAGACAGCTCCCAGGGCGCCCTGCTGGCACCGGCCCGTCCCTGGAGCCCCGCTGGATGCCTCTGTCACCACGGCACTTGCAGCAGGCACAGCTCTCAGGGCCCGTGCTGTGCGGCAGAGTCGGCTACAGCCTCCCTCCGTGCGTCAGCCGGGTGGGACCCTCTGTGGGCTTCCGGCCCTCCAGTGCCCCAGTGCCCACCTGCCCTGATGCTGCAAAGCCTCGGCACAGTGCGATCAGCCCCAGCCAGCCCGTCCATCTGTGTCCGTCATGGACAGTCCAAGGCCACCAGCCACAGTCTCCCATGGAGGCTGAGCCCACCCCTGTCCCCTGCATGTGAGGGGAAAGCACACTGGCAGGGCCATCCTCACCCTCCAGACCCAGCGCCGCCTGGCTGACCAGCCAGGAATCAAAGATCCCCTCTCTGGCTCCTGGTGGACCACAAGCCTCTGGGTAACCCATGCCTCGCCCAACGACGCTGCTTCCTTCGCCCAGGACAGAGAGGACAAGGGAAGCTCCTGCTGCTGGCTGACCTCTGACCCCGATGTCTGCGTTCACTCAGCGGCTGGTAGTGGTGGTGTTTTCCCTCGTTTCTCACTGAGTGGGGCTCAGAGGCCCAACCGCCCTCAACTGGGCCCCCCAGGTGCAGGCCAGGCTGGTAGCACGGGCATAAGAGATGGGCTCTGCCTATGATAAAACTCACTGGGACCACGTGGGTGCTGGGCTGTTTGTTGCTAAGGTCACTAATGCCTGGGTCCCATCACACAGTCTGGGCCCAGGCTCAAGGCGCCCCGCCTCAGGATGGGCGGGGCCCGGCACAGGTCCAGTTGACCAGGAGTGGGGGCAGGGCCCCAGCCTTGCACTTGTCCACGGGAGGCTCCTTCCTCTGCATGTTGGGACCCCATGGGACAGAGGAAATGGATGGCAGCTCCACCTGCATCACTGTAAAGTCCCCAGAGACCAGGAACAAAAGGGAGCTGAGCTGACCAGGCCCAGGTAAAATGGAATTGGAAATGTTCCCTGCCAGATTAGCATAACAAAAATTCCAGTGTTTAAAGGAAAATAAGTCATTCTGCTTAACCCACGTGGGAGGCTCCTCTCGCTGCAGCCAGGGCTGTCTTTAGGAGGCCACAGGGCCAGTCTGGAGCCCCTGCGGAGGCAGCACAGGGTCCAGCACGGCCCCAGCCTCTCCCCTTATAGAGGGGCCAGGCCGACCCTGTTCTGAATTCCATTCACACAATTTGCCGAGAGAGAGTTCTCACCTCCCAGAGCATAGACTTTCACAGCTGGTTTAGCCACCAAAACTCCAAAGCCCAGTGATTCAGACACAGATTAGCCACCTTGGGGATCAACTGAAGCCACGTGGGTGCACACGCCTAGACACATTTACTCCCCCCCAGACCCAGGGACATTGCCCACGACCAGCACACAGCCAACAGAAGGTGAGAGGAGAATTGGACATTTCTGCAAGGAAGAACAGGGAAGTACCCTCCACCTGCACTCAGTTCTGTGTCAGAATCTTCTAGGAGGACCACAAATGATGCTGCCCCACGACCCAGCCACGCTGCTGCACAGACCCAGCCACGCTGCACACAGACCCAGCCACACTGCACACAGACCCAGCCACACTGCACACAGACCCAGCCACGCTGCTGCACAGACCCAGCCACACTGCTGCTGCACCACGGCCCAGCCACGCTGATCCACAGACCCAGCCACGCTGCTGCACAGACCCAGCCATGCTGCACACAGACCCAGCCACACTGCACCATGACCCAGCCACACTGCACCACGACCCAGCCACGCTGCTGCACAGACCCAGCCACGCTGCTGCACAGACCCAGCCATGCTGCACACAGACCCAGCCACACTGCACACAGACCCAGCCACGCTGCTGCACAGACCCAGCCACACTGCTGCTGCACCACGACCCAGCCACGCTGATCCACAGACCCAGCCACGCTGCTGCACAGACCCAGCCACACTGCACACAGACCCAGCCACACTGCACCATGACCCAGCCACACTGTACACAGACCCAGCCACGCTGCACACAGACCCAGCCACACTGCACACAGACCCAGCCACACTGCACACAGACCCAGCCACACTGCTGCACAGACCCAGCCATGCTGCACACAGACCCAGCCACGCTGCTCCACGACCCAGCCACACTGCACACAGACCCAGCCACACTGCACCATGACCCAGCCACACTGTACACAGACCCAGCCACGCTGCACACAGACCCAGCCACGCTGCACCACGACCCAGCCACACTGCTGCAGAGACCCAGCCACACTGCACACAGACCCAGCCACACTGTACACAGACCCAGCCATGCTGCACACAGACCCAGCCACGCTGCACACAGACCCAGCCACAGTGCACACAGACCCAGCCACACTGCTCCACAGACCCAGCCACACTGCTGCACAGACCCAGCCATGCTGCACACAGACCCAGCCACGCTGCACCACGACCCAGCCACACTGCACACAGACCCAGCCACACTGCACACAGACCCAGCCACGCTGCACCATGACCCAGCCACACTGCACACAGACCCAGCCACGCTGCACACAGACCCAGCCATGCTGCACAGACCCAGCCACACTGCACACAGACCCAGCCACACTGCTGCACAGACCCAGCCACACTGCACACAGACCCAGCCACGCTGCACACAGACCAGCCACACTGCACACAGACCCAGCCACGCTGCACAGACCCAGCCACGCTGCACGCAGACCCAGCAACACTGCACACAGACCCAGCCACGCTGCACACAGACCCAGCCACACTGCTCCACAGACCCAGCCACACTGCTCCACAGACCCAGCCACACTGCTGCACAGACCCAGCCACACTGCACACAGACCCAGCCACGCTGCACCACGACCCAGCCACACTGTACACAGACCCAGCCACACTGCACACAGACCCAGCCACGCTGCACCATGACCCAGCCACACTGCACACAGACCCAGCCACGCTGCACACAGACCCAGCCATGCTGCACAGACCCAGCCACACTGCACACAGACCCAGCCACACTGCTGCACAGACCCAGCCACACTGCACACAGACCCAGCCACGCTGCACACAGACCAGCCACACTGCACACAGACCCAGCCACGCTGCACACAGACCCAGCCATGCTGCACAGACCCAGCCACACTGCACACAGACCCAGCCACGCTGCACACAGACCCAGCCACGCTGCACAGACCCAGCCACGCTGCACGCAGACCCAGCCACACTGCTGCACCACGTCCCAGCCACACTGCTGCACGCAGACCCAGCAGCAGCAACCCTACCTGTGACCAGGTGTGCAGCCATGTGACTCACAACCAGTGTGGAAGGCAACATTGTCACATCATTGCACAGACCTGAACCTGTTCTGCAGCCCCATGGAGCCAGACTCTTGTCACAAAGAACGCTGAGCCCAGAGAGGAGCACCTGTGTCCTTCCCACGGGGTGGTCTTGGGCCCAGCCCTGGCTTCCTCTGGCTCCCTGCAGGAGATGTGGTGCCCGCTTTCCCTCCATAGACACACTTCTTCTGGCTAGGGGCTGATGGGAAATGCTCCTGGTTTTGCTGGGAGCAAAAACAAAAACAAAACCCTGTGAGAAGAGGGACGCCAGCCCAGCAGGAGCTCAGATCTCTGACAGGAAGGAATCAGAACGTGGTCCAGGAGGTCCTGGGGCCTTGGGCGCAGCTCCTCATGGCTCATGATGACTGCAGTCATGCTGGCCCTTCCGTGTCTTCCCAGCCAGCAGGCAGGGGTGAGGGATGAAGCAGGCCACATCTCACACCAGGAAGTACATGCAAACTCTCTGCTGTTTGGTCTTATTAGCCTGAATGTAGGGACACAGCCAGCGTTGGGTGCAGGGACAGCAGAGGGTGGGCTCTTTCCTGGGCCGACTCGGCAGGGTCTGTGATGGAGGAAGTGGGGAAGGGGGGGCTGCCAGGGGCCTCGTCTGCAGCTCTCCGGAGGTGCGAGAACTAAGGAATGTCCTTTCCAGCTCCTTGGGTGACGCTAGGAGGTCACTTCTGTCCCAGCTTCTCCTTAGGGCTGCCAGGTGCCCTCCCAGGCCGCCTGAGGTTCCTGTTGACCCAGACCCCCCCCACCGCCAAGTCCTCTCAGCGCTGACTCTCCAGGCTGCCCCTGCCCTGCTGGGGCCCCACCCGCCCACACACCGCCACGGCGGCATCGCCCTCCAGGGCTGCACATCCCTCTCTGTGCGCGATCCTTGTCCTCTGAGGCGGCACAACACAACCCCCGGACAGGAAACAGGTCCTGGGCTGGCCCTGGGGACGCGCCTGGCAAGGACCTGTGGTTTCAGGGGGTCCCCACCCCTCCTTGTAAGGGCGGCTTGCAGAGCCAACCCGTCTGTTAAATGGTACGTTTAGTGCCGAGCCCTGCCTTCCTCTGGGGATTCCGGACTCTTAGCAGGTGCCCGCCCAGGCTGCCCGTGTGACCAGCCGAGTCCCCGAGGGGCTTCCCTGGTAGGTGACCTTTCACCTCCATTGCCACAACTCATTGCCAGGGACACTGAGCATGCCCCGTGTGGCTCTGCAGGGGGAGATGAGGAGAGCAGCCAGCTCCCTGGGCCTTGCCCCACGCAGCTCTCCCTCTGAGGGCTTTGCCTGTCAGGGTGGCCATGCACAAGGCCTCCTTCGGGGCCTCTGCCAGAGGCCACTTGAACATTCACATCATTTGCAGACCACACGGTATCACCTGTGTAAATGTTAGCCTGCTTGGAGTCATTGGATTTCAAAGGCAGCACCTGCAGCTGCCTACAGGGGCCAGAGCAGATGATCTCAGAGCCTTAGACAGCCCGCGCACCAGATTTCCTCATCCCCGGACACTCGGAGAAACTGGGGAGGGTCCTAGGGATGCCCCACAGGCCCTGTCCTCCAAGTGCTCGGGGGGGGGGGTGTGTGGCCTGGATGACAGGACAGGTGCACGTGCGGACAGCAGTGAGCTCTGTGCAGCTCTGCAGGGCGACACGAGCTCCCCGAGATACTGTGGGTTTGCAGGCAGGGGTGGGGGGGGTGGGCGGGAGGGCACAGGTGCTCGGGGCTCAGACACAGAGGTGCCTGCGCTCGGCCTGCTCAAGGACCTGAGTTAGAATTCCCAGGGATGCACAGGACAGTGCATCAGCTCAGCAGGGGCAGAGCAGGGGCCACGCCCTGATGCCGTGCTCACACCCTGCCGAGACCTTTGGAGCACCCCCAGCACGGGGGCCACAGGAAGCTCTCAGGCCCCTCCGGCTCCCCCCACCCCAGCCCTGGGAGGTGGCTCTGGCCCCGTGCTGACCTGCGGCTGCAGCCTGCTCCCGCGTATGGAAGTGTGAAAATGGGGCCCCTCTGGGGTGTCATCAAAAGTGAGTGGTGGGGCTGGCGCCGCGGCTCACTAGGCTAATCCTCCGCCTTGCCCCACCGGCTCACTGGGTTCTAGTCCCGGTCGGGGCGCTGGATTCTGTCCCAGTTGCCCCTCTTCCAGGCCAGCTCTCTGCTGTGGCCAGGGAGTGCAGTGGAGGATGGCCCAAGTGCTTGGGTCCTGCACCCCATGGGAGACCAGGAGAAGCGCCTGGCTTCTGGCTTCGGATCGGTGTGGTGCGCCAGCCGCAGCGTGCCGGCCGCGGTGGCCATTGGAGGGTGAACCAATGGCAAAAGGAAGACCTTTCTCTCTGTCTCTCCCTCTCACTGTCCACTCTGCCTGTCAAAAAAAAAAAAAAGTGAGGGGTTGACAGGGGGTACACCCGGGTCCAGGCAGGACTCGAGATGTCGCCCTCCTGCTGGATCCGAGCTCCTTGCGTCTCTCACTGCCTGCTTCACTGAGGGCTTTTGTCTTCTCATCGAGGTTGGCACAAGGAGTTTTTTAAGCGTTGCTTTGAAGGTCACGCAATTCTGAGCCTCGCCAGGGAGCCCACGTACCCGTGTGGCCTTGAGCACAGATTTCCTACACTGGTCTGTGTGGAGCCCACGCTCTGCCAGCTGCCAGCACAGAGCAGCCACCGGGGCAGGGAGCTCAGAGCCTTCGCTGAGCACAGCCCCCGGTTACACCTGAGCCCTCCTCCCCCTCTCCGCTGAGACATCCGATGGTCAGAGAGGACGTGTGAGTGCCTCGAGGTGACACAGCTCTGGGGTCGCAGGCCGGGGCCCGCCCCCGCTGTCTCCTGACCGGCGCAGTGGTGGCCCCAGGACTGCCTCTCATGTGAAGTAAGACGCCGTCTCTTTTCCCCCATAGTGGGCACTTGGTTTCTATGGAGACACCCGACGAGCGGCCATGCGGCTGGAACCAACAGGCAGGACGCGTGGCTGCTTCTGCCCCCTCCTCTCCACCGTCTGTGTGTCGGAGTTTATTTGTTAAGTGAGCTTCCCCACAACAGTTCAAAATGTGCGATGGCCTTTTACCACCTGAACAGTCAAAACAGATGTCTTTATGCAGATCTGGTGTGATATTTTTCTATCTAAAACAGACCAAAAGCAGACTTCCTGTTTGTAGAGTCAGAACAGAGCAATAAGAAGGGAACTATACTATGGCGCAGTTGATTTTGTTTTGTGACAATCAGTTAATTGAAACCTAGGTCCCACAATGTCTATGACTGACTCACAACATCCATGACCTACAGCATCCATGACCTGCAACACGCATGACCCACAACATCCATGACCTACAGCATCCATGACCTACAACATCCATGACCTACAACATACATGACCTTCAACATCAGTGACCTACAACATCCATGACTGACGACATCTGTGAATGTAGATCCATGACCTACAACATCCATGACTGACGTCTGTGACCTACATGTCTGTGACCTCCAATGTCCATGACTCACCATGTGTGTTCTACAACATCCGTGTTCTACAACATCCGTGACCCCCAGCATCACTGACTGACAGCGCCTTCCCAACACCCAGCAGCCAGTCCTCCAGAGTCGACCATGCCCTGCACCTTCCCATGGAGACAGACATCCAGAGCCGCTCTGTCCAGAGCAGTGGCCACTCGCCCTGGGTGGGGTTTTCATACTCACAATATGGCGGGTGCCACGGGAACTGAAACCCCAATTCACGTAAGCTGAGTTACCTCACGCAGCCCAGGGTTCGCGCACTGGGGGCTGCAGCTCCACGGGAAGAACCGGGGGATTTTCACAACCATAAGCGCTGACCCCACAGAGCCCCCTCCCCACAACACAGCTGCCTCTCCTCTGCCCTGCCCACTCCACAAGGAACACGCCCGCTCAGCCTGCAGCTCCACGAAGGGAACCTGGACACGGAGCAGGTGGGGCCAGGGAGGGAACAGTGGACTCCAGGGCAAACAGTCCAAACAACAAAGCAAGGGAGGGGGTGTGGGGCTGTCCCTCTACCCTTCCACCCCTCTGGTCTCACCCACAATACAGCCTCTGAGACCGGTGTAATGGGACGTGGCCCCCCAAACTGCAGTCTTGACCTCAGGATGCGGCCTCGTCTGGGAATGGGGTCACTGCAGATGCAAGCAGCCGAGATGATGCCATGCCGGCGTGCGGCCCCGACCCAGGACCTCGGGGGTCCTGATCAGAGGAGGGGCTGCGGGAGGAGTCCCGGGAAGGCGGGGGCTGGGCCGCCACCCGCCAGGGGGCTGCAGAGCTCAGTGTGCCTGGTACGGATCTTCCTCAGTGCCTGCAGGGGAGCACAGGCGGTCAACACCTTGACCTCGGCCTTCTGCCCCCAGGCAGTGTAGGAACCAATGCCCGTTCCCATGGCCCAGCCAGCCAGTGGCCGCTGTGGGAACCAGCATGGCAGGATCCTGGGATACACCGATGATCGCCGTCTATACCACATGCATGCCGTGGACTGCCGCACGCTGTTTACCCAGACCTGTCCTTTTCTGAGGCTGGGCAAAGGCACAGCCTGACTTTCATCTTTGCATCTCCCTGGGGATCAGCCCAGGGACAGGGAAGTCTGAATCGGTCCTAGGTATTTTGTTAATTTCCCAGCAGGACGCGCCAACCACAGAACCCACCAGAACTCGCTTTTCAAGGGAGAATTCTCGGGCTGTTTCCAGCTCGATTCCCTGCACGAGCACGGTCCCCCCCCCCCCCCACCGTGGTGGAGGAGGCGGCCGGGGGCCCATGCACGCAGGCTTCCGGGAGGGGGCTGCTGTGGGCCCCGGCACCTGCTGCTGCAGCGTGGCACTGCTGGAATTAATCCCGGGTTTTTGTAGCTGGCGCCACAGCACCGGCTTCGGGACGGGGCTGGAGCCAGGCGAGCCTATCTATATCTGTGGACGGATGATATCATTATTTTGGGAAAGCGAGTTGGAGCTCGGCGGAGCACGCAATCCCGTGGAGATCCCAGTGGAGGAAGCCGCACGTGCAGGTGCTAGGCGTGATAAGGTGCGCTGGCATTTATCTGTGTACTTGCAGACAAATATTAGCACAGTCATGAATTAAGCTTTTAATCCCTTTTGTTATAAATTGAATATCTTTATTTTAACAAACATCAACAACGCACGGCATTGTGCGCCACACTGCTCAGCCCTGTTCCCCACCACGCACCGTGACATGATACGCCGGAGCACACGTGTTCCCGGGACACCCCACCGTATGTTCCCGTCTCTTCCCTCTGAACAAAGACACGGGACACGTCCAGGAACCAGGAGCGGGTTTCGTGTCAGGAGCGATCGTCCAAACCAAGTTTTTGCTCCTTTGAAAGCTTGAGTGGATCTGAGCAGCAAACAGAGAGACCCTGGGCGGGGTTGGGGGGGGGCACCCAGGGAGGGCCTGTGCAGAGACAAGGTCTGGTTCAGGGCACCCTTGGCTGGGCTCTCGGTGCCACCTGAGTCCTTTCTGGCCCTAGGACAGATGGGGAGGGGGCAGTCGGGCTGCGGCCTCCCTGGCAAGGTCACACGGCCAGGAGTCCAGCACTTCTGTGCACAAGGGATGGTGCCAAGACCTGCAAGATTCGCCTCTGAGAGGACATACCCTGACTCCAGGATGAGAACCCAAGACGGGGGCGTGGGGGCAGGACAGGCGAGGCCCTCCGTGGAGGCCAGAGGACAGGAGAGAAAACAGCGGCTCAGATCCTGGGGTTCACACAGCCTCTGATCTTGGGATTCACACATCCTCTGATCTCGGGGTTCACAGAGGCTCTGATCTCGGGGTTCACAGAGGCTCTGATCTCGGGGTGGAGAGGCAGGGAGGTAGGAGATGGGAGGAGAGAGAGGGGCTGGGATGGAGAAAGCCAGTGGGATGCTATAGAAAGATCACTTTCAACAAAAGAGGAGACACATCCGGTTATTCCAAGAAACTAACGAAGAGACCGCTGATGAAAACTAAGGGTCCCCATGGCAGGAGAGAGAAAACCCGAGTGACATCCGTGGTCAGGACCAGACATCAGAAGAAAGGGGAGGGCACCCTGGCCATTTGGGGCTGGGGAGGGGGGCTGGGAGGCATCCTCCTCCCCGGCGCAGGCCCCGCCAGCATGAGCAGTAAGCGCGGGAGAGGGAGGGTGGGCTCCAGGGTCCCCAGGCTTCCAAGCTGCTGAGCCCGAGCTGGGTGGAGATTCCCGCACATGGGCGGGGGATGCCTCCCCACATGCCCCAGACCCAGCACCCAGCCGGTGACCCTTTTAGCTGACCTGAGGTAGAGAGCGCTCAGCCCACCATCACGGGAGCCGCGTGGCATGCTGCGGCCTGTGGCAGCTGCTCCCTCGGGCATCCCCACCAGAGGGGCCACCCCACGCCCCTCCCGCTCTCCGCAAGCTCCAGGCTTTCATCCCTGTCCACAGGAGAGCTTCCTCCACTCCCACACCTGAGAGCTGAGGCAGAGAAGGTGCCGTCGCCGCCCCATGGCACTGTGCCAGGGCGGTATCTCTCGGCAAAGCCCAGCTCATGCCTCACTGGCCCGAGTTGATGGCAATTCCTAAAGCAGTCCCTGGCCAGGAGGCAGGGTGGCTGCTCTCGGATGGCTCCTGGGAGGTGACGGCTGGCATCTTCAAAATTACGATGGAAAACGGTTTCAACACAGGTGTTCAAGACACACAGAGGCTCAGAAAATCACCTCCCAAGCCGTGTTCCTGAGGACACCGTGGGGGGATGTGGCCAGCACGGCAAGAGCAACCCCGCGAGGCTCCCTCACGATCCCCGTGGCCGCGGCTTTGCCGGCTAAGGTCATGCCGGCTTCACCGCCTGCTCAGGGTAGAATCGTGCTTCTCAGCTCAGTTCACAGCCCAGGGTCCCAGGGACCAGCACCAAGCTGAGAGCCAGGCGTCCATCTCCCCTGCTCAGCGAACCTGTGGCTGCCCTCATGGCCTCAGCTCCTCCAGGTTCAGTGCGGGGCTGACACCTTCTCACCCTCGAGGGCTGGCAGGGTGTTTTGTGGACCGAGGTCATAACATCTTTTAACTGAAGGAACGCGGGCAGGTGCTATTTCCCAGTGTATGTGTGGCACTTTGAAAGTCAAAGCGATGTCTAGATATTTACCCAAAATAGCCATGAGCAGGCACCCAGAGACACTCGGGGCAACGGTCAGAGCAGAGCCAAAGATTGGAAGTAAGGCAGTGGCCATCAGTGGATGGGAAGGCTCACATGTCCATCAACAGGCAGGCAGACCCACATGTCCATCAACAGGTGGGTGGGTCCACATGTCCATCAACAGGTGGGTGGACCCACATGTCCATCAACAGTTGTTGGACCCACATGGTGGATGGTTGGACCCACATGTCCATCAACAGGTGGGTGGGTCCACATGGTGGGTGGGTGGACCCACATGTCCATCAACAGGTAGGCAGACCCACATGTCCATCAACAGGCAGGCAGACCCACATGTCCATCAACAGGTGGGTGGGTCCACATGGTGGATGGGTGGACCCACATGTCCATCAACAGTTGTTGGACCCACATGGTGGATGGGTGGACCCACATGTCCATCAACAGTTGTTGGACCCACATGGTGGATGGTTGGACCCACATGTCCATCAACAGATGGGTGGGTCCACATGGTGGATGGGTGGACCCACATGTCCATCAACAGGTAGGCAGACCCACATGTCCATCAACAGGTGGGTGGGTCCACATGGTGGGTGGGTGGACCCACATGTCCATCAACAGGTGGGTGGGTCCACATGGTGGGTGGGTGGACCCACACGTCCATCAACAGGTGGGTGGGTCCACATGGTGGATGGGTGGACCCACACGTCCATCAGCAGGTGGAGTCCATCTGAGAGTGAGCTCTTGCTCAGCCTTAGACAGCAGCATGACCGACAGCATCATGACCCTGCTCCAGTGCAGATGCCGCTGGAGGACATTAAGTGGAATAAACCAGTGACAAGGAGGACACGCTCTGAACCGCTGTACTCATGTCATGTGAAGCCCCAGAGCAGACACTAGAGACAGGTCAGACAGTGGGTGCCAACGGCTGGGGCGGAGAAACAGGGGAGTGATGGTCAGGAGGGGGTGGGACAGCAACGGAGCCCCCAACTGTGCACTTGAAAACAATTGACGGCAAATTCATTTGGAGTATATTTTATCACAAAAAATATTTTTAAAGACATATTTATTTGAAAGGCAGAGTTACAGACAGACGGAGACAAACAGATCTTTTATCTGCTGGTTCACTCTCCTCCCCAAATCACTGCACTGGGGGAGGCCCAAGCCAGAAGCCAGGAACTCCATCAGGGTCTCCCACATGGGCAGCAGAGGCCCAAGTGCTTGGGCCATCACCCGCTGCCCTCCCTGGCACATTAACAGGGAGCTGGATCAGAAGTGGAGCAGCTGGGACTCAAATTGGTGCCCATGTGGGGTGCTGGCACTGCAGGCAGCAGCTTAACCCGCTGTGCCACACCACTGGCCCTCAAAGGATTGTTTTTAGAAATCAAAACAATGGGGGCTGGCGCTGTGGCTCACTTGGCTTATCCTCTGCCTTTGGCATCGGAATCCTATATGGGACAGGGTTCTAGTCCCAGTTGCTCCTCTTCCAGTCCAGCTCTCTGCTGTGGCCCAGGAAGGCAGTGGAGGATGGCCCAAGTGCTTGGGCCCTGCACCCACATGGGAGACCAGGAAGAAGCACCTGGCTCCTGGCTTCGGATCGGCATAGCTCTGGCCATAGCAGCCATTTGGGGGGTGAACCAATGGAAGGAAGACCTTTCTCTCTGTCTCTCCCTCTCACTGTCTGTAACTCTGTCAAATAAATAAATAAATAATCTTAAAAAAAATCAAAACAATGTACTCCCTGCCCTGACAGCACTTCACGTGTGACCACGAGGAGCCACGGATGTGTCAGGGCCCAGGTGGCTCACAGGTCAAGGACAAGGTTGCGAGGAGCAGTCCGGATGTGTGAGGGCTCTGACTTGCTCCCGGCTAGAATGGCTGGCGAGCGCATCTCTGTGTGGTTCAGGCGGGATCCTGCACACACAGAAAGCTCCTGCCCGGGGCTGAAGCCACCAACACACCACACCAGTCAAGGCTGTTCAGCTCCTGCTGACGACTCCAGGCTGCATCCCACTGCAGGACTGAAAGACGCCACGAAACCTGGTCACGCCCCGACATCAACGCCCAGGCCAGCGTATCGGCACTTTGCTGTCTGCCACAGCACTCCTCAGGATTAGGGTTAATTCTGCCATCATGTGTTTAATGTCTGGGTGTCCAACACATCTCCTGTCTGTCCCTACATGAGGCCCTGAGCCCATCACCTCCTGTCTGTCCCCACACAGGTCCCCAAGCCCATCATCTCTCTGTCCCCACACAGGGTCCCGAGCCCATCACCTCCTGTCTGTCCCCACACAGGGTCCCGAGCCCCACTACCTCCTCTCTGTCCCCACACGGGGCCCCGAGCCCGTCACCTCCTGTCTGTCCCAACACAGGGCCCCAAGCCCCATCACCTCCTGTCTGTCCCCACATGGGGTCCTGAGCCCGTCACCTCCTGTCTGTCCCCACACGGGGCCCCAAGCCCCATCACCTCCTGCCGGGACACAAACTGGCACTGGCAGGGGTTCAACCTACTATGCCAGAGTACAAGCCCCAACATATCTTTTTTAAAAATATATATTTATTTACTTGAAAGGCAGAGTTACAGAGAGAGAGTGAGAGGAAGAGAGAGAGAGAACTTCCACCATTGGTTCACTCTCCAAATGGCCCCAACAGCCAGGGCTGGGTCAGGCTAAAACCAGGATCCTGGGACCCCCTCCAGGTCCCATGTGGGTGCAAGAGCCCAAGTACTTGGGCCATCCTCCACTGCTTTCCCAGGTGTGTTAGCAGGGAGCTGGATCAGAAATAGAACAGGGGCCGGTGCTGTGGTATAGTGGGTGAAGCTGCTACCTGCAGTGCCAGTATCCCAGCCTGTTCGAGTCCCAGCTGCTGCACTTCCGAACCAGCTCTCTGCTATGGCCTGGGAAAGCAGAAGATGGCCCAAGTCCTTGGGCCCCTGAACCAGTGTGGGAGACCCGGAGGAATCCTGGTTTGAATTGGCACGGCTCTGGCCATTGTGGACATCTGGAGAGTGAACCAACAGAGGGAAGACCTCTCTCTATTTGCCTCTCCTTCTCTGTGTAACTCTGCCTTTCAAATAAATAAATAAATCTTTAAATAAGTAGAGCAGCCTGGACTCAAGCTAGTGCCCATGTGGGATATGAGTATTGCAGGTGGTGGCTTAACCTGCTGTGCCACAATGCCAGCCCCAGCAAACATGTCTCTCAATTCAGTTTCCCGTGAACTTCTGAGCTGGCTTCATGTGTGAGCATGCCGCAATACCAGGTCTTGCTGGTTGTCCACGCATCCCTGTAGGCAGCTTGTTACTACCCTGAATGGCATATGCAGCCCTTGGCAATGACCCTGCCACTTGCCCCCCTAGCAGTCCCATCCCCACCACAGCCAGGGCCCCTGGCACTGTTCCCTATGTCATCAGTGTGAGGAGGAAGACGAATGGGGCCAGGGCCCTCAGGCACAGCCTGCAGAAGGCAGTAAGGGGAGCGAGCCTCCTTCCCACAGGTGACCCAAAAGGCTTGCTCCTAATAAGCAGAATCTGCCCTAGCATCATAACCATTACTGGTCAGCCTTAGCGTCCAGTCCAGGAATGGGGACAGTCGCCCGGAGCCCAACAGCATCAAGAAATCAGCACGTGCTCTCCAGCAGGTGCACACGCCACACTGCCTCCAGCCAGGCTGCTGACCTGAGGCGCCAGCCCCGTGCACCTGGGCACTGCCTGCTGACACGGAGGCAGCGGCCCGAGACCGCGGGCAGGGCTGTGCTCGGCAGTGTTCCCGCAAGGAGCAGAGTTAATTAAGAGCCACGAGCTAAATAAACCACCAGGGAAGATTATCTCCTCCGTAATTGAATTGTGGACTCTGAAGCTTTGCGAGTTCAACTGTCTTAAATTAATGAGCGTGGTCTGGGGGGATCCAGGCCTTTACGCACGTGCAAGCCTCCCGCGCTCTCCGCGGGGGGTGCCTGGCGCAGCCGGCCGCCCCGTTTGCGCCTCTGCCTTCCGCAGAACAGCGAGTTCCTGCAGAGCGCGCGGCAGCTGGGGCCCGGACGGAGCACCCTGTAGAATGCGGGCTGGAACAAAACAGACCTGTTGGCAGCTTGCACAGGCTGCCCCAGCCCCATGCGTGTGCAGCAGGAATCCAGCCTGTGCTGGTCACACATGGCTGGGCTTGAGGCAGAACTGCTGGCCACTTTGCTGAGATGTGACCTTGGGTGTGGCGTAGGCAACCAGGTCCCCCTGAAGATAAGAATCCCTGGTGGGGGGATACAGGACATTTTCTAACCCTGCACATCTTCGGAAGAACTGCAGCATGCCCCCCACTGTGGACAACCCGGCGGTGTGGCCACAGGGGCTTGGTGCGTTCAGACATTCAGCGTGACACTGTTGCTCACTCATCACTGCTACCGACTGGCTCACCATGGTGATCCCACACAGCAAGTTACCCCGTCTGTCGTCACTGAGCCACCTGCTGCCAGCGTTCCCTGGCTTTGTTGATGCTGCCGTAGGGGGTTTACCTGTGTTCTTTCCCTACAGGTGGAACACCTGTTTTCAAAGTTGCTGGGGCTTTCCCCAAGTTAAAACTGATGGAGCTGCACTGGGCTGCGTTCCACCCCACAGCCTCAGCCAGTGGCCAGGGGGCAAACAGAAGCACCCCCAGAGCTTCTGCTAGGGCCCGGGTGTGTACAGTCCCCCAAAGTTCACCTGGAGAGATGGAGTTTGGGAGGGGGCTTTGCGAGGTGACTAGGGCTGGAGGAGGTCACAGTGGGAAGGGTCTGTGATGGAGCCCGTGTCCTTTGGAGAAGACCCACCCTGCCAGCACCTGACTGGGCCTCCAGCCCGTGCACCAAGAGGCACAGGGGCCTGAGTTCAGGCTGCCGTTCCCTGCAATCTGCCCAGCAGCCCAGGCTGACTCAGAGGCTCCTAAAGGTGGCTCATGAGGCTTTCACCTTCCCAGATCCGTTCTTTCCATCCAGAGACCCAATGAGATAGGAGACTGGGAGAGGAAGGAGCAGCCGGGCTGCACTGGGAGAGAACTGCATGTGTCTTGGAGGGAGAAGCCCCCTGGGGTGGGGGCTTTGTCCAGGTGGGCTATGAGGTGCTCCTTGTAGACTTGGGGCAGGAGTTGTCCAGGCCCAGGGTTCTCAGGGGAGCTTGTCCAAAGCGTATCCACCATTGTGATGGGGACACAACAGCCACAGCCTGATGCTCTGCCCAGGCCGGGCCCCTGTCCTCATCCAGGCAGGCTGACCACACACCTGCACTCTGTCACACATGAATGTGCTCACAGTGAAGTGACCTGTGTCCCATCCACCCACCCACACATGCTCCGGTGATATCCCCAGCACCTGAGCCAGCACGCAGGTGGGTTTGCACACGTATTTACACAGAAAAGCGTGCTTCAAGGACTTTGTGGGAAATAAAATTATTCATGTTGGTGCAAACCATTTTGAAATAAATGCATAGGAGAGGTCTTTGCAGAAAACCTATGCTGTGTTATGAAAAATTATGCTTGGATTTCCAAACATTTTGCACAAAAAGAAGCCCATATGTGAATTGCATTTTCCACACGAGGCACAAAACAGCTGTGCGTGCGACTGCGGTGCTCCACAGCCTTCACCGTTCACCGTTCACCGGGAAGGCAAACGCAAAGTCAAAGACACGCAGCTGACCCACACAGGCCATCCGAGAGGTGCTGTCCAGGGTGCTGACCACCTTCCTGCTGGGAGCTGCTGTCCAGGGTGCTGACCACCTTCCTGCTGGGACGTGCTGTCCAGGGTGCTGACCACCTTCCTGCTGGGAGCTGCAGGAACACTTCCCAGAGCTCTTTTTGTGGTTCCCCCAGCGCAGCAAGCCTGTAGCAGCATGATGAAGTGCTACGGAGTGCATTCCTAAACCTCTCCAGACTGCTGTTGGCCGGGGAGAACCAGAGCCGTGAGCTGGCTGAAGGCCTCCCTGTCCGAGCCTGCCTGGATTGGCCCTCACCTCCCAGCAGAGGCTGGGTCTTTGCCACGGCACAGAGCCTGCCACACAGGAACTCAGTGTTGCTGCCACCAGGAGAGACTGCCCCAGACATCTCCTTCCCAGCACCTCCTCCTGGTGTGCCTGTGTGAGCGCCGCTAGCGTGTGAGCAGCATCTTCTTCAGCTGATCTCCTTCTAAAAACCTAAGCGGCCATTTCAGCTTTCCACCAAGTAATGCAGGTGTGATGGCCTGGGCTGGGGCTCACCTTTCTTGTGCTTGTGACTTGTCCTCCCACAGGTCACTAAGATCACGGCAGGGGCACCAGGGACTACCATCCAGTCCTGATGAGAAAATGGGCCCAGCAGGCGTGGCCTCCACTAGGCAAAGGGTGAGGAGGATGCTGAGAGCAGAGTCCTGCCTCCAGCAGTTCACTGTGTCCCACCAGGGGGACACAGACTCGGTGAGGTGCTGATCCAGCCCCGGGATTCCTTCCAGAGTCAGGGCAGAGCGAGGAGCTGCAGCCCGGGAGACTGCCTGGAGGAGGCAGGGCTCAGGCCTTCGCAGTCCCAGGAGGGGCACCAGAGGCAGCAGACAGAATCCCACATGCTGGTGAGATCTGAGCCTCAGAGAAAACAGGTGTCCCACAGCGAAAAAGCATGTGTTGTTGACTGGGATTCAAATTCACCTGGCACCTGTGTGTCACATGGCAGTCCTACAGCTGTCCTTGGGCCAGACACAGTGAGCACCATTTCAGGAGCCCAGGGGATGCCTGTGTCTGGAACACAGGCCCCTCACCAAGGCCACCTTTCCCAGCAACGGCAGGGCCAGGGAACGGGCCAGCCACGGGCTTCCTCCAAAACAGCGAAGGAAAAACCAGGCGGGGAGCCCCAGGCCATGCTCACATTCAACCTACAACTGTGCCATCAGCAAATTAAAATCAATTGAAATCAATTTAGCCGGGATAAAGTCTCCCCCCCGGCTGGGGCTCATCTGCGGCACTCACAGCTCCCAGCGCTGAAACAGGTGCTTGTAAATTAATTAGCCTCCTGAAACACACCTTAAAATGGATTTCCCAGAAGTCCCTGGCAGGGAGCCATCCTGGCCCCACGAGCTGATCAGCGACTGTAAATATTGAGATTTGATAAAGTGCGGCTGCTCTGGCAGCAGATGGCTGGGGACGGTCTGTTGACACGGCTGCGATTACTTGCGTCGCAAGACTTCCGAGCAGGCCTCCTCTGGGAGGCCCTGGAGGACCCGGGCCCTCTGCAGCTATTTGCCTCCTAATTGAAAATCCTCATTCCCAGATGGAGCCGACGGTGCCGCCCCGGCAGCCTGCTCCGTGCCGCTCGGCTGTTGATCCACGGGTAATTGCTTTCGGTAATGCAGGTTAAATGTGACATTTAGTGCTTAATAAAAATTATCAAGGCCAAAGCCGTTTATCATTCTTACACTTTGGGCTGTCACTTCTAAGGGGATTCTCAATTCATTTGAATTCTCAAGGAGGCGACAAGGCAACTCCATGGCAGAGCCAGCTTCACTTGGGGTTTCTCTCTCTCTCTCTCTCTCTCTCTCTCTCTCTCTCTTTCTGTCTCTGTCTCTCTCTCTCTCTCACACACACTTTTAAAAGAATTGTTAACAACAACAAGAACAACAACAACAAACCCGTCCAAATTAACCCACTGAGTGCAGACCTCTCCTCCCTGAGTAACAGTGTCTACAGCGTCGAGAGCCGTGCACCTCCAGTTAGGGGCGTGGGGTGAAGCCATGGAGTCGATTCTCCAGCCACACACGGGGCAGCTGGAAGGAAGCACCTGCTGAGGACGGAGCACTGGGCTCCCTCCCCGAGACTGCTTTCCCTCAATGGGGAAGCCATGTGGGAGGGAGTTTCAGAAAGGAGGAGCCGCGGGAAGGGGCTTCCACAGAGACGTCCTGACTGGTAGCAGCTGCGGTAGGGGCCCGGCCTTGAGGAAGGAGCAGTGGTGTGAGGGCCCTGCTCCCGTATCCACTCTGCGTATCATCCTGCTGCACCTGCTGCGCCTGCTGCCTTCCTGCACGGCTGGTGGGCAGCAGGGCCAAAGGTCGTCTCTGCCACAGGCTCACTGGTTGCGAATATTTTCATCTGATTTCTCATCTTACGTTCATTCGTATGGATTTTGTGAAGGCAGAAATATTTTGTTGTTGTATCTGTCAGACCTACTTTGTATTTGCTCAGTTTACTGCTAATAAAAAGCCAGTACACCCCGGAGTATATAAAAATCAACCTACTCCTTTTTCTCGCTGTATGATTTAATTTTTTACCATTAACCTTTGAATCCTTCATAGTTTGTAAGAGCTATATGGAGTTAGGTAACTAGCTGTTTTCCTCCGAATAGTTAACCAAGCAGCCGGCATTCTGTCTGGAGCTCCCCTCACCCTCACTGACGGATATACTGCCACTACCAGGCCCTAGCCACCCCCTCGAGGGCCTGTTTCTTAGTCCAGTGGCCCTTAGGATGGCACAGCACTGCTTAACGACCACAGCTGCCCGACGTGCCTGCATATCTGCCTTTCTAGACACTTAATGGGTTTTGCTACTTATTTGGGTGTTTTTAAAATTACATATGAAATTTAGGGTAACATTGTCATGTTCCAGGAGGAGTCCCATCGCGATCTGACTCGGATAGGATGGCCTTGCACTTCCCAGAGATCCCTTAGGGGTCTCGGCCACTGAGTCAGCAGCGGTCGCTGCAGTCAGTCCACCCCGTGGTCTCTGATCCTCTGCACCTCGACCCCATGACGCTCAGCCATGTCAGCCGTTAGCAAACTCCTCCAGCCGTGGCTGAGCAGTGGCAATGCTTGCCCGGCCACTTTCTGGCCGCCACTGAGGGGTGAGCAGCTGTCTGTCCACGCACACTTACTTTGTGATGGACCTCCTCACTCTTCTCACTACACTCGCAGATGTTCAGTTGACATCTAGCATTTTCTAGGTATGTAATCTCCATCTGAAAATGACAGTGTCTTCATCCAGGAAGGTTTGCCCTATTGTTGTTCTGCCCTTGGCATGTCCCGGGAGCTCTGGGACAGAGGGGACTCGCGTGGGCCGGTGGGTGATTGTTGGTGGGTCACTGTCCACAGCGAGAGGTGGTGGCGACGCCGTGTCAGGCACTAGGTCATGAGCTCATTCACACCTGCAAACAAGCCTGAAGTGCTGGCCGAATGCAGCTCAGAGCCGGGGAGTAACGTGATGCCCTCGTCTCCTCTCCCTGCCTCTCCCAGTCTTTTTCCATGGTAAATCCCAACTCCGACTCCAAGCATCGTTCACAGTTCACTCACGCTCCACACACCGTTTCCCTCATTGTCCACATTCTTTAACTCCCTGCGATCTCCCCCTTCCCAGATCAACGCGTATCTCCTGATCTTCCAGAACCTTCCCTGCCCCCGATCTGGGCTTCTCTGTGCTCAGCCCCTGTGCACCCCTGAGGCTCTGCTCATTCCAAATGCAGCCCCAGGCACACACCTCCTGCTGTCCCCTCCCACAGGGAGCTGGGCTGGACCCACAAGTGCCGGGAGCTGGCAAAACATGGCGGATCCAAGCCTGGTCACTGGAGGAGGGCACCTTCTGCTGCTGCCTTCAGAGGGTGTCAGCCGCCTGACCGCCAGCTGGAAACCACGCAGAAGCCACGGGAGGCCCCTCCCACCAGCATCCACCTGCAGCACCAGACACCTTGTGATGGCGGCACCTGCAGGAGAGCCACCCCACCGAGCGCAGGCCCACGAGAGATGGGGGTTGTGGCTCCTAACACAGCAGGATTTCACCAAAACCCTACGGGGTGGCATGTGGTGGGGGCCCGGAGCCAGTGTTGCTCCCCCTCAGTCTCCATCCGGGGACTAGCACAGGCACTGTGTGGGCCAACGAGGAGCTGCAGGGATGCAGGCCTGGGGGCCGGCCCTGGGGCAGGTGCTGTCCCGTCCGTGGGGCCCATGGAGTGCATCGAGGTGGCTCCTGAGCTGCTGGCATCCCGTGGGGCCTGCTGAGCCCACTCCCAGGGCAGGGAGCCCCCAGGAGTGAGTCCTGAAGGCGTGGGCAGGCGCCTGGGACGCTGCGCTCAGGTTGGCTGTCGGCTCCTGGACGTCCTCTGTGTCAGCTGTGGGTGTCACAGGAAACGGCCAAGCTCAGGGGGGAGCCAGATGGGGCGGGGGCGGGAAGGGGGGAAGCGGGCAGGGAGTGGCAGGCTCGGGCCAACCCCAGAGGAGCTCTCAACCAGGCAGCGGCCTGGGGACCAGCGTGGTGACCCCTTGAGTGTGGGGATGGGAGGGGAGGCGGGGCAGCGGTGCTCCCTGCCATCATCTCCTCTCTCCTCCGCTCACAAAGGCTGATGGGCCCAGAGAAGCTGAACACGCTTAGGGTTGAGACTTAGCTCCTGGCCGAGACGCAGACACACAATCACGCACCGCTCCAGGGCAGGACAGAGGTCAGCGTGCACAGGACGAGCCTCGCACAGCACCCGGCCGTGCGTTCCCATTCCTGGATTTTTCTCAGCCCCTGGGAATGGTCATCGAGAAAAGAGGTTCCAGTGTGTCCCCACTCCAGACAGACGCAAAGTGGAGCTCAGGCCGCCGAGTGCTACTACACACAAACTCTGTCCTTGACCGGTCCCAGGAAAGCCAGATTCAAGGGGAGGCAAAGAGATCCCTCAAGCCACTCCCAGCCCCATACTCCTCCACTTCTGCCCCTGTTCCTCCAGACTGCTCAGACCCTAAAATCCAGCCAGGGTGTGAGCCAGGAATCACCGTCCGTGTGAAGTCTCAGGGCTGCCAACCATCGCGTGAGCTCATGAATACAAAGCAGCAATCCCGCCACCTACAAGTGCCAGGAGCTGCCAGGAGCCTGCCCCGCCCTGGCTCATGGCTGCCCGACACCTGTGCATCTGAGGCACTGGGGGACACGTAGGCTTGCACACGAGCCCTCGCTCAGAGAACACCACACGCTGGCCAGAAGTCAGTCAGCGCAAGGAGGCAGGTGGCTGGCGCTGGAGAGGAGAGGAGGAGGAGGAGGAGGAGGAGGCAGAAATGAGAGGGAGAGGGGTAAGCTTGACCTGAAAGTGCTTACAGTACTTGGACTCTTGGAGGCCACATAGCAGTGTTCCACATGAGGACGTGGCCTGAGCAAGCAGTGAATGGGCCGTGGACATGGACAGATGAGTGACACCCAGTCCATGAGGCTGTCTCCTCCTCTGTGACAGCCTCGTTGGGGTCGTCTGGGCATCGGTGCTACCCCAGGACCTGATACTCCCTCGCTCTGCAGCTCCAGGGCCTGGATAGCGGCCCTCTCTGTGTCTACAGGTTTAAGTTTCCAGGTTTTAGAGTTTAGGTTGGGTCTGGTGCTGTGGCATAGCAGGTAAAGCTGCTGCCTGCAGTGCCAGCTCCCACATGGGCGCCAGTTCAAATCCTGACTGCTCCACTTCTGATCCAGCTCCCTGCTAACGAGCCTGGGAAGGCAGCAGAAGATACCTGGGCCCCTGCCCCAACGTGGGAGATCTAGAAGAAGCTCCTGGCTCCTGGCTTCGGCCTGGCCCAGCTCTGGCTGGTGCATCTGTTTGGGAAGTGAGCCAGCTAGGCGGAAGATCTCCCTGTCTCTCTGTCTCTGCCTGTCTAATAAATAAATAAATCTTTTTGAAAAGGAATTTGGGGAAGTTCATAGAGAAGGGAGAGGCAAAGGCCAGGTGAGATTTCAGACACTGTCTTTCTGGGACTGGGAGGAGACTGCCAGGCACACATTTACTTTCCAGACTCAAGCAGGAGACGGTCACGGAATTCTGGACTTCCAGGGCTGGGGGACCCCGCAGGACAGACCCAGCCCTGACAGTGAGTCGGGCAACATCTGGCTGATGGGCCCTAGACACAGCTGGGCCCACAGGCAAAGCGCCCAAGCACTCCCATGCGCCTCACTTCCCAGGTGCTCCTGCTGCCCTGATACCCCAGAAAACCCCAGGGGTGCTCCCGGATGTATGGCTGACGGCAGTGCCGATGTCACCCAGTGAATAAGCATTTTGAATTCTACCCCTGGGAAGAATCCCATCCCTAGCAGACAGCCGGGACTTTGAGAAGCCAGCAGCAGGACCTGGGGAGACTCAGCGTCTGGGAAGAGGGGGAGGCGCAGGACCCCGATGGCCAGGGTGTGCACGTGTCCCGTTGGGAGCAGGCAAACGCAGGACCCACAGTTCCCGAGCAGGGTTAGGCGGTGGAGGCCCAGCAGGGCTGAGATGCACGGAGCACAGCCAGGGCCCATGTCCACCCGAGCGGGATCCTCGCTGAAGGGACTCAGCACACTCGCCCAGACCCGAGTCTTCTCCCCAAGATCCACACCCTGCGGGATTTGGGACCCCCAAGGCACACGCTCAGGGAGAAGGACCCTGCCTGACAGCCCTCCCTCCCCGAGCGTGGCAGCCCCCAGTGACAGCCGGGGCACCAGGCTGCTCTCCCAACTGGAACACCCGCCTTCCACACACATCTTTTCAAGGTGATGCCACGCACTAGGCCTTGGCTCTCAAATACAGACTTCAAGGTCAGAAATCCTCATTCCGCAGGCCGTTCCTGGAGTGCGGCCTGGGAGCTCCTGCCCTTGGAGCGCCGAGCTGGTGACGGCAGGACCGCCAGACCCAGGCAGCATGAGCGCAGAGAGGGCCCTGTGCTGACCGGGGCTGCCCACAGTCAGGGAGGGCCCCCGCCAGCACGAGCTCGCACCCGTGCCTGACCCAGAGAACGCTCGGAGCAAGGATGCAGCGGCAGAGCCACGTCTGTGGGTGCAAACACAGTGGCAGCCAAGCCAGAGGCACCCGTCCAGCCACGCCCACTTGGCGGCTCACGTTGGATGTCTGCATTTCCCCCAAATTACAAAGCAGGTGCCTCAGAGACCACTCACAGGATCTTCTCGCCATCCTTCCTGCAAGACAGCGGCAAGTCAGCAGCGTCTCTGGGGAGAAGACCCTCCCGCCGTGGCTGCTGGGTGACCCAGGCCAGCATGACGGCTCCCGCACCGTGAGCACCGGGACCATCTCCAGCTCTTCTGCCGAATTCGTGACGTGCGGAGGACGTACCTCTTCCCCCGCGGGGAGACGACGCTTTGGAGATGTGAGAAGGTGGCTCAGGGTGGGGGCGGCTGATCTCTGATCACCCCCCAAATTGTGGAATTAAATGAGGGTGGTCTTCTCCAAGCCCGATAGGAACCACAAATCCAAGCTGGAATTGTAGAAGAGAACTTCCTGAGTGCCCGCACGCATCGCAAACTAGGGGTGAACTGTAAGTTAGGAGAGGCCTGGGGATCCTCTTACCTCATAGTCCTGGGAATCCTGTCCCTGCAGTCCTGGGAATCCTGTCCCTGCAGTCCTGGGAATCCTCTCCTGTCCCTGTAGTCCTGGGAATCTTGTCCCTATAGTCCTGGGAATCCTGTCCCTGTAGTTCTGGGAAGCCGCTCCTATCCCTATAGTCCTGGAAATCCTGTCCCTGCAGTCCTGGGAATCCTGTCCTTTCCCTGCAGTCCTGGGAATCCTGTCCCTGCAGTCCTGGGAATCCTCTCCTGTCCCTATAGTCCTGGGAATCCTGTCCCTGCAGTCCTGGGACTCCTGTCCCTAGAGTCCTGGGAATCCTGTCCCTGCAGTCCTGGGAATCCTGTCCCTGTAGTCCTGGGAATTCTGTCCCTATAGTCCTGGGAATCCTGTCCCTATAGTCCTGGGAATCCTGTCCCTGCAGTCCTGGGAATCCTGTCCCTACAGTCCTGGGAATCCTGTCCCTGTAGTCCTGGGAATTCTGTCCCTATAGTCCTGGGAATCCTGTCCCTATAGTTCTGGGAATCCTGTCCCTGCAGTCCTGGGAATCCTGTCCCTATAGTTCTGGGAATCCTGTCCCTATAGTCCTGGGAATCCTGTCCCTGCAGTCCTGGGAATCCTGTCCCTGTAGTTCTGGGAATCCTGTCCTTTTCCTGTAGTCCTGGGAATCCTGTCCCTGTAGTTCTGGGAATCCTGTCCCTGTAGTCCTGGGAATTCTGTCCCTATAGTCCTGGGAATCCTGTCCCTGTATTCCTGGGAATCCTGTCCCTGTATTCCTGGGAATCCTGTCCCTATAGTCCTGGGAATCTGCTCCTGTCCCTATAGTCCTGGGAATCCTCTCTTAGCCCCCACAGTGCTGCGAATGAGCCATGTGTGCATGAGTGTGCGTGTGTGTGTGCGTGATCTGGGCATGCAGACGTCCACGCTGATGCTTGGTAAGGGACCAGGATCACGGCTTTCCAGAGAGGAGTTGACAGAGCCCGGGTGCAGCTGAAGGCTTTCGTTGTACCTGCTGATCCTCAGGCTGTCCCGCCCCATGCAGCCAAGTGGGAATCGACAGAATCCCCACGAAGCCTCCCTCTCCCTCTCCCTGTCTCTCCTGCTGCCCACGGCCGGTTTTCCACCTGTGGGTTCCATACACAAAGCGTCCTCCACCCAGCTGCCCCTGTCCACTCCCCAAGCTTGGCTTTAGGCCCCGACCTGGGCTGCTCCAAGCACCTCCTCTCTTCCCTCCCGGGGCACAGCCACTGGAGTCAGGGTCACTGGAGGAAGCGTGTTGGTCCTGGCGTGGCCCCACCCGAAGACCCTCGTCTCTGCCTAGTGCCCTCCCCACTGCCACCCACCCTGAACAATCTTCCCCCGGGGCCCCTGCCATGCCGTCCCCACCTCCTCTCCCGGCCAACCTTCCCCCTCCATCACCGATGTCTCAGGGGTCTCCCTTCCTGGGAAAGCCAAAGGGATGAGACTCTGGGGCTTTCGGTGTTGACGGCAGGAGGAAGGGACAGGAAGTGCACCAGCCACCAGGCCAAGCTGTGTCTGGGGCATCCCCGGCTCATGGCCCCGGTCCCCTCCCGTCCCCTCCCCACCTCACTCTGTGTCCTGCGGTGGCTTCTTCCCTCCCCGCTCCTGAGGCCGGAGGGAGCGCTGGCCCCTGACGGCCGGGGTGCCTGACAACCAGAGCCCAGGGAACCCACACAGAGACTTGTTCGGTAATTACAGAAGCCACCGACCGACAGAGACCCCGCGGGCTCCGAAAGGAAAAAGTGAATCAAAAGAAGCATTTGTAGCTTGGAGAAAAAAAAAAACTGCTACATGAAGAGAAAATCCGACGAGTTTTACGATGAATCAGACAGCGTACATTTCCCGTTTCAGCGTAAACGATTTAAAACTCTGCCTCAGGTCACAAGCGACACAGCACCACTTAAACATTGCTCAGAAGCTGCGGACTTGCGCCACGCAGTCGCCGAGAAGAGGACAAAGCTCCAGAGGAAGAGCAGGCAACAAGCAAGGCAAGCGTGCAGCCGCGAGCGGGCAGCGGCCGAGGGGCGCCGGCAGCACCCGGGCAGGCTCCCCTGGCGAGGACGCGGCTCTGCTCCGGGAGGCTCAGCTTTGGCCTCTGCTGGCAGTCTCCAGGCGGGACGCAGGGCACACGCCTCTCAGCATCCCCGTGGCCTCTCAGTCCATGTAACGCCGCCAGGGTTCGATCCCGGGGGTCCAACCTGACCACCTACCTAACCCAGCAGTCACCCGCCGAGGCCCGGCCTCCGAACATTGGAACTGGACTTGGGCTCCGCCTCTTGACGCCAGGGAAGGAGCAGGTCCTCCCGGCCACAGGCCACGGTGGTGGCGTCACTGTCGCATGCTGTGACCATCCACGACACAGCCCCGTGTAGGCTTGACTGAGGGAGAGAAGGGCTTGGAAATGAAGAACAAGAACGAGGAAACACTTGAGTCGTTATGAGAGGGAGCTGAAGACGAGTCAGCTCCCAGTGGCAGCCCCCTGCCAGCCTGCACCCTTGTCAGTAAGTTCTGGAAAGTGGGGGGGGGCACAGGAAGGGGACAAAGGTCACGACCTCCGGAAGTGGAAGAGAACCCACCAATGTCCATCCCAGTGTCCATCATGCAGGAAACCATGGCCCAATCGGTTCCAGTGATTTTTTTTTATTTGACAGATAAGGTTAAACAGTGAGAGAGAGAGACAGAGAGAAAGCTCTTCCTTCCGTTGGTTCACCCCCCAAATGGCTGCTGCGCTGATCCAAAGCCAGAAGCCAGGTGCTTCCTCCTGGTCTCCCATGCGGGTGCAGGGCCCAAGCACTTAGGCCATCCTCCACTGCCCTCCCGGGCCACAGCAGAGAGCTGGACTGGAAGAGGAGCAGCCGGGACTAGAACCGGTGCCCATATGGGATGCCGGCACTGCAGGCAGAGGATTAGCCAAGTGAGCCACGGCACCGGCCGCAGTTTCAGTGAGTTTTATAACACGTTCCTTGTCCTGTCCTGCGATATCATGGGGAAAAATCATGAACAATAATATCTACCCACAGCCATAGTTTAAAAACCATCAGTGAACGCCTCCCAGAACTTAAAAGAAGGTAGCTGTAAGGGAAATAACGTAGCTAAGTCCACAGGCATAACAAAGGCCCGTGGAGCTAACGGGAATAGACAGAGACACCGCTCAGAGGCGGCTCAACACGGGCGGGCTCAGGGTGAGGCTGCTCCGCAGTGGGGAGCAACTCTGGGAGGGCACCAAAGAGCCAAGCACGTGCTCAGCACGTGAGATCTCTGAAATCACGATGTATATTCAGACTATGCCGGAATGCTCCAGACAATTCTATGGAAAGGGAAACTGGCCCTAGTCTCAGGTGCTTTGGAACGGGGAAAGCCACATGTGACCCAGAGACATTGCTTTGTCGTGAGAGACCGTCCGCTGCAGAAGATACAGCAAGGCCAGTGTGGCCAGCAGTGTCCCACCCCCGGCAGTGACTGACACCCCCCCAGAGGCAGCGCCCTCCCCTGCAACAGGGGCTGACTGATTTTCACTCCTGGGTGCTGGGGGGGAGGCGGAGCTAGAACCAAAGAAGGCACAGCAGAGGGATGGATGAGAACGGGGCGGGGAGAGGGATGGGGGGGCGTGGGTGGGGGGGAGGAGGATGCAGGGGAGAGGAGGAGGGAGGGGGAAAGAGGGGGAGGAGGGAGGAGAGGAGGAGAGAGGGAGGAGGGAGGAAGGGGTTGGGGGGGCAGAGACCCTGAGACACCACTAACGCAGTCAGTGGAGGCCGAGCGCTGCCTTCCCCCAGCCCCGCCCTCCAGCCTGTGACTTCCATGTCCACTGGAGAGGCACCAGGGCCAGCTCCGCGCCACAGCACCTGCATCGTGTCTGCTCGGACTTCAGCTGAGGTGGCAGGATCTCACCCAGAGCCTACCACCGACTCGAGACCTCTGAGGAACTGCCCGAGACGTGGCATGGCCCTCGGCCACCATCCGCCTGGCCCTCCTCGCTCCGTGGTGCTGAAGCCGTGCACATGCAGGAGCGGCGGCTGAATCCTAACTTGCACGACAGTAGGTGTCGTCTGGATGCACTGTCAGCTTGAGCTTGGACCGACCCACTGAGTAGTCAGCCCACAGCTCCCGGCGGAGCTGGCTCCACCCTGGCTCCCCTGCAACCTGGCTCCGCTTCCCGGAGACCCAAGGGGCCGGGCGCCCTGGCTGGCAGAGCAAGGCGCACGCACAGCCGCGGCCCGTGAGCTTGGTTCCACCGCGGAGGATGAGGAGGACGACAGGCGAGCCTCTGAGATCAGGACACAGGTGGGGACTCTGGCCGTGGGCGCCTCGGCACACGAGCCACTTCCCAGGGCCGGCTAATGAAGACGTTGAAGGTGCAGCAAAGCGCACACTTCTGCCAGCCATCCAAGCACGCTGTCCTTCAAGGTGAAATATTGACCGAGCCTTCCCCTGGCCAACGCTGATCCTCGGATCAATACGTCTGATGGGGGTGTTCCGCGTCACTGAATAAAGGCTGATTATGGGGGGCCTCACTCTGCCCGCTCGCAGGGGCCTGCCACGGCCAACCACTGGCCGGCAGCCCTGCCAACAGCCGCGGAAGGTTGGGACTGCCAGGGAGCCCTTAGCCACCTTAGTAGCCGGGCCAGCTCGCCATGGCTGCTCGCTGGGTAGGGCAGAGGCTGGGACAGCTCTGTGTGGCTCTGACAGAACAGGCGCCACTCACTCGCTTCTTCACTCCTTCATTCATTCCACGGACAGCCTGGAGGCACCGAGCCGAGCACTGAGGCCCAGGAGGTAACGGTGCTCCTCGGGAGGAGATCTGGGGCCAGGGCGTGAGGGAGGCCGGGCCGAGGAGGCACTCAGAGCTCTAGAGCCACAGCAATTTGTAGGCCTTCGCTTCACAGACGGAGGTGGGGGCGCCCGGGGACCCCCAAGGTGCCTCCCAGACGGAGGATGACACGATGGGGCCATGAGAGGAAGAACTGACCCCCGTGGGGAAGGGCGAGTGGCTCGTCCCAGGCCAAGCAGGGGGGACGTGGAGAAACCGGCTGGAGGGAAGTGGTTAGCTGTGGAGCCTCCGTGAGAAACATGGACCTTGCTGGGAGAGTGAGCGGGGTGGGCGTCCAGCCAGGGACGGCTCGTGACACAGCCAGTGGGGCCCGGAGCCCAAGGAGAGGGGAACCAACGGGAGGAAGGAGTCGCTCACGGCGAGAAGAGACCCAGAGGGTGCCCGGCCATGGCGCCCTGTAGCCGTGTGGGCTCTGCGTGGCCCCCTCGTGGCTTCTGTGTTCGTCCCGCCATGAGCACGCATGATGGTGAGAGGTGAGAACGTGTGATAAAATCCCTCCGGGGTTTTCACACGTGTGCAGGTGGCACAAACGGCGAGAGAGGACCCTGGGTCTTGGGGCTGGCCCGGGAAGAGAGGCTGGATGAGGGGCGCCACCCAGCAGAAGTGGGGGAGCAAGCGGAGGCCTCCACAGAGTCCAGAGTCCACCAGGGGCGACAGCAGTCGTCACCGCAGAACAGGGCACCGCCGCGCGTCCGGGGTCTGCCCGGGAGGTCTGCAGTGAGACCCCACACAGCGCATCCAGTGGGAAGAGGGTGAGTTCACTGGGGGCTTTTCTGTCAGTCTACCCGCATCGCCCAGTGTAACCGGCTCTCTTCCCCTGGAGACGCTGGGGGGGTCCTCACACGTGGAGCCCCCGGGGAGCGAGCGTGGGAAAGTGCAGACCCTGCGGCAGGTGGGCCCGGGACTCCGCCTCCTAACAACCACTGAGGGTGCTGACCCAGAGGGCAGGGGGCCCGCTCCGCTCCATTACACCACAGCCCTTCCGGGCACACAAGACTTCCCCCACACCCCGCCCGCGCAGCCCGGTCCTGCCTGTGCCCGCTGGGCGCTGCATTACTGGTCCGTCCATGTACTTCTAGCCCAGGAATCCCAGATAACCAGAACACAGGAACCGTGAGTTTTCCATCTAGGAGTCGTCAACTGTGGGATCTGGTGGCTAGAGGACGTTCAACAGCAAGAGGGGTGGGGCGGGGGTGGGGGGATAGCTGCGTGGTAGGCGAGTAGGTGGGTGAGCGGGCGGGTGTTCACACCGATGACTGGGTGGGTGGATGGACAGATGGATGGGTGGTAAATGGATGGACAGATGAGTAGGTGGATAAGTGGGTGGGTGTGTGCATGGATGGATGGGTGGGTGGACGAACAGATGAGTGGGTTGATTGGTGACTGGGGGGATGGGTTGGTGAACGATTGGTGGTGGGTGATTGGGGGGGATGGGTTGGTGGGTGATGGGTGGTGGGTGACTGGGAGACGGGTTGGTGGGGGATGGGTGGTGGGTGACTGGGGGACGGGTTGGTGGATGGAGTTAAAATCCTGGCCTCGGCTCTGCCGCTACATACATAATCACAAGCCAGCTTTATAACCTCGGTTTCCTCCCCTGTGAGATGAACGGGTCTGGTTTCTAAAGGCTTTTCCGGTTGGAATACCACAACGACAGCAGGTGAACACAGTGGAGGCTGACTTGAGGCGCCCTGTTAGGTACACACGTGGGTTATCTCAGCAGTCACTACAGCTGCGTGAGAAGAGAGCTGTCCTTGACCAGGCTTCCAGACGAGGAGACTGAGGTGAGAACAGAGCAACCGCACAGTTCACACCATAAGCAGCCCGTCTGTGCGGTGTTGATTGCCAGGCCCGCACACAGCCCGTGAAAGCAGACAGACAGAACCGGCACGGAGAGGACCCAGCCGCATCCTGAGCCCAGGCCCTGGCAGGATGCGCTATAGTGGCTCGGGGACTGTAACACAAGCCCTGCCCCTACTCAAGTGCCAGACAGCAGCTGGGTTCCGAGGACGGGTGTCCAAGAGAGGTGCAGGAACACGGCGAATTTTACGAGTAGGTCTAGGAGGCTGGGACCGTCACTTCCACCTCACTCTGCCGTCCTGGGAATCCACAGAGCTCCTCTCGGGGCCAATAAGAGGGGACACAGAGCCCACCTCTGAGTGTGGCATCCACAGGGGCAAAAAATGCAACACTGCCCCCAGGAGATGGGCGTCAGACGGGAGACTGGAGATGTCCCCCATCCCCCATGCCCAGTCAACCTCACGCTTACACCGTCCACGGTCCTCCAACCACACGGCCACGCTCCCTGTCCACCCCCAGCCCCAAACCACGTTCTCTCCTCTTCCCAGGCAGGCGGCCAGCATGCCGGGGCCCAGCTGAGGCAGCGCCCCACCCTGCGACACAGCCCACCCACTGTCCGTCTGCTATGCACGCCAATGCTGTTTATAGGAGCAAAAGCCTGGGAGCCCCGCATGTCCTCAGGGCACTGCCAGCTCCTCCAGTGGAATACTACACAGTCTTAGACCATAATGTCAGGCCAGCAAGAAACACAAAGTATCTGCACAAAGACCTGCTTGTTACGCAACATTCCAAAACCACAAATCAAGGAGTGCCACTCTCCCAGTGGAGAGTCCCCCGCCAGGATCTCGGACAGGGACACGGATGCTGTAATGTTTGTACGTCTGCCCCCAGGCTTTCCCCACAGAATTCTCCGTGTGATATTCACAGAAAGAGGAGTGAATCCTAATCCACACGCCAGAGCAGGCAGAGCAGCCGTTTTCCACAAATCGATGCTTTCCCTTTCGCAAACAATCGCCGCTCCCCTGACGGAAGCCCTCGCCCGGCCACCGTATTTGAGGAACCATCCCTGAGGCCGCAGGGGCTGGACACTGGCCCTGCCCCACTGGAAACCCCGCACCTGCTCTGGGCTGGTCCATCTCACAGACGTGGACAAGGGGGTGCGGGCGGGAGCACGTCGCACCAGCCCACGTGGCGAGCTCGGTGTGGCTCCCTGGTGAGTCTGCAGGGGTCGCTTGTGCTGTGAGGAGTGAGGACCAGCACTGCCCTTCCCCGTGAGCCGTGGCTGTCGGCTGGGCTGACCACACCACAGGTCCCTTGGCATCCAGGGCTCTGAGCTCCACCTGCCAAGACAACTCTGTTAGCGCCCGAGAAGGCTTCAGGGCAGCTGGGACTCCGCCTACCACAGCCTCTCAGTGAGCACCGCACACACCGGCGTGCCCGACCTGGTCCCACTTGATTATTCTGTCCTCACAGCCGCATGTACACACACACACACACACACGTGCAGACACATGGGCATGCATACAAACCTGTGCACACATTCATGCACACACAAGTCCACGTGCACACATAGGCACGGCTTAAGCAATGCCCACATATGCACAACGCACGTGCATGCAGCCAGTCACAAGCAAGCACACGTATGTGCACACACAACCATGCCCCTGCACGTCTGCAGCCGGGCCAGCCTCTCCACGCGCTCCCGATCACTCCTCACAGTTGGCGCTGCTTGGCGGCTTTGCAAACACGCAGTCATGGAGCTGGGGAAGGGACTGGCCCTCCCAGCTTCTGATACAACAGCACAGGGCAAAGGACGCTCCGCTACCCCAGGGCCTTCCCAACATCCGAACGAGCCGGGGGCGGGGTCCGGAATCAGCCTGAGGGCTGCGCCCCACCCCCACCTCCCATGGAGACAGAGGACACAGATGGCTCTGAGACCAGGCTAGCGGCCCACTTGGTGCCAGTGACCAACAGGGGAGGTGACAACTGGACTGGGAACCCCAACTGTGGCCACACCCTTGAAAAGAAACTGAGTCACGTGCTCACAGCTTGCCAATGTCCTGCTGCCCAGTGGAGAAGCCGGGACAAGGGGCCTGCATGAAGCCTGGGTATGGAGCGGCTCCACTCACGAGGGCTTTGAGCCACACCTTGGACCAGGGAGAAGCAGCTGCCACCCTGACAAGAGCCCCCAGCCCTGAGGGCCTCTGGAGCCCTTGGGTTTGGTCTCTGTCCTAAACTCCCCAGGGCTGTGAAGGGGGCTGGCTGGAGGAGCTGAGGCCTCAGCTCTGAGCAACACCCAGAGCCTTCCTCGCCAGGCCAGGCCCCGCCCCAGAGTGAGATGCGCTGGGCAGCAGCGGGCACCGCAGGGAGCTGGTTAGAAACGCACTGGCCTGGGGCTGGCGCTGCAGTATAGTAAGTTAAGCTGGCATCCTATATGGGCGCCGGGTCGAGTCCCGGGTGCCCCTCTTCCAGTCCAGCTCTCTGCTATGGCCTGGGAAAGCAGTGGAGGATGGCCCAAGTCCTTGGGCACCTGTGCCCACGTGGGAGACCTGGAAGAAGCTCCTGGCTCCTGGCTTCAGACGGCGCAGCTCCAGCCCTTGTGGCCATTTGGGGAGTGAACCAGCAGGTGAAGAGCTCTCTTCCTCTCCCTCTCTGTAACTCTGCCTCTCAAGTAAATACCCGGTGTGACGCAGAGGTCCCTGCACCCCTCCCCCATGGTGCCAGAACTGTCTCCCACCCCGGGCCAGGGTGAGCCACTTGGTGGCAAAGTTCAGGGTCATCAAAATGCTTGCTTTGCAATATTTCATAATTTCAATTCATAAACTGAAGTTTTACTGGAAATACACTGCCAGCTTCTGATTCAGCCTGTGGCCCCGCCCCAGCCTCAGAGTTTAGGGGGCGTCTGCTTTCCTTCTCGTCACACTCTGTCTTCTTCATGCTGCTTTTCCCCGGTCTCTAAACTGCTTCCTTCCCTTCCTGCTCAAAACTGCCCAGAAGGGTTCCTCCCAGCTCCGCCCCTGCTGTCCTCACCAGGCACCTGCACCGCACCTGCCCAGGTCCAGGCTCCCGCAGGACCAGCTCCCGCACCCGGCCACGTGCACATCGCTTCACGCCCTGCCGCGGTTCCAGCCGGGCACTGACACCCAGCTAGTAGACGGTCCCTCCTCAGTAACTTCACCCTACTTGGATGCTGAATGGGTCTCGACTCACCATGGGGAAGGAAGGTAGTGGTGCCCACGTCCACAGCTGCCCCCTGCTGACCACAGTGCCAGGCAGGTGGACAGAACCTGAGAGGGAATTGGCTGGCCTTGGCAGTGGGGGACGGGGCTGGACAGAAGGGAACCAGAGGCCGGGAGCTGTGACTAGATCCAGGACTCAGTGGTCCTGGAAGACCCTGGCTGGGCCCTGCAGTGAAGAAGCCAGGGCCTGGTGCTTGGGGAACAGGAGGAGGCCAGAACAGCAGGGATGGGGTCCAACAGGTGCTGGGAGAGGCTTGGCACATGCGTGCCTGGAAAAGGAACAGAAGAGGAGGGAGGGGCTCACCCAGCCTCGGGACAGTGGGAGGGGGTGCCTGGGACAGCCACAGGGGCACCGAGGCCAGTGCTGGGGGCAGCCAGGGAAGCCAGGAGGAGCCTGTGCATGGCAAAGCCATGGCAGTGAGACACGAGTGCCCAGGACGGGACCCTCGTCACCAGCCCTTGTTGCATACACGTCTGCTTTGCCAGCCTCGCCCGTGAAACCGGAAGATCCTGCAGCTCTGGGGACACTGGCGCCTCCATGGGTCCCAGGGGACTCCCCAAGGCAGAGCAGGCACTGAGGCTGCGGGCAGGTGGAAGCCGCCTTCCTGGCGTAGTGGGTTAAGGCTCTGCCTGTGGTGTCGTCATCCCAGATGGTTGCCAGTTCATATTCCAGCTGCACCTCTTTCGATCCAGCTCTCTGCTTGTGGTCTGGGAAAGCAGTAGAAGATGGCCCAAGTGCTCGGGCCCTGCACCCACATGGGGGACCTGGAGGAAGCTCCTGGCTCCTGGCTTTGGATTGGCATAGCTCTGGCCATTGCAGCCATTTGGGGAGCGAACCAGTGGATGGAAGACCTCTTTCTCTCTGTCTCTCCTTCTGTCAGTAACTCTACCTCTCAAAGAAATAAAATCTTAAAAAAAAAAAAAAAGAAGAAGAAGAAAGAAAAGAAAAAGAACTCGCCCTCCTGCGCACACTGGCTGGGGAGACCACGGCCAAGAACATGAGCCCTGAGCAGTCATGTGAGGGAGGCAGACAAGCTTTGCCTGCGTGTGAGGACGAGGGTGTGGCTGGCAGACTGCTTGTGAACCTGCTGTCCCATCAGGGAACCCTGACATTTAGAGGGAACGGCTTTGGGAGCGGCCCGAGCAGCATCTGGCCTGCACCCCCAGTGCCACGGGCACTCCCCCACGGGTCCTGGGAGGCAGCTGTGAAGGTCAGGCAGCGAGGAGCTCCTGGAAGGGCAGACAGACCCCACAGAGGCCCCTCGTGGTGACCGGACCTGTCCGGGCAGCACAGGGACACAGTGGGGTGGCCGCAGGCACTGCTCTGCAGGGAAACGCACTCAGCTCTCAGCACAGGACCCTCGGCGCCCTCCTGAAGACTCAGGGCCTGCTCGCCAGAGTGCACAGCGGATCTCTCTGGGGAACCTGGCCACCGGAAATGACCCAGATGCCTTCCAGCAGTGTGCAGGGAAACTGCCCATGGGATCAGCAGCCTGTGGGCGGATGCAGCCACTCGGGGAGTTCCGTGTCCTGACCAGAGCGCAGTCCCAGGAGTCCACGTGTGTCTGACCATGGTGGTCCAGGAGTCCACATGCATCTAACCATGGTGGCCCGGGAGTCCACGGGCGTCTGACCTCGGTGGTCCAGGAATCCATATGCAGCTGACTACAGTGGTCCCAGGAGTACCTGTGTGTCTGACCACAGTGGTCCCAAGAGTCCATGTGTGTTTGACCACACTGGTCCCAGGAGTCCACCTGTATCTGGCCACCATGATCCAGGAATCTACATGTGTCTGACCTCAGTGAGCCCAGGAGTACACATGTGTCTGACCAGGGTGGTCCAGGAGTCCATGTGCATGTGACCATGGTGGTCCAGGAGTCCACATGTGTCTGACCACAGTGGTCCAGGAGTACATGTGTGTCTGACCACGATGATCACAGCAGTCCATGTGTGTCTGACCATGGTGGTCCCAGGAGTCCACGTGCATCTGACCATGGTGGTCCCAGGAGTACACGTGTATCTGACCATGGTGGTCCCAGGAGTACACGTGTGTCTGACCACAGTGGTCTAGGAGTCCATGTGTATCTGACCACAGTGGCCCCGGCAGTCCACATGTGTCTGACCACAGTGGTCTAGGAGTCCATGTGTGTCTGACCACAGTGGTCCCAGGAGTCCATGTGTATCTGACCACAGTGGCTCCGGGAGTCCATGTGTGTCTGACCACGGTGGTCCCAGGAGTCCACGTGCATCTGACCATGGTGGTCCAGGAGCCCACGTGTGTCTGACCATGGTGGTCCCAGGAGTCCATGTGTATCTGACCACAGTGGTCCCGACAGTCCATGTGTGTCTGACCACAGTGGTCTAGGAGTCCATGTGTGTCTGACCACAGTGGTCTAGGAGTCCATGTGTGTCTGACCCCGGTGGTCCCAGGAGTCCACACATTTGCTGAGCTTCACAGAACTGCACCCAGACACACAGCCAGTGTTACCCCATGCCCCTCGTCAACCTGAAGCAGTCCCAGGCACCTGCAGAACCACTGCCAAGTGGGGGAAGGGCATGGAGTCGTGATTGTGACCCCCTTCTGGTGGAGGAGGGTCCCAGGCTCAGGTGATGGTGCTAGCCCATGCCAGTGCCCTGCTGAGCTGCCTGGGTGTCCCAGCCTCCTCCCAGCCTCTGAGCCAAGCCAGGAGCTTCCACGGGATGTACACAGGCCAGGGTCAGGAGACAGTGCCTCACCCAGCTCTGCTGCCCAGGAGTTGCCCCTGGCGCCCTCCTCATGGCTATGAGTCTGTGAGAGCCAGGGTGCCCAGAGGTCCAACAGCTGCCCCAAGCTTCTCACTGCACACACCCACCATGGGGCACACACAACACTGGACACATACTGCTGGGCACACACACCGCTGGACACACACACTGCTGGATGCACACTGCTGGGCACACACACCACTGAACACACACACCGCTGGGCACACACACCGCTGGACACACACCGCTGGGCACACACACCGCTGGGCACACACACCGCTGGACACACACTGCTGGGCACACATACCACTGGGCACACGGGCAGACAGCCTCAGCTCCCAGCTTAGGGCCTCACGCCACTCAGCTGCCAACTCTGGAGTGGGCGGGACAGGCTCTATGACCCTCCCACTCGTCCGTTCCTGTGGCAGGGTCAGCCCACGCTGGCGTGGCCACACACCCAGCACCTGCCAGCAGTCAGAACAAGCCACAGGGTGGGGCCTGTGCAAGTAACCCCGAGAAGAACTGGGGAGAACGGCCCTGGGCACCCTCCCCGGGATGAGTGGACAGTGCCTGGTGGTCTGGTGGAATGTGCTGGAGCCAGGGTGCCCAGGGAGGCAGACAGGGGAGGTGGACCCTGAGAGCCCTTCCCTGGGCACCTGAGGAGAGGCCGGCGACAGTCTCCAGACACCCATGGGTACTTGTGGGCAGCTGCATCTCCCTGGCGCCGCTCACCTCCCATGAGCTCGCTGACCTGCTGCCCTGACCGAGGCATTGGGCTCAAGGAGACCCTCGTCTCCCGTGTGGCCCACAGCCCAGCAGGCGTGACCACCTGACCACCCGAGAGAGGTTGCAGGTGAGAACTCCAGCACAGGCCTGGCGCAGTGGCACAGCTGGCTAAGCCACTGCTGCAGGGCCGGCATCCCCTGGGGCCCCAGCAGGAGTCCCGGCTGCTCCACTTCCCATCAAGCTCCCTGCTAATGCGCCTGGGAAAAGCAGGAGAGGACGGCCCAGACTCAGCCATTGCAGCCACTGGGGGAGTGAACCAGCGGATGGAAGACCTCTCCCTCCCTCTGTCTGTCTCTCTCTCTGAGTCTTTCTCGCCCTCCTTCCTTCCCTCCCTCCTTCTCTCTATAACTTTGTCTTTCAAATAAATACATATTTTGAAAAAGAGAGAGAGAGGCACTTCTGGAGGCTGCGTGGTCCCTGCCCAGGACCAGGTTCAAGCCTGCAGCTTTGGGTCTGCTCTGGGCCTTACAGGACCCCCCCAGCCCCCACCCCGCCCTGCACAGCAGGGTTGTTGTGGTTGCCTTCAAGGTCAGGGCTGCCTTCAAGGTCAGGCCAGGGCTGCCTTCAAGGTCAGAGCCGCACAGCCCGCCCTGGGGTCTGCCTGCCCTGCAGCCACCTTGTGTTTCCGGTGCAGTCGGGAACCAAGTCTTTCCTGACATCTAGGACAGCACCCTGCGGACCGGCGGGTGGAGAGGAGGGAGACTCTGGCCCGGACGAGCAGCGAGGCCCTGGGCTCGCGTCCTGCCCTCCAGAGCCTCAGGCCACGTGAGCTCCCGCCTCAGTGCCTCGGTCTTGAATCTGAGATCACGGAGCGGGGGATGTGGGCCTGTGCGGTGAGCGGAACATGATGGCCGCGTCATCTCCTAATCTTCGTCTGCTCCGCCCACTGAGGAACATTCTAGGCCTCAGTGGGGGGCCCGAACAGCTTCCAGCCTGGCTGTGGCTGGCGTGGCTCCCCCTGGACGTTCCCAGACGGTGCCTGCGCCGAGTCCCCTGACGGTGACAGCCTACCTGAACTGCCCGGGTCCCAGCAGGGGCCGTGTACCCAGAGAGGGCAGGGAGCGCCCCCAGCCTGCGTGAGAACCGGCGCTGCTTCTGAGGACCGCGCGCCCTGAGCTCCAGGAGAGCCTGCGCCCCGCGGATGCCGCGCTGCGGCTGAGAAAAGCCGCGGTTTGCAATTTCGTCCTCATCCCAGTCGCTCCTCCCCGCGGTCCCTGGCTGAGCCCAGGAGACGCCGCTCCCTCGGGAGGCAGCGGGGCCAGACGTGGCCGGGGGAAGCTGCGGTGGCTGGGCGGAGCGGGCCTCGCTCTCCGGCCTTCCACGCTTGCACGGAGGAGGCGGCCGCTTCCGCGTGGATCCTGCGCCGCCCGCCTCCCGCATCCCCATTTCGCATCCTTTACAGATGCAGATGGGAGCCCGCGCTCCCGATGCAAAAGCTGTTTTCGCTAAATCATTTCACAATGTTTCACGGATCACACCAAAAAGTGTTGATATATGGAAATTGCTCTTTTTCAAAACCTGTCCTTAAAATGCGAACGGTACGTTTTGAATTCCCTTTCTCTACACCACAGCCTCCCCGGTATTTATGGGAAATTAGAGGAAATAAGGAATGTATTAACGCCGTGTTGGGAGTCGCGGGAGCCGGGTGGCAGCGTAGCGGCTGACTTCCCCTCCTCTCTGGAGCTAAGCAGGCGTGGGCAGAGCTGGGGAGGGGTCCCGGGCGACGAAGGAGCAGAGGTTCCCACCGGGCTGCCCAGGAGCCATTCCCTCCGTTCGTCTCTCAATCACGCGGGACCCAGGAGCCATTCCCTCCGCTCGCCTCAACCACGCGGGATCTATATTCCTGCACACAGCCGAGGGCTGCAGCCCTGGGCTCCTCGGTGTTCTGGCTACACGTGGACACATACATGAACATAGGTTTTTACATATCTATATTCAGATGGAAAGCCCACGAGACTGAAAGCCGGAATCACACCTGTGTGATGTACAGCACCGTGCAGGGGCTCCGAGGCCTGTGACTCGGGCTTTCTGGTCACCCCGGCAGGATGAGAGCAGCTCCCCAAATCCTTTCAGCGGGTTCAAAGCCACAACAAAGTCTGCCCTTTTTAGGACACAGAGAGCAACAGAACTGGAGCGGGACGGCGGGAGAGCCCTGGCCGGCAGCGGCAGCGGCAGCGGCAGCGGCAGCCGCGGGGGCTGGCAGCAGGCGGCATCCGAGGGAGCCAGCTCCGGGAGGGAGGCGGGTGTCACGAAACAGGCGCTTCCTGCAGCTGAGGAAATGCTTCTTTCTGCTTTTCTCCCTGAGATGAGATGCAGGAAAAGTGCAAGCAAATGCTGCCGGCTCGGGGCTCAGGGCTCAGGGCTCGGCACACGTGGCAAGCTGGGGCTCGGGGCTCGGGGCTTGGAGCCCAGCACATGCGGCGAAGCTCGGCACACGCAGTAAGCGGGGGCCAGCCGCGGGTAATTATTTTCCAGACAGTATTAGCCTCACAGACATGACTAACTGGAACGCGATGTGCACGGATCAGACAACCTCAGTGCCGCGTGAGCACTCACCTTGCTCTAACAGGCGTCCTTGTCCCCACTGGATGAGGGCTGGGCCGGGGGAGACGCACGCTGCTGCCTATGGAGTCGCCCGGCCCCACCCAGCCCCAGTCCCCACGCAGGTGGAGCGTCACGCCCAACCGCTCATCCACGCCAAGTGTTCTTTTTAATACAGATAATGGTGCTGGGTGGGTGCCAGCCGTGCACAGGGCATCTCTCTCGCATCCCCGCACACCACCGGGTGACGGGGACTGGGTGGGAGGGACCTGTCCTTTCCGGCAGGGCTGGAGCAGGACAGGAGGCAGATTTGGGGGAAGCCTCCTGCTGCCTCTGCCACGCCGCGACCTGCATTACTGCGCCCATTTGTTGCTTGTGCTGTTCATTAATAATTTAACATTTGGGGGGAAAATGCAAGCTCTTCAAAGCCACTGGGAGCTAAACAAACTATTATTTTTATTTTGTGTGTGTGCGGTCAGAGTTAAATGCATTTGTACTGGAAACGCCGGCTCTGTCGCAGGCTGGTAACCAGATCTGCTGGGTTTGGGAAGAGGATGCTTTGCAGGGGGTGACCCCTCGGTGTGAGAGAGGGAACCGGCTTCCCGGCGACACCCACGTGCACGTGGGCTCAGTGCGGACCCAAAGGCACTTTGCTGTCATGCGAGCAGGGGACGCGTTTACTTGGACAGATTTAACGCAGCACAAGGGCTGCTCGCCATGGCTCAACACGCAGCGTGAAAGCCACGTGAAGCTGCTGCCCACAGCCGGGCCCCACCGCCCCCAGCCCTGCGGAACCCTCCCTGTGACTCCAGCGTCAACCCCTGGGCCTGTGGGAGGTTCCGCCTTGGCCAGCAGGATGCACAGTGGCCTGTCATCCCTGTGAGGCGGCCCAGGGCTCCCCAGGTGGGCTCACAGCTAGAAGCCCCCAGCCTGTCCTCGGGAGCGAGCTGACCCCGCGGACGGCACCCCTGTGGAAAGTGAATCTTCTTGGCCGTGAACTTCCAGGCAACCCCGGCTGTTAGTGCAGTGGAGTCAAACGGCTCCCTCCAGCCTCTGCCCCCTGGCCCACCAGCTACACATATACATACACACATGCACACATACATACACACACACACTCATACACACACACCTACACACATACACTCATGCACACACACCTACACACATGCACACACATAAACACACATACACACATGCACACAATACACTCATACACATACACCTACACACATACACACACACACCCGAGCCTGCCTCGTGACCCTGGGCCCAGACTGCAGCTCCCCGCGCCCTCTACACCAGCTGCTGTCCAAGGTTGTCAGCGCTTGACCTGGTCCACCCCACTCCAGCCACAGGGGCAGCCTTGGGAGGACGGGAAAGCGTGGCCTTGAGACCAGCGGGGGAGGCCCTCTGGGGAGGCCATGCTCCGTTCCCGTCCTCCCCTGGACATGCGGGGGCTGTGGCCGCTGGTTCAGGGCACAGAGGCCTCTGTGTTTCCAGCAAGTGCTCCACGGCACTCACTGCAGGACTGGGAGGGGGGCAGAATGCGCAGGAGGCGTGTGTGTCACAAATCCCTTTCCCGGGACACTCTCAGCCTTGCATCATCTCTGGAAGTAACAGACCGTGTAAGCTCCAGGACGGAGACACGGCGATCTATCCCTGGCAGCCGCGCCGCCCTGTCCGCGGGACAGGAGTGTGCACAGCCCTCGGGCTGCAAACGCCACCCAGAATCCAGGCTTCCTGCGACAAAGCCACTCGGAAAACGAGACAGCACGGAAGTTCCCGATGAACGCGGGTTATTTTTAAATCAATTCTCTGTTCATAGCTTTTGTTTTTCAAAAATTATGCAGGAGAAGTTTGGGGCTTCCTTTTCTTATTTATGCATTTCTTTTTTACTTGTAACAACTTAACACTTGGCAACCTGGTTATGGTATCGCATGCGAAGGTGCCCTCATACTCTTAAAGGTAACTTGCTGTTTTGCTCGCTCTAATCATCACCAGTGTTTGGACAACCACAACAGTTCCCCGCCGCATTAGCATATTTTGGCTGAGGTATTGTTTTACCATGACCTGTATAATCAGTGTCACATTAGCAACACAACAAATCAAACGTTTGTTAATTTCCCTTGCTTTCCCACACAGCTGGTGGTGTTATCGTGTCAGCAGATTTTAATTAATATGATAAGTAACACTTGCAAGACAACAGCCTGATTTCTCCCCCTGTGTGCGTGAGGGTCCTGAGCCTCCTGCGTGTGTGTGCGCCTGCGTGTGCACATGGGCTGCACACACGTGTGTGCAGGTGGGAGAAAGAAAGGAAGAACCCGATACCCCCAGGAGGGCATGTGCAACAAATGGGAGCACTGAAAGCACACGCAGGCGCATACACCCTCTTTTCAAAGAAAAGTTTGTTTGTATCCTTTGTTTTTGCTCTGTGGGATTGAAGACTGCGTCCCAGTGCAAGCTGGGAACACCAGAGCCCAGTGAAGGCGCCGCTGTTCCTGGCTGGGGCGCTGTGCTGGAGGTGTGAGCGTGGGGGGCAGAGCCGCTCACTGCCGCCCCGGGAAGGCACACGTGAACGGTAACAGACACAGTTCCGACGTGGAGGCCCTGGGAGCGCTTGCCTTGTGCACGGACCGGCGATGCTCTAGCACAAGTCAAAAGTGCCATCTATTTGCAAAAGCCAGAAATGCAGCGAACCTGGAATGGAAGATCCCTCGGCCTTGCAGCCTGCAGCCACGCGCACGCGGGCTTTGAGGCA